>NW_027184618.1:4407068-4721859 GCF_032405125.1 Capricornis sumatraensis
TTTGGCCCCAGTATCGACGGGAGAGGAATCCCGAGAGGCCACATAGCAACTCGCATTGGGACTGACCTTTCCTGAGGCCACCAGGGCGGGTCCCTGTGGTCTCCGTTGTAACACGAGAACACCTGCCGCAACTCGAGAAAATCCAGGAAGTTCTCCCTTCCAGGCGAGATGAGGCCTATTTCCGATGAGGCGTCTGGAGACTAATGACACCTAACCTCTGGAACGTCGAAAGGGTCTTTCACAGCCTTGCTGCAACTCAAGAAGTTCACCGCCATACGCGTCTCCACTCGAGAGGAAGCACGATGGTCCCGCCCACATCCAGAGGAGCCCCGTTTCCCCCTCGTAGCTCGTGATGAGGGATCCTTTCCCTGCTTTCAACGGGAAAGAATTCCCGGCGTTCCCGTCGCATCTCAAGTGGAGGCACTCTCAACAGGAAAGGCGAGAGGAACTCCATGGTCGTAACACGATGCCAAGAGTCCCCCAGATGTCTCAGTCCATTCCCGAGGAACCTCTTTGCCCTGCACTGGATCATCTTTCACGCCGAGGATCGACTCACATCACGGTGGCACGTGGGACAGGCATGTGGGATAGCCTCGAGGGAAAGCCTCGAGGGAAAACCACAGATCCTTTGATCCATGCGACGGGAAGCGTGACATTGCTGCTACAGCCTGGAAGGCAAGCACACGTGCATGCCCCCACTCGAGACGAGGCCTGACGCCCCTGGCGAGACTCCAGGAGTACCCAAAGATCCATGTCAGCCCCTGAGAGGAATCCTCGGTTCCGGCCCTTACTCGACTCAAGGGTTTTGTCCCTTGTATCGACGGGAGAGGAATCCCGAGAGGACCCCTAGCAACTCGCTTGGGGACTGGCCTCTCCTGAGGCCACCAGGGCGGGTCCCTGAGGTCCCCGTCGTAACTCGAGAACACCTGCCGCAACTCGAGAAAATCCAGGAAGTTCTCCCTTCCAGGCGAGATGAGGCCTATTTCCGATGAGGCGTCTGGAGACTAATGACACCTAACCTCTGGAACTTCGAAAGGGTCTTTCACACCCTTGCTGCAACTCAAGAAGTTCACCGCCATACCCGTCTCCACTCGAGAGGAAGCACGATGGTCCCGCCCACATCCAGAGGAGCCCCGTTTCCCCCTCGTAGCTCGAGATGAGGGATCCTTTCCCTGCTTTCAACGGGAAAGAATTCCCGGCGTTCCCGTCGCATCTCAAGAGGAGGCACTCTCGACAGGAAAGTCGAGAGGAGCTCCATGGTCGTACCACCATTCCAAGAGTTCCCCACATGTCTCAGTCCATTCCATAGGATCCTCTTTGCCCTGCACTGGCTCATCTTTCACGCCTAGGATCGACTCACACCACGGTGGCACGTGGGACAGCCATGTGGGAAAGCCTCGAGGGAAAGCCTCGAGGGAAAACCACAGATCCTTTGATCCACGCGACGGGAAGCGTGACATTGCTGCTACAGCCTGGAAGGAAAGCGCACGTGAATGCCCCCACTCGAGACGAGGCCTGACTCCCCTGGGGAGACTCCAGAAGTACCCAAAGATCCATGTCAGCCCCTGAGAGGAATCCTCGGTTCCGGCCCTGAATCCACACAAAGATTTTGGCCCCGGTATCAACAGGAGAGGAATCCCGAGAGGCCCGATAGCAACTCGCATGGGGACTGGCCTTTCCTGTGGCCACCAGGGCGGGTCCCTGATGTCCCCGTCGTAACTCGAGAACACCTGCCGCAACTCGAGAAAATCCACGAAGTTCTCCCTTCCAGGAGAGATGAAGCCTATTTCCGATGAGGGGTCTGGAGACTAATGACACCTAAACTCTGGAACTTCGAAAGGGTCTTTCACACCCTTGCTGCAACTCAAGAAGTTCACCGCCATATCCGTCTCCACTCGCGAGGAAGCACGATGGTCCCGCCCACATCCAGAGGAGCCCCGTTTCCCCCTCGTAGCTCAAGATATGGGATCCTTTCCCTGCTTTCAACGGGAAAGAATTCCCGGCGTTCCCATCGCATCTCAAGGGGAGGCACTCTCAACAGGAAAGGCGAGAGGAACTCCATGGTCGTACCACCATTCCAAGAGTCCCCCAGATGTCTCATTCCATTCCAGAGGAACCTGTTTGCCCTGCATTGGCTGATCTTTCACGCCGAGGAACGACTCACACCACGGTGGCACTAGGGACAGCCCTGTGGGAAAGCCTCGAGGGAGAACCACAGATCCTTTGATCCACGCGACGGGAAGCGTGACATTGCTTCTACAGTGTGGAAGGAAAGCGCACGTGCATGACCCCACACGAGACGAGGCCTGACTCCCCTGGGGAGACTCCAGAAGTACCCAAAGATCCATATCAGCCCCTGAGAGGAATCCTCGGTTCCGGCCCTGACTCCACACAAGGGTTTTGGCCCCAGTATCGAAGGGAGAGGAATCCCGAGAGGCCACATAGCAACTCGCATTGGGACTGACCTTTCCTGAGGCCACCAGGGCGGGTCCCTGTGGTCTCCGTTGTAACTCGAGAACACCTGCCACAACTCGAGAAAATCCAGGAAGTTCTCCCTTCCAGGCGAGATGAGGCCTCTTTCCGATGAGGCGTCTGGAGACTAATGACACCTAACCTCTGGAACGTCGAAAGGGTCTTTCACAGCCTTGCTGCAACTCAAGAAGTTCACCGCCATACGCGTCTCCACTCGAGAGGAAGCACGATGGTCCCGCCCACATCCAGAGGAGCCCCATTTCCCCCTCGTAGCTCGTGATGAGGGATCCTTTCCCTGCTTTCAACGGGAAAGAATTCCCGGCGTTCCCGTCGCATCTCAAGTGGAGGCAATCTCAACAGGAAAGGGGAGAGGAACTCCATGGTCGTACCACGATGCCAAGAGTCCCCCAGATGTCTCAGTCCATTCCCGAGGAACCTCTTTGCCCTGCACTGGCTCATCTTTCACGACGAGGATTGACTCACATCACTGTGGCACGTGGGACAGGCATGTGGGATAGCCTCGAGGGAAAGCCTCGAGGGAAAACCACAGATCCTTTGATCCACGCGACGGGAAGCGTGACATTGCTGCTACAGCCTGGAAGGCAAGCACACGTGCATGCCCCCACTCGAGACGAAGCCTGACGCCCCTGGCGAGACTCCAGGAGTACCCAAAGATCCATGTCAGCCCCTGAGAGGAATCCTCGGTTCCGGCCCTTACTCCACACATGGTTTTTGTCCCTGGTATCGACGGGAGAGGAATCCCGAGAGGACCCCTAGCAACTCGCTTGGGGACTGGCCTCTCCTGAGGCCACCAGGGCGGGTCCCTGAAGTCCTCGTCGTAACTCGAGAACACCTGCCGCAACTCGAGAAAATCCAGGAAGTTCTCCCTTCCAGGCGAGATGAGGCCTATTTCCGATGAGGCGTCTGGAGACTAATGACACCTAAGCTCTGGAACTTCGAAAGGGTCTTTCACACCCTTGCTGCAACTCAAGAAGTTCACCGCCATACCGGTCTCCACTCGAGAGGAAGCACGATGGTCCCGCCCACATCCAGAGGAGCCCCGTTTCCCCCTCGTAGCTCGAGATGAGGGATCCTTTCCCTGCTTTCAACGGGAAAGAATTCCCAGCGTTCCCGTCGCATCTCAAGAGGAGGCACTCTCAATAGGAAAGGCGAGAGGAACTCCATGGTCGAACCACCATTCCAAGAGTCAACCAGATGTCTCAGTCCATTCCAGAGGAACCTTTTTGCCCTGTACTGGCTCATCTTTCACGCCGAGGATCGACTCACACCACGGTGGCACGTGGGACTGCCGTGTGGGAAAGCCTCGAGGGAGGGCCTCGAGGGAAAACCACAGATCCTTTGTTCCACACGACGGGAAGCGTGACATTGCTGCTACAGCCTGGAAGGAAAGCGCACGTGCATGCCCGCACTCGAGACGAGGCCTGACTCCCCTGGGGAGACTCCAGAAGTACCCAAAGATCCATGTCAGCCCCTGAGAAGAATCCTCGGTTCCGGCCCTGACTCCACACAAGGTTTTTGGTCCCGGTATCGACGGGAGAGGAATCCCGAGAGGCCCCCTAGCAACTCGCATGGGGACTGGCCTCTCCTGAGGCCACCAGGGCGGGTCCCTGAGGTCCCCGTCGTAACTCGAGAACACCTGCCGCAACTCGAGAAAATCCAGGAAGTTCTCCCTTCCAGGCGAGATGAGGCCTATTTCCGATGAGGCGTCTGGAGACTAATGACACCTAACCTCTGGAACTTCGAAAGGGTCTTTCACACCCTTGCTGCAACTCAAGAAGTTCACCGCCATACCCGTCTCCACTCGAGAGGAAGCACGATGGTCCCGCCCACATCCAGAGGAGCCCCGTTTCCCCTCGGAGCTCGAGATGAGGGATCCTTTCCCTGCTTTCAACGGGAAAGAATTCCCGGCGATCCCGTCGCATCTCAAGAGGAGGCACTCTCCACAGAAAAGCCGAGAGGAACTCCATGGTCGTACCACCATTCCAAGAGTCCCCCAGATGTCTCAGTCCATTCCAGATGAACCTCTTTGCCCTGCACTGGCTCATCTTTCACGCCGAGGATCGACTCACACCACGGTCGCACGTGGGACAGCCCTGTGGGAAAGCCTCGAGGGAAAGCCTCGAGGGAAAACCACAGATCCTTTGATCCACGCGACGGGAAGCGTGACATTGCTGCTACAGCCTGGAAGGAAAGCGCACGTGCATGCCCCCACTGTAGACGAGGCCTGACTCCCCAGGCAAGACTCCAGAAGTACCCAAAGATCCATATCAGCCCCTGAGAGGAATCCTCGGTTCCGGCCCTGACCCAACACAAGGTTTTTGGACCCGGTATCGACGGGAGAGGAATCCCGAGAGGCCCCCTAGCAACTCGCATGGGGACTGGCCTCTCCTGAGGCCACCAGGGCGGGTCCCTGAGGTCCCCGTCGTAACTCGGGAACACCTGCCGCAACTCGAGAAAATCCAGGAAGTTCTCCCTTCCAGGCGAGATGAGGCCTATTTCCGATGAGGCGTCTGGAGACTAATGACACCTAACCTCTGGCACTTCGAAAGGGTCTTTCACACCCTTGCTGCAACTCAAGAAGTTCACCGCCATACCCGTCTCCACTCGAGAGGAAGCACGATGGTCCCGCCCACATCCAGAGGAGCCCGGTTTCCCCCTCGGAGCTCGAGATGAGGGATCCTTTACCTGCTTTCAACGGGAAAGAATTCCCGGTGTTCCCGTCGCATCTCAAGAGGAGGCACTCTCAACAGGAAAGGCGAGAGGAACTCCATGGTCGTACCACCATTCCAAGAGTCCCCCAGATGTCTCAGTCCATTCCAGAGGAACCTCTTTGCCCTGCACTGGCTCATCTTTCACGCCGAGGATCGACTCACACCACGGTGGCACGTGGGACAGCCCTGTGGGAAAGCCTCGAGGGAAAGCCTCGAGGGAAAACCACAGATCCTTTGATCCACGCGACGGGAAGCGTGACATTGCTGCTACAGCCTGGAAGGAAAGCGCACGTGCATGCCCCCACTCGAGACGAGGCCTGACTCCCCTGGGGAGACTCCAGAAGTACCCAAAGATCCATGTCAGCCCCTGAGTGGAATCCTCGGTTCCGGCCCTGACTCCAAAAAATTCTTTTGGCCCCGGTATCGACGGGAGAGGAATCCCGAGAGGCCCCCTAGCAACTCGCATGGGGACTGGCCTCTCCTGAGGCCACCAGGGCGGGTCCCTGAGGTCCCCATCGAATCTCGAGAACACCTGCCGCAACTCGAGAAAATCCAGGAAGTTCTCCCTTCCAGGAAAGATGAAGCCTATTTCCGATGAGGCGTCTGGAGAGTAATGACACCTAACCTCTGGAACTTCGAATGGGTCTTTCACACCCTTGCTGTAACTCAAGAAGTTCACCGCCATACCGGTCTCCACTCGAGAGGAAGCACGATGGTCCCGTCCACATCCAGAGGAGCCCCGTTTCCCCCTCGTAGCTCGAGATGAGGGATCCTTTCCCTGCTTTCAACGGGAAAGAGTTCCCAGCGTTCCCGTCGCATCTCAAGAGGAGGCACTCTCACCTGGATCGGCGAGAGGAACTCCGTGGTCGTACCACCATTCCAAGAGTCCCCCAGATGTCTCAGTCCATTCCAGAGGAACCTCTTTGCCCTGCACTGGCTCATCTTTCACGCCGAGGATCGACTCACACCACGCTGGCACGTGGGACAGCCCTGTGGGAAAGCCTCGAGGGAAAGCCTCGAGGGAAAACCACAGATCCTTTGATCCACACGATGGGAAGAGTGACATTGCTGCTACAGCCTGGAAGGAAAGCGCACGTGTATGCCCGCACTCGAGACGAGGCCTGACTCCCCTGGGGAGACTCCAGAAGTACCCAAAGATCCATGTCAGCCCCTGAGAGGAATCCTCGGTTCCGGCCCTGACTCCACACAAGGTTTTTGGCCCCGGTTTCGACGGGAGAGGAATCCCGAGAGGCGCCCTAGCAACTCGCATGGGGACTGGCCTCTCCTGAGGCCACCAGGGCGGGTCCCTGAGGTCCCCGTCGTAACGCGAGAACAGCTGCCGCAACTCGAGAAAATCCAGGAAGTTCTCCCTTCCAGGCGAGAAGAGGCATATTTCCGATGAGGCTTCTGGAGACTAATGACAACTAAGCTCTGGAACTTCAACACGGTCTATCACAACCTTGCTACAACTCAAGAAGTTCACCGCCATTCCCGTCTCCACTCGAGAGGAAGCACGATGGTCCCGCCCACATCCAGAGGAGCCCCGTTTACCCCTCGTAGCTCGAGATGAGGGATCCTTTCCCTGCTTTCAACAGGAAAGAATTCCCGGCGTTCCCGTCGCATCTCAAGAGGAGGCACTCTCAACAGGAACGGCTAGAGGAAGTCCATGGTCGTACCACCTTTCAAAGAGTCCCCCAGATGTCTCAGTCCATTCCAGAGGAACCTTTTTGCCCTGCACTGGCTCATCTTTCACGCCGAGGATCGACTCACACCACGGTGGCACGTGGGACAGCCCTGTGGGAAAGCCTCCAGGGAAACCCACAGATCCTTTGATCCACGCGACGGGAAGCGTGACATTGCTGCTACAGCCTGGAAGGAAAGTGCACGTGCATGCCCCCACTCGAGACGAGGCCTGACTCCCCTGGGGAGACTCCAGAAGTACCCAAAGATCCATTTCAGCCCCTGAGAGGAATCCTCGGTTCCGGCCCTGACTCCAAAAAATTCTTTTGGCCCCGGTATCGACGGGAGAGGAATCCCGAGAGGCCCCCTAGCAACTCGCATGGGGACTGGCCTCTCCTGAGGCCACCAGGGCGGGTCCCTGAGGTCCCCGTCATAACTCGAGAACACCTGCCGCAACTCGAGAAAATCCAGGAAGTTCTCCCTTCCAGGCGAGATGAGGCCTATTTCCGATGAGGCGTCTGGAGACTAATGACACCTAACATCTGGAACTTCGAAAGGTTAATTCACACCCTTGCTGCAAGTCAAGAAGTTCACCGCCATACCCGTCTCCACTCGAGAGGAAGCACGATGGTCCCGCCCACATCCAGAGGAGCCCCGTTTCCCCCTCGTAGCTCGAGATGAGGGATCCTTTCCCTGCTTTCAACGGGAAAGAATTCCCGGCGTTCCCGTCGCATCTCAAGAGGAGGCACTCTCAACAGGAAAGTCGAGAGGAACTCCATGGTCGTACCACCATTCCAAGAGTCCCCCAGATGTCTCAGTCCATTCCAGAGGAAACTCTTTGCCCTGCACTGGCTCATCTTTCACGCCGAGGATCGACTCACACCACGGTGGCACGTGGGACAGCCCTGTGGGAAAGCCTCGAGGGAAAGCCTCGAGGGAAAACCACAGACCCTTTGATCCACGCGACGGGAAGCGTGACATTGCTGCTACAGCCTGGAAGGAAAGCGCACGTGCATGCCCCCACTCTAGACGAGGCCTGTCTCCCCTGGCGAGACTCCAGAAGTACCCAAAGATCCATATCAGCCCCTGAGAGGAATCCTCGGTTCCGGCCCTGACTCCACACAAGGTTTTTGGCCCCGGTATCGACGGGAGAGGAATCCCGAGAGGCCCCCTAGCAACTCGCATGGGGACTGGCCTCTCCTGAGGCCACCAGGGCGGGTCCCTGAGGTCCCCGTCGTAACTCTGGATAACCTGCCGCAACTCGAGAAAATCCAGGAAGTTCTCCCTTCGAGGCGAGATGAGGCCTATTTCCGATGAGGCGTCTGGAGACTAATGAAACCTAACCTCTGGAACTTCGAAAGGGTCTTTCACACCCTTGCTGCAACTCAAGAAGTTCACCGCCATACCCGTCTCCACTCGAGAGGAAGCACGATTCTCCCGCCCACATGCAGAAGAGCCCCGTTTCCCCCTCGGAGCTCGAGATGAGGGATCCTTTCCCTGCTTTCAACGGGAAAGAATTCCCGGCGATCCCGTCGCATCTCAAGAGGAGGCATTCTCCACAGGAAAGCCGAGAGGAACTCCATGGTCGTACCACCATTCCAAGAGTCCCCCAGATGTCTCAGTCCATTCCAGAGGAACCTCTTTGCCCTGCACTGGCTCATCTTTCACGCCGAGGATCGACTCACACCACGGTGGCACGTGGGACAGCCCTGTGGGAAAGCCTCGAGGGAAAGCCTCGAGGGAAAACCACAGATCCTTTGATCCACGCCACGGGAAGCGTGACATTGCTGCTACAGCCTGGAAGGAAAGCGCACGTGCATGCCCCCACTCGAGACGAGGCCTCACTCCGCTGGGGAGACTCCAGGAGTACCCAAAGATCCATGTCAGCCCCTGAGAGGAATCCTCGGTTCCGGCCCTGACTCCACACAAGGTTTTTGGCCCCGGTATCGACAGGAGAGGAATCCCGAGAGGCCCCCTAGCAACTCGCATGGGGACTGGCCTCTCCTGAGGCCACCAGGGCGGGTCCCTGAGGTCCCCGTCGTAACTCGACAACACCTGCCGCAACTCGAGAAAATCCAGGAAGTTCTACCTTCCAGGCGAGATGAGGCCTATTTCCGATGAGGCGTCTGGAGACGAATGACACCTAACCTCTGGAACTTCGAAAGGGTCTTTCACACCCTTGCTGCAACTCAAGAAGTTCACCGCCATACCCGTGTCCACTCGAGAGGAAGCATGATGGTCCCGCCCACATCCAGAGGAGCCCCGTTTCCCCCTCGTAGCTCGAGATGAGGGATCCTTTCCCTGCTTTCAACGGGAAAGAATTCCCGGCGTTCCCATCGCATCTCAAGAGGAGGCACTCTCAACTGGAAAGGCGAGAGGAACTCCATGGTCGTACCACCATTCCAAGAGTCCCCCAGATGTCTCAGTCCATTCCAGAGGAACCTCTTTGCCCTGCACTGGCTCATCTTTCACGCCGAGGATCGACTCACACCACGGTGGCACGTGGGACAGCCCTGTGGGAAAGCCTCGAGGGAAAACCACAGATCCTTTGATCCACGCGACGGGAAGCGTGACATTGCTGCTACAGCCTGGAAGGAAAGCGCACGTGCATGCCCCCACTCGAGACGAAGCCTGACTCCGCTGGGGAGACTCCAGAAGTACCCAAAGATCCATGTCAGCCCCTGAGAGGAATCCTCGGTTCCGGCCCTGACTCCACACAAGGTTTTTGGCCCCGGTATCGACGGGAGAGGAATCCCGAGAGGCCCCCTAGCAACTCGCATGGGGACTGGCCTCTCCTGAGGCCACCAGGGCGGGTCCCTGAGGTCCCCGTCGTAACTCGACAACACCTGCCGCAACTCGAGAAAATCCAGGAAGTTCTCCCTTCCAGGCGAGATGAGGCCTATTTCCGATGAGGCGTCTGGAGACTAATGACACCTAACCTCTGGAACTTCGAAAGGGTCTTTCACACCCTTGCTGCAACTCAAGAAGTTCACCGCCATACCCGTCTCCACTCGAGAGGAAGCACGATGGTCCCGCCCACATCCAGAGGAGCCCCGTTTCCCCCTCGGAGCTCGAGATGAGGGATCCTTTCCCTGCTTTCAACGGGAAAGAATTCCCGGCGTTCCCTTCGCATCTCAAGAGGAGGCACTCTCAACAGGAAAGGCGAGAGGAACTCCATGGTCGTACCACCATTCCAAGAGTCCCCCAGATGTCTCAGTCCATTCCAGAGGAACCTCTTTGCCCTGCACTGGCTCATCTTTCACGCCGAGGATCGACTCACACCACGGTGGCACGTGGGACAGCCCTGTGGGAAAGCCTCGAGGGAAAGCCTCGAGGGAAAACCACAGCCCCTTTGATCCACGCGACGGGAAGCGTGACATTGCTGCTACAGCCTGGAAGGAAAGCGCACGTGCATGCCCCCACTCGAGACGAGGCCTGTCTCCCCTGGCGAGACTCCAGAAGTACCCAAAGATCCATGTCAGCCCCTGAGAGGAATCCTCGGTTCCGGCCCTGATTCCACACAAGGTTTTTGGCCCCGGTATTGACGGGAGAGGAATCCCGAGTGGCCCCCTAGCAACTCGCATGGGGACTGGCCTCTCCTGAGGCCACCAGGGCGGGTCCCAGTGGTCCCCGTCGTAACTCGGGAACACCTGCCGTAACTCGAGAAAATCCAGGAAGTTCTCCCTTCCAGGCGAGATGAGGCCTATTTCCGATGAGGCGTCTGGAGACTAATGACACCTAACCTCTGGAACTTCGAAAGGGTCTTTCACACCCTTGCTGCAACTCAAGAAGTTCACCGCCATACCCGTCTCCACTCGAGAGGAAGCACGATGGTCCCGCCCACATCCAGAGGAGCCCCGTTTGCCCCTCGTAGCTCGAGATGAGGGATCCTTTCCCTGCTTTCAACGGGAAAGAATTCCCGGCGTTGCCGTCGCATCTCAAGAGGAGGCACTCTCAACAGGAAAGGCGAGAGGAACTCCATGGTCGTACCACCATTCCAAGAGTCCCCCAGATGTCTCAGTCCATTCCAGAGGAACCTCTTTGCCCTGCACTGGCTCATCTTTCACGCCGAGGATCGACTCACACCACGGTGGCACGTGGGACAGCCCTGTGGGAAAGCTTCGAGGGAAAGCCTCGAGGGAAAACCACAGATCCTTTGATCCACGCGATGGTAAGCGTGACATTGCTGCTACAGCCTGGAAGGAAAGCGCACGTGCATGCCCCCACTCGAGACGAGGCCTGTCTCCGCTGGGGAGACTCCAGGAGTACCCAAAGATCCATGTCAGCCCCTGAGAGGAATCCTCGGTTCCGGCCCTGACTCCACACAAGGTTTTTGGCCCCGGTATCGACGGGAGAGGAATCCCGAGAGGCCCCCTAGCAACTCGCATGGGGACTGGCCTCTCCTGAGGCCACCAGGGCGGGTCCCTGAGGTCCCCGTCGTAACTCGACAACACCTGCCGCAACTCGAGAAAATCCAGGAAGTTCTACCTTCCAGGCGAGATGAGGCCTATTTCCGTTGAGGCGTCTGGAGACGAATGACACCTAACCTCTGGAACTTCGAAAGGGTCTTTCACACCCTTGCTGCAACTCAAGAAGTTCACCGCCATACCCGTCTCCACTCGAGAGGAAGCATGATGGTCCCGCCCACATCCAGAGGAGCCCCGTTTTCCCCTCGTAGCTCGAGATGAGGGATCCTTTCCCTGCTTTCAACGGGAAAGAATTCCCGGCGTTCCCATCGCATCTCAAGAGGAGGCACTCTCAACTGGAAAGGCGAGAGGAACTCCATGGTCGTACCACCATTCCAAGAGTCCCCCAGATGTCTCAGTCCATTCCAGAGGAACCTCTCTGCCCTGCACTGGCTCATCTTTCACGCCGAGGATCGACTCACACCACGGTGGCACGTGGGACAGCCCTGTGGGAAAGCCTCGAGGGAAAGCCTCGAGGGAAAACCACAGATCCTTTGATCCACGGGACGGGAAGCGTGACATTGCTGCTACAGCCTGGAAGGAAAGCGCACGTGCATGCCCCCACTGGAGACGAGGCCTGTCTCCCCAGGCGAGACTCCAGAAGTACCCAAAGATCCATATCAGCCCCTGAGAGGAATCCTCGGTTCCGGCCCTGACCCAACTCAAGGTTTTTGGCCCCGGTATCGACGGGAGAGGAATCCCGAGAGGCCCCCTAGCAACTCGCATGGGGACTGGCCTCTCCTGAGGCCACCAGGGCGGGTCCCTTAGGTCCCCGTCGTAACTCGGGAACACCTGCCCCAACTCGAGAAAATCCAGGAAGTTCTCCCTTCCAGGCGAGATGAGGCCTATTTCCGATGAGGCGTCTGGAGACTAATGACACCTAACCTCTGGAACTTCAAAAGGGTCTTTCACACCCTTGTTGCAACTCAAGAAGTTCACCGCCATACCCGTCTCCACTCGAGAGGAAGCACGATGGTCCCGCCCACATCCAGAGGAGCCCGGTTTCCCCCTCGGAGCTCGAGATGAGGGATCCTTTCCCTGCTTTCAACGGGAAAGAATTCCCGGCGTTCCCGTCGCTTCTCAATTGGAGGCACTCTCAACAGGAAAGGCGAGAGGAACTCCATGGTCGTACCACCATGCCAAGAGTACCCCAGATGTCTCAGTCCTTTCCAGAGGAACCTCTTTGCCCTGCACTGGCTCATCTTTCACGCCGAGGATCGACTCACACCACGGTGGCGCGTGACACAGCCCTGTGGCAAAGCCTCGAGGGAAAGCCTCGAGGGAAAACCACAGATCCTTTGATCCACGCGACGGGAAGCGTGACATTGCGGCTACAGCCTGGAAGGAAAGCGCACGTGCATGCCCGCACTCGAGACGAGGCCTGACTCCGCTGGGGAGACTCCAGAAGTACCCAAAGATCCATGTCAGCCCCTGAGAGGAATCCTCGGTTCCGGCCCTGACTCCACACAAAGTTTTTGGACCCGGTATCAACGGGAGAGGAATCCCGAGAGGCCCCCTAGCAACTCGCATGGGGACTGACCTTTCCTGAGGCCACCAGGGCGGGTCCCTGAGGTCCCCGTTGTAACTCGAGAACACCTGCCGCAACTCGAGAAAATCCAGGAAGTTCTCCCTTCCAGGCGAGATGAGACCTCTTTCCGATGAGGAGTCTGGAGACTAATGACACCTAACCTCTGGAACGTCGAAAGGGTCTTTCACAGCCTTGCTGCAACTCAAGAAGTTCACCGCCATACCCGTCTCGACTCGAGAGGAAGCACGATGGTCCCGCCCACATCCAGAGGAGCCCCGTTTACCCCTCGTAGCTCGAGATGAGGGATCCTTTCCCTGCTTTCAACAGGAAAGAATTCCCGGCGTTCCCGTCGCATCTCAAGAGGAGGCACTCTCAACAGGAACGGCTAGAGGAAGTCCATGGTCGTACCACCTTTCCAAGAGTCCCCCAGATGTCTCAGTCCATTCCAGAGGAACCTTTTTGCCCTGCACTGGCTCATCTTTCACGCCGAGGATCGACTCACACCACGGTGGCACGTGGGACAGCCCTGTGGGAAAGCCTCCAGGGAAACCCACAGATCCTTTGATCCACGCGACGGGAAGCGTGACATTGCTGCTACAGCCTGGAAGGAAAGCGCACGTGCATGCCCCCACTCGAGACGAGGCCTGACTCCCCTGGGGAGACTCCAGAAGTACCCAAAGATCCATTTCAGCCCCTGAGAGGAATCCTCGGTTCCGGCCCTGACTCCAAAAAATTCTTTTGGCCCCGGTATCGACGGGAGAGGAATCCCGAAAGGCCCCCTAGCAACTCGCATGGGGACTGGCCTCTCCTGAGGCCACCAGGGCGGGTCCCTGAGGTCCCCGTCGTAACTCGAGAACACCTGCCGCAACTCGAGAAAATCCAGGAAGTTCTCCCTTCCAGGCGAGATGAGGCCTATTTCCGATGAGGCGTCTGGAGACTAATGACACCTAACATCTGGAACTTCGAAAGGGTATTTCACACCCTTGCTGCAAGTCAAGAAGTTCACCGCCATACCCGTCTCCACTCGAGAGGAAGCACTATGATCCCGCCCACATCCAGAGGAGCCCCGTTTCCCGCTCGGAGCTCGAGATGAGGGATCCTTTCCCTGCTTTCAACGGGAAAGAATTCCCGGCGTTCCCGTCGCATCTCAAGAGGAGGCACTCTCAACAGGAAAGGCGAGAGGAACTCCATGGTCGTACCACCAGTCCAAGAGTCCCCCAGATGTCTCAGTCCATTCCAGAGGAACCTCTTTGCCCTGCACTGGCTCATCTTTCACGCCGAGGATCGACTCACACCACGGTGGCACGTGGGACAGCCCTGTGGGAAAGCCTCGAGGGAAAGCCTCGAGGGAAAACCACAGACCCTTTGATCCACGCGACGGGAAGCGTGACATTGCTGCTAAAGCCTGGAAGGAAAGCGCACGTGCATGCCCCCACTCTAGACGAGGCCTGTCTCCCCTGGCGAGACTCCAGAAGTACCCAAAGATCCATATCAGCCCCTGAGAGGAATCCTCGGTTCCGGCCCTGACTCCACACAAGGTTTTTGGCCCCGGTATCGACGGGAGAGGAATCCCGAGAGGCCCCCTAGCAACTCGCATGGGGACTGGCCTCTCCTGAGGCCACCAGGGCGGGTCCCTGAGGTCCCCGTCGTAACTCTGGATAACCTGCCGCAACTCGAGAAAATCCAGGAAGTTCTCCCTTCCAGGCGAGATGAGGCCTATTTCCGATGAGGCGTCTGGAGACTAATGAAACCTAACCTCTGGAACTTCTAAAGGGTCTTTCACACCCTTGCTGCAACTCAAGAAGTTCACCGCCATACCCGTCTCCACTCGAGAGGAAGCACGATTCTCCCGCCCACATCCAGAAGAGCCCCGTTTCCCCCTCGGAGCTCGAGATGAGGGATCCTTTCCCTGCTTTCAACGGGAAAGAATTCCCGGCGATCCCGTCGCATCTCAAGAGGAGGCACTCTCAACTGGAAAGGCGAGAGGAACTCCATGGTCGTACCACCATTCCAAGAGTCCCCCAGATGTCTCAGTCCATTCCAGAGGAACCTCTTTGCCCTGCACTGGCTCATCTTTCACGCCGAGGATCGACTCACACCACGGTGGCACGTGGGACAGCCCTGTGGGAAAGCCTCGAGGGAAAGCCTCGAGGGAAAACCACAGATCCTTTGATCCACGCGACGGGAAGCGTGACATTGCTGCTACAGCCTGGAAGGAAAGCGCACGTGCATGCCCCCACTCGAGACGAGGCCTCACTCCGCTGGGGAGACTCCAGGAGTACCCAAAGATCCATGTCAGCCCCTGAGAGGAATCCTCGGTTCCGGCCCTGACTCCACACAAGGTTTTTGGCCCCGGTATCGACAGGAGAGGAATCCCGAGAGGCCCCCTAGCAACTCGCATGGGGACTGGCCTCTCCTGAGGCCACCAGGGCGGGTCCCTGAGGTCCCCGTCGTAACTCGACAACACCTGCCGCAACTCGAGAAAATCCAGGAAGTTCTACCTTCCAGGCGAGATGAGGCCTATTTCCGATGAGGCGTCTGGAGACGAATGACACCTAACCTCTGGAACTTCGAAAGGGTCTTTCACACCCTTGCTGCAACTCAAGAAGTTCACCGCCATACCCGTGTCCACTCGAGAGGAAGCATGATGGTCCCGCCCACATCCAGAGGAGCCCCGTTTCCCCCTCGTAGCTCGAGATGAGGGATCCTTTCCCTGCTTTCAACGGGAAATAATTCCCGGCGTTCCCATCGCATCTCAAGAGGAGGCACTCTCAACTGGAAAGGCGAGAGGAACTCCATGGTCGTACCACCATTCCAAGAGTCCCCCAGATGTCTCAGTCCATTCCAGAGGAACCTCTTTGCCCTGCACTGGCTCATCTTTCACGCCGAGGATCGACTCACACCACGGTGGCACGTGGGACAGCCCTGTGGGAAAGCCTCGAGGGAAAACCACAGATCCTTTGATCCACGCGACGGGAAGCGTGACATTGCTGCTACAGCCTGGAAGGAAAGCGCACGTGCATGCCCCCACTCGAGACGAGGCCTGACTCCGCTGGGGAGACTCCAGAAGTACCCAAAGATCCATGTCAGCCCCTGAGAGGAATCCTCGGTTCCGGCCCTGACTCCACACAAGGTTTTTGGCCCCGGTATCGACGGGAGAGGAATCCCGAGAGGCCCCCTAGCAACTCGCATGGGGACTGGCCTCTCCTGAGGCCACCAGGGCGGGTCCCTGAGGTCCCCGTCGTAACTCGACAACACCTGCCGCAACTCGAGAAAATCCAGGAAGTTCTACCTTCCAGGCGAGATGAGGCCTATTTCCGATGAGGCGTCTGGAGACGAATGACACCTAACCTCTGGAACTTCGAAAGGGTCTTTCACACCCTTGCTGCAACTCAAGAAGTTCACCGCCATACCCGTCTCCACTCGAGAGGAAGCACGATGGTCCCGCCCACATCCAGAGGAGCCCCGTTTCCCCCTCGGAGCTCGAGATGAGGGATCCTTTCCCTGCTTTCAACGGGAAAGAATTCCCGGCGTTCCCTTCGCATCTCAAGAGGAGGCACTCTCAACAGGAAAGGCGAGAGGAACTCCATGGTCGTACCACCATTCCAAGAGTCCCCCAGATGTCTCAGTCCATTCCAGAGGAACCTCTTTGCCCTGCACTGGCTCATCTTTCACGCCGAGGATCGACTCACACCACGGTGGCACGTGGGACAGCCCTGTGGGAAAGCCTCGAGGGAAAGCCTCGAGGGAAAACCACAGCCCCTTTGATCCACGCGACGGGAAGCGTGACATTGCTGCTACAGCCTGGAAGGAAAGCGCACGTGCATGCCCCCACTCGAGACGAGGCCTGTCTCCCCTGGCGAGACTTCAGAAGTACCCAAAGATCCATGTCAGCCCCTGAGAGGAATCCTCGGTTCCGGCCCTGATTCCACACAAGGTTTTTGGCCCCGGTATCGACGGGAGAGGAATCCCGAGTGGCCCCCTAGCAACTCGCATGGGGACTGGCCTCTCCTGAGGCCACCAGGGCGGGTCCCAGAGGTCCCCGTCGTAACTCGGGAACACCTGCCGTAACTCGAGAAAATCCAGGAAGTTCTCCCTTCCAGGCGAGATGAGGCCTATTTCCGATGAGGCGTCTGGAGACTAATGACTCCTAACCTCTGGAACTTCGAAAGGGTCTTTCACACCCTTGCTGCAACTCAAGAAGTTCACCGCCATACCCGTCTCCACTCGAGAGGAAGCACGATGGTCCCGCCCACATCCAGAGGAGCCCCGTTTGCCCCTCGTAGCTCGAGATGAGGGATCCTTTCCCTGCTTTCAACGGGAAAGAATTCCCGGCGTTCCCGTCGCATCTCAAGAGGAGGCACTCTCAACAGGAAAGGCGAGAGGAACTCCATGGTCATACCACCATTCCAAGAGTCCCCCAGATGTCTCAGTCCATTCCAGAGGAACCTCTTTGCCCTGCACTGGCTCATCTTTCACGCCGAGGATCGACTCACACCACGGTGGCACGTGGGACAGCCCTGTGGGAAAGCCTCGAGGGAAAGCCTCGAGGGAAAACCACAGATCCTTTGATCCACGCGACGGTAAGCGTGACATTGCTGCTACAGCCTGGAAGGAAAGCGCACGTGCATGCCCCCACTCGAGACGAGGCCTGACTCCGCTGGGGAGACTCCAGGAGTACCCAAAGATCCATGTCAGCCCCTGAGAGGAATCCTCGGTTCCGGCCCTGACTCCACACAAGGTTTTTGGCCCCGGTATCGACGGGAGAGGAATCCCAAGAGGCCCCCTAGCAACTCGCATGGGGACTGGCCTATCCTGAGGCCACCAGGGCGGGTCCCTGAGGTCCCCGTCGTAACTCGAGAACACCTGCCGCAACTCGAGAAAATCCAGGAAGTTCTCCCTTCCAGGCGAGATGAGGCCTATTTCCAATGAGGCGTCTGGAGACTAATGATACCTAACCTCTGGAACTTCGAAAGGGTCTTTCACACCCTTGCTGCAACTCAAGAAGTTCACCGCCATACCCGTCTCCACTTGAGAGGAAGCACGATGGTCCCGCCCACATCCAGAGGAGCCCCGTTTCCCCCTCGGAGCTCGAGATGAGGGATCGTTTCCCTGCTTTCAACGGGAAAGAATTCCCAGCGTCCCCGTCGCATCTCAAGAGGAGGCACTCTCAACAGGAAAGGCGAGAGGAACTCCATGGTCGTACCACCATTCCAAGAGTCCCCCAGATGTCTCAGTCCATTCCAGAGGAACCTCTTTGCCCTGCACTGGCTCATCTTTCACGCCGAGGATCGACTCACACCACGGTGGCACGTGGGACAGCCCTGTGGGAAAGCCTCGAGGGAAAGCCTCGAGGGAAAACCACAGATCCTTTGATCCACGCGATGGGAAGCGTGACATTGCTGCTACCGCCTGGAAGGAAAGCGCACGTGCATGCCCCCACTCGAGACGAGGCCTGACTCCGCTGGGGAGACTCCAGGAGTACCCAAAGATCCATGTCAGCCCCTGAGAGGAATCCTCGGTTCCGGCCCTGACTCCACACAAGGTTTTTGGCCCCGGTATCGATGGGAGAGGAATCCCGAGAGGCCCCCTAGCAACTCGCATGGGGACTGGCCTCTCCTGAGGCCACCAGGGCGGGTCCCTGAGGTCCCCGTCGTAACTCGACAACACCTGCCGCAACTCGAGAAAATCCAGGAAGTTCTCCCTTCCAGGCGAGATGAGGCCTATTTCCGATGAGGCGTCTGGAGACGAATGACACCTAACCTCTGGAACTTCGAAAGGGTCTTTCACACCCTTGCTGCAACTCAAGAAGTTGACCGCCATACCCGTGTCCACTCGAGAGGAAGCATGATGGTCCCGCCCACATCCAGAGGAGCCCCGTTTCCCCCTCGTAGCTCGAGATGAGGGATCCTTTCCCTGCTTTCAACGGGAAAGAATTCCCGGCGTTCCCATCGCATCTCAAGAGGAGGCACTCTCAACTGGAAAGGCGAGAGGAACTCCATGGTCGTACCACCATTCCAAGAGTCCCCCAGATGTCTCAGTCCATTCCAGAGGAACCTCTTTGCCCTGCACTGGCTCATCTTTCACGCCGAGGATCGACTCACACCACGGTGGCACGTGGGACAGCCCTGTGGGAAAGCCTCGAGGGAAAGCCTCGAGGGAAAACCACAGATCCTTTGATCCACGCGACGGGAAGCGTGACATTGCTGCTACAGCCTGGAAGGAAAGCGCACGTGCATGCCCCCACTCGAGACGAGGCCTGACTCCGCTGGGGAGACTCCAGAAGTACCCAAAGATCCATGTCAGCCCCTGAGAGGAATCCTCGGTTCCGGCCCTGACTCCACACAAGGTTTTTGGTCCCGGAATCGACGGGAGAGAAATCCCGAGAGGCCCCCTAGCAACTCGCATGGGGACTGGCCTCTCCTGAGGCCACCAGGGCGGGTCCCTGAGGTCCCCGTCGTAACTCGACAACACCTGCCGCAACTCGAGAAAATCCAGGAAGTTCTACCTTCCAGGCGAGATGAGGCCTATTTCCGATGAGGCGTCTGGAGACGAATGACACCTAACCTCTGGAACTTCGAAAGGGTCTTTCACACCCTTGCTGCAACTCAAGAAGTTCACCGCCATACCTGTGTCCACTCGAGAGGAAGCATGATGGTCCCGCCCACATCCAGAGGAGCCCCGTTTCCACCTCGTAGCTCGAAATGAGGGATCCTTTCCCTGCTTTCAACGGGAAAGAATTCCCGGCGTTCCCATCGCATCTCAAGAGGAGGCACTCTCAACAGGAAAGGCGAGAGGAACTCCATGGTCGTACCACCATTCCAAGAGTCCCCCGATGTCTCAGTCCATTCCAGAGGAACCTCTTTGCCCTGCACTGGCTCATCTTTCACGCCGAGGATCGACTCACACCACGGTGGCACGTGGGACAGCCCTGTGGGAAAGCCTCGAGGGAAAGCCTCGAGGGAAAACCACAGATCCTTTGATCCACGCGACGGGAAGCGTGACATTGCTGCTACAGCCTGGAAGGAAAGCGCACGTGCATGCCCCCACTCGAGACGAGGCCTGACTCCCCTGGGGAGACTCCACAAGTACCCAAAGATCCATGTCAGCCCCTGAGAGGAATCCTCGGTTCCGGCCCTGACACCACACAAGGTTTTTGGCCCCGTATCGACGGGAGAGGAATCCCGAGAGGCCCCCTAGCAACTCGCATGGGGACTGGCCTCTCCTGAGGCCACCAGGGCGGGTCCCTGAGGTCCCCGTCGTAACTCGAAAACACCTGCCGCAACTCGAGGAAATCCAGGAAGTTCTCCCTTCCAGGCGAGATGAGGCCTATTTCCGATGAAGCGTCTGGAGACTAATGACACCTAACATCTGGAACTTCGAAAGGGTCTTTCACACCCTTGCTGCAACTCAAGAAGTTCACCGCCATACCCGTCTCCACTCGAGAGGAAGCACGATGGTCCCGCCCACATCCAGAGGAGCCCCGTTTCCCCCTCGTAGCTCGAGATGAGGGATCCTTTCCCTGCTTTCAACGGGAAAGAATTCCCGGCGTTCCCATCGCATCTCAAGAGGAGGCACTCTCAACAGGAAAGGCGAGAGGAACTCCATGGTCGTACCACCATTCCAAGAGTCCCCCAGATGTCTCAGTCCATTCCAGAGGAGCCTCTTTGCCCTGCACTGGATCATCTTTCACGCCGAGGATCGACTCACACCACGGTGGCACGTGGGACAGCCCTGTGGGAAAGCCTCGAGGGAAAGCCTCGAGGGAAAACCACAGACCCTTTGATCCACGCGACGGGAAGCGTGACATTGCTGCTACAGCCTGGAAGGAAAGCGCACGTGCATGCCCCCACTCTAGACGAGGCCTGTCTCCCCTGGCGAGACTCCAGAAGTACCCAAAGATCCATATCAGCCCCTGAGAGTAATCCTCGGTTCCGGCCCTGACTCCACACA
Source organism: Capricornis sumatraensis (assembly GCF_032405125.1). Lineage (NCBI taxonomy): Eukaryota > Metazoa > Chordata > Mammalia > Artiodactyla > Bovidae > Capricornis > Capricornis sumatraensis. The sequence goes on from NW_027184618.1 coordinate 4,427,900, forward strand.
AGGTTTTTGGCCCCGGTATCGACGGGAGAGGAATCCCGAGAGGCCCCCTAGCAACTCGCATGGGGACTGGCCTCTCCTGAGGCCACCAGGGCGGGTCCCTGAGGTCCCCGTCGTAACGCTGGATAACCTGCCGCAACTCGAGAAAATCCAGGAAGTTCTCCCTTCCAGGCGAGATGAGGCCTATTTCCGATGAGGCGTCTGGAGACTAATGAAACCTAACCTCTGGAACTTCGAAAGGGTCTTTCACACCCTTGCTGCAACTCAAGAAGTTCACCGCCATACCCGTCTCCACTCGAGAGGAAGCACGATGGTCCCGCCCACATCCAGAAGAGCCCCGTTTCCCCCTCGGAGCTCGAGATGAGGGATCCTTTCCCTGCTTTCAACGGGAAAGAATTCCCGGCGATCCCGTCGCATCTCAAGAGGAGGCACTCTCCACAGGAAAGCCGAGAGGAACTCCATGGTCGTACCACCATTCCAAGAGTCCCCCAGATGTCTCAGTCCATTCCAGAGGAACCTCTTTGCCCTGCACTGGCTCATCTTTCACGCCGAGGATCGACTCACACCACGGTGGCACGTGGGACAGCCCTGTGGGAAAGCCTCGAGGGAAAGCCTCGAGGGAAAACCACAGATCCTTTGATCCACGAGACGGGAAGCGTGACATTGCTGCTACAGCCTGGAAGGAAAGCGCACGTGCATGCCCCCACTCGAGACGAGGCCTGACTCCCCTGGGGAGACTCCAGAAGTACCCAAAGATACATGTCAGCCCCTGAGAGGAATCCTCGGTTCCGGCCCTGACTCCACACAAGGTTTTTGGCCCAGGTATCGACGGGAGAGGAATCCCGAGAGGCCTCCTAGCAACTCGCATGGGGACTGGCCTCTCCTGAGGCCACCAGGGCGGGTCCCTGAGGTCCCCGTCGTAACTCGACAACACCTGCCGCAACTCGAGAAAATCCAGGAAGTTCTCCCTTCCAGGCCAGATGAGGCCTATTTCCGATGAGGCGTCTGGAGACGAATGACACCTAACCTCTGGAACTTCGAAAGGGTCTTTCACACCCTTGCTGCAACTCAAGAAGTTCACCGCCATACCCGTGTCCACTCGAGAGGAAGCACGATGGTCCCGCCCACATCCAGAGGAGCCCCGTTTCCCCCTCGTAGCTCGAGATGAGGGATCCTTTCCCTGCTTTCAACGGGAAAGAATTCCCGGCGTTCCCATCGCATCTCAAGAGGAGGCACTCTCAACAGGAAAGGCGAGAGGAACTCCATGGTCGTACCACCATTCCAAGAGTCCCCCAGATGTCTCAGTCCATTCCAGAGGAACCTCTTTGCCCTGCACTGGCTCATCTTTCACGCCGAGGATCGACTCACACCACGGTGGCACGTGGGACAGCCCTGTGGGAAAGCCTCGAGGGAAAGCCTCGAGGGAAAACCACAGATCCTTTGATCCACGCCACGGGAAGCGTGACATTGCTGCTACAGCCTGGAAGGAAAGCGCACGTGCATGCCCCCACTCGAGACGAGGCCTGACTCCCCTGGGGAGACTCCACAAGTACCCAAAGATCCATGTCAGCCCCTGAGAGGAATCCTCGGTTCCGGCCCTGACTCCACACAAGGTTTTTGGCCCCGGTATCGACGGGAGAGGAATCCGAGAGGCCCCCTAGCAACTCGCATGGGGACTGGCCTATCCTGAGGCCACCAGGGCGGGTCCCTGAGGTCCCCGTCGTAACTCGAGAACACCTGCCGCAACTCGAGAAAATCCAGGAAGTTCTCCCTTCCAGGCGAGATGAGGCCTATTTCCGATGAGGCGTCTGGAGACTAATGACACCTAACCTCTGGAACTTCGAAAGGGTCTTTCACACCCTTGCTGCAACTCAAGAAGTTCACCGCCATACCCGTCTCCACTCGAGAGGAAGCACGATGGTCCCGCCCACATCCAGAGGAGCCACGTTTCCCCCTCGGAGCTCGAGATGAGGGATCGTTTCCCTGCTTTCAACGGGAAAGGATTCCCAGCGTCCCCGTCGCATCTCAAGAGGAGGCACTCTCAACAGGAAAGGCGAGAGGAACTCCATGGTCGTACCACCATTCCAAGAGTCCCCCAGATGTCTCAGTCCATTCCAGAGGAACCTCTTTGCCCTGCACTGGCTCATCTTTCACGCCGAGGATCGACTCACACCACGGTGGCACGTGGGATAGCCCTGTGGGAAAGCCTCGAGGGAAAGCCTAGAGGGAAAACCACAGATCCTTTGATCCACGCCACGGGAAGCATGACATTGCTGCTACAGCCTGGAAGGAAAGCGCACGTGCATGCCTCCACTCGAGACGAGGCCTGACTCCCCTGGGGAGACTCCAGAAGTACCCAAAGATCCATGTCAGCCCCTGAGAGGAATCCGCGGTTCCGGCCCTGACTCCACACAAGGTTTTCGGCCCCGGTATCGACGGGAGAGGAATCCCGAGAGGCCCCCTAGCAACTCGCATGCGGACTGGCCTCTCCTGAGGCCACCAGGGCGGGTCCCTGAGGTCCCCGTCGTAACTCGACAACACCTGCCGCAACTCGAGAAAATCCAGGAAGTTCTCCCTTCCAGGCGAGATGAGGCCTATTTCCGATGAGGCGTCTGGAGACTAATGACACCTAACCTCTGGAACTTCGAAGGGGTCTTTCACACCCTTGCTGCAACTCAAGAAGTTCACCGCCATACCCGTCTCCACTCGAGAGGAAGCACGATGGTCCCGCCCACATCCAGAGGAGCCCCGTTTCCCCCTCGGAGCTCGAGATGAGGGATCCTTTCCCTGCTTTCAACGGGAAAGAATTCCCGGCGTTCCCGTCGCATCTCAAGAGGAGGCACTCTCAACAGGAAAGGCGAGAGGAACTCCATGGTCGTACCACCATTCCAAGAGTCCCCCAGATGTCTCAGTCCATTCCAGAGGAACCTCTTTGCCCTGCACTGGCTCATCTTTCACGCCGAGGATCGACTCACACCACGGTGTCACGTGGGACAGCCCTGTGGGAAAGCCTCGAGGGAAAGCCTCGAGGGAAAACCACAGATCCTTTGATCCACGCGACGGGAAGCGTGACATTGCTGCTACAGCCTGGAAGGAAAGCGCACGTGCATGCCCCCAATCGAGACGAGGCCTGACTCCCCTGGGGAGACTCCAGAAGTACCCAAAGATCCATGTCAGCCCCTGAGAGGAATCCTCAGTTACGGCCCTGACTCCACACAAGGTTTTCGGCCCCGGTATCGACGGGAGAGGAATCCCGAGAGGCCCCCTAGCAACTCGCATGGGGACTGGCCTCTCCTGAGGCCACCAGGGCGGGTCCCTGAGGTCCCCGTCGTAACTCGAGAACACCTGCCGCAACTCGAGAAAATCCAGGAAGTTCTCCCTTCCAGGCGAGATGAGGCCTATTTCCGATGAGGCGTCTGGAGACTAATGACACCTAACCTCTGGAACTTCGAAAGGGTCTTTCACATCCTTGCTGCAACTCAAGAAGTTCACCGCCATACCCGTCTCCACTCGAGATGAAGCACGATGGTCCCGCCCACATCCAGAGGAGCCCCGTTTCCCCCTCGGAGCTCGAGATGAGGGATCCTTTCCCTGCTTTCAACGGGAAAGAATTCCCGGCGTTCCCGTCGCATCTCAAGAGGAGGCACTCTCAACAGGAAAGGCGAGAGGAACTCCATGGTCGTACCACCATTCCAAGAGTCCCCCAGATGTCTCAGTCCATTCCAGAGGAACCTCTTTGCCCTGCACTGGCTCATCTTTCACGCCGAGGATCGACTCACACCACGGTGGCACGTGGGACAGCCCTGTGGGAAAGCCTCGAGGGAAAGCCTCGAGGGAAAACCACAGATCCTTTGATCCACGCGACGGGAAGCGTGACATTGCTGCTACAGCCTGGAAGGAAAGCGCACGTGCATGCCCCCACTCGAGACGAGGCCTGACTCCGCTGGGGAGACTCCACAAGTACCCAAAGATCCATGTCAGCCCCTGAGAGGAATCCTCGGTTCCGGCCCTGACTCCACACAAGGTTTTTGGCCCCGGTATCGACGGGAGAGGAATCCCGAGAGGCCCCCTAGCAACTCGCATGGGGACTGGCCTCTCCTGAGGCCACCAGGGCGGGTCCCTGAGGTCCCCGTCGTAACTCGACAACACCTGCCGCAACTCGAGAAAATCCAGGAAGTTCTCCCTTCCAGGCGAGATGAGGCCTATTTCCGATGAGGCGTCTGGAGACGAATGACACCTAACCTCTGGAACTTCGAAAGGGTCTTTCACACCCTTGCTGCAACTCAAGAAGTTCACCGCCATACCCGTGTCCACTCGGGAGGAAGCACGATGGTCCCGCCCACATCCAGAGGAGCCCCGTTTCCCCCTCGTAGCTCGAGATGAGGGATCCTTTCCCTGCTTTCAACGGGAAAGAATTCCCGGCGTTCCCATCGCATCTCAAGAGGAGGCACTCTCAACAGGAAAGGCGAGAGGAACTCCATGGTCGTTCCACCATTCCAAGAGTCCCCCAGATGTCTCAGTCCATTCCAGAGGATCCTCTTTGCCCTGCACTGGCTCATCTTTCACGCCGAGGATCGACTCACACCACGGTGGCACGTGGGACAGCCCTGTGGGAAAGCCTCGAGGGAAAGCCTCGAGGGAAAACCACAGATCCTTTGATCCACGCGACGGGAAGCGTGACATTGCTGCTACAGCTTGGAAGGAAAGCGCACGTGCATGCCCCCACTCGAGACGAGGCCTGACTCCGCTGGGGAGACTCCACAAGTACACAAAGATCCATGTCAGCCCGTGAGAGGAATCCTCGGTTCCGGCCCTGACTCCACACAAGGTTTTTGGCCCCGGTATCGACGGGAGAGGAATCCCGAGAGGCCCCCTAGCAACTCGCATGGGGACTGGCCTCTCCTGAGGCCACCAGGGCGGGTCCCTGTGGTCCCCGTCGTAACTCGACAACACCTGCCGCAACTCGAGAAAATCCAGGAAGTTCTCCCTTCCAGGCGAGATGAGGCCTATTTCCGATGAGGTGTCTGGAGACTAATGACACCTAACCTCTGGAACTTCGAAAGGGTCTTTCACACCCTTGCTGCAACTCAAGAAGTTCACCGCCATACCCGTCTCCACTCGAGAGTAAGCACGATGGTCCCGCCCACATCCAGAGGAGCCCCGTTTCCCCCTCGTAGCTCGAGATGAGGGATCGTTTCCCTGCTTTCAACGGGAAAGAATTCCCAGCGTCCCCGTCGCATCTCAAGAGGAGGCACTCTCAACAGGAAAGGCGAGAGGAACTCCATGGTCGTACCACCATTCCAAGAGTCCCCCAGATGTCTCAGTCCATTACAGAGGAACCTCTTTGCCCTGCACTGGCACATCTTTCACGCCGAGGATCGACTCACACCACGGTGGCACGTGGGACAGCCCTGTGGGAAAGCCTCGAGGGAAAGCCTAGAGGGAAAACCACAGATCCTTTGATCCACGCCACGGGAAGCGTGACATTGCTGCTACAGCCTGGAAGGAAAGCGCACGTGCATGCCCCCACTCGAGACGAGGCCTGACTCCCCTGGGGAGACTCCAGAAGTACCCAAAGATCCATGTCAGCCCCTGAGAGGAATCCTCGGTTCCGGCCCTGACTCCACACAAGGTTTTTGGCCCCGGTATCGACGGGAGAGGAATCCCGAGAGGCCCCCTAGCAACTCGCATGGGGACTGGTTTCTCCTGAGGCCACCAGGGCGGGTCCCTGAGGTTCCCGTCGTAACTCGAGAACACCTGCCGCAACTCGAGAAAATCCAGGAAGTTCTCCTTTCCAGGCGAGACGAGGCCTATTTCCGATGAGGCGTCTGGAGACGAATGACACCTAACCTCTGGAACTTCGAAAGGGTCTTTCACACCCTTGCTGCAACTCAAGAAGTTCACCGCCATACCCGTGTCCACTCGAGAGGAAGCATGATGGTCCCGCCCACATCCAGAGGAGCCCCGTTTCCCCCTCGGAGCTCGAGATGAGTGATCCTTGACCTGATTTCAACGGGAAAGAATTCCCGGTGTTCTCGTCGCATCTCAAGTGGAGGCACTCTCAACAGGAAAGGCGAGAGGAACTCCATGGTCGTACCACCATTCCAAGAGTCCCCCAGATGTCTCAGTCCATTCCAGAGGAACCTCTTTGCCCTGCACTGGCTCATCTTTCACGCCGAGGATCGACTCACACCACGGTGGCACGTGGGACAGCCCTGTGGGAAAGCCTCGAGGGAAAGCCTCGAGGGAAAACCACAGATCCTTTGATCCACGCGACGGGAAGCGTGACATTGCTGCTACAGCCTGGAAGGAAAGCGCACGTGCATGCCCCCACTCGAGACGAGGCCTGACTCCCCTGGGAAGACTCCAGACGTACCCAAAGATCCATGTCAGCCCCTGAGAGGAATCCTCGGTTCCGGCCCTGACTCCACACAAGGTTTTTGGCCCCGGTATCGACGGGAGAGGAATCCCGAGAGGCCCCCTAGCAACTCGCATGGGGACTGGCCTCTCCTGAGGCCACCAGGGCGGGTCCCTGAGGTCCCCGTCGTAACTCGAGAACACCTGCCGCAACTCGAGAAAATCCAGGAAGTTCTCCCTTCCAGGCGAGATGAGGCCTATTTCCGATGAGGCGTCTGGAGACTAATGACACCTAACCTCTGGAACTTCGAAAGGGTCTTTCACACCCTTGCTGCAACTCAAGAAGTTCACCGCCATACCCGTCTCCACTCGAGAGGAAGCACGATGGTCCCGCCCACATCCAGAGGAGCCCCGTTTCCCCCTCGTAGCTCGAGATGAGGGATCCTTTCCCTGCTTTCAACGGGAAAGAATTCCCAGCGTTCCCGTCGCATCTCAAGAGGAGGCACTCTCAACAGGAAAGGTGAGAGGAACTCCATGGTCGTACCACCATTCCAAGAGTCCCCCAGATGTCTCAGTCCATTCCAGAGGAACCTCTTTGCCCTGCACTGGCTCATCTTTCACGCCGAGGATCGACTCACACCACGGTGGCACGTGGGACAGCCCTGTGTGAAAGCCTCGAGGGAAAGCCTAGAGGGAAAACCACAGATCCTTTGATCCACGCGACGGGAAGCGTGACATTGCTGCTACAGCCTGGAAGGAAAGCGCACGTGCATGCCCCCACTCGAGACGAGGCCTGACTCCCCTGGGGAGACTCCAGAAGTACCCAAAGATCCATGTCAGCCCCTGAGAGGAATCCTCGGTTCCGGCCCTGACTCCACACAAGGTTTTTGGCCCCGGTATCGACGGGAGAGGAATCCCGAGAGGCCCCCTAGCAACTCGCATGGGGACTGGCCTCTCCTGAGGCCACCAGGGCGGGTCCCTGAGGTCCCCGTCGTAACACGAGAACACCTGCCGCAACTCGAAAAAATCCAGGAAGATCTCCCTTCCAGGCGAGATGAGGCCTATTTCCGATGAGGCGTCTGGAGACTAATGACACCTAACCTCTGGAACTTCGAAAGGGTCGTTCACACCCTTGCTGCAACTGAAGAAGTTCACTGCCATACCCGTCTCCACTCGAGAGGAAGCACGATGGTCCCGCCCACATCCAGAGGAGCCCCGTTTGCCCCTCGGAGCTCGAGATGAGGGATCCTTTCCCTGCTTTAAACGGGAAAGAATTCCCGGCGTTCCCATCGCATCTCAAGAGGAGGCACTCTCCACAGGAAAGCCGAGAGGAACTCCATGGTCGTACCACCATTCCAAGAGTCCCTCAGATGTCTCAGTCCATTCCAGAGGAACCTCTTTGCCCTGCACTAGCTCATCTTTCACGCCGAGGATCGACTCACACCACGGTGGCACGTGGGACAGCCCTGTGGGAAAGCCTCGAGGGAAAGCCTCCAGGGAAAACCAGAGATCCCTTGATCCACGCGACGGGAAGCGTGACATTGCTGCTACAGCCTGGAAGGAAAGCGCACGTGCATGCCCCCACTCGAGACGAGGCCTGACTCCCCTGGGGAGACTCCAGAAGTACCCAAAGATCCATGTCAGCTCCTGAGAGGAATCCTCGGTTCCGGCCCTGACTCCACACAAGGTTTTTGGCCCCGGTATCGACGGGAGAGGAATCCCGAGAGGCCCCCTAGCAACTCGCATGGGGACTGGCCTCTCCTGAGGCCACCAGGGCGGGTCCCTGAGGTCCCCGTCGTAACTCGAGAACACCTGCCGCAACTCGAGAAAATCCAGGAAGTTCTCCCTTCCAGGCGAGATGACGCCTATTTCCGATGAGGCGTCTGGAGACTAATGACACCTAACCTCTGGAACTTCGAAAGGGTCTTTCACACCCTTGCTGCAACTCAAGAAGTTCACCGCCATACCCGTCTCCACTCGAGAGGAAGCACGATGGTCCCGCCCACATCCAGAGGAGCCCCGTTTCCCACTCGGAGCTCGAGATGAGGGATCCTTTCCCTGCTTTCAACGGGAAAGAATTCCCGGCGATCCCGTCGCATCTCAAGAGGACGCACTCTCCACAGGAAAGCCGAGATGAACTCCATGGTCGTACCACCATTCCAAGAGTCCCCCAGATGTCTCAGTCCATTCCAGAGGAACCTCTTTGCCCTGCACTGGCTCATCTTTCACGCCGAGGATCGACTCACACCACGGTGGCACGTGGGACAGCCCTGTGGGAAAGCCTCTAGGGAAAGCCTCGAGGGAAAACCACAGATCCTTTGATCCACGCGACGGGAAGCGTGACATTGCTGCTACAGCCTGGAAGGAAAGCGCACGTGCATGCCCCCACTCGAGACGAGGCCTGAATCCCCTGGGGAGACTACAGAAGTACCCAAAGATCCATGTCAGCCCCTGAGAGGAATCCTCGGTTCCGGCCCTGACTCCACACAAGGTTTTTGGCCCCGGTATCGACGGGAGAGGAATCCCGAGAGGCCCCCTAGCAACTCGCATGGGGACTGGCCTCTCCTGAGGCCACCAGGGCGGGTCCCTGAGGTCCCCGTCGTAACTCGGGAACACCTGCCGCAACTCGAGAAAATCCAGGAAGTTCTCCCTTCCAGGCGAGATGAGGCCTATTTCCGATGAGGCGTCTGGAGACTAATGACACCTAACCTCTGGAACTTCGAAAGGGTCTTTCACACCCTTGCTGCAACTCAAGAAGTTCACCGCCATACCCGTCTCCACTCGAGAGGAAGCACGATGGTCCCACCCACATCCAGAGGAGCCCCGTTTCCCCCTCGGAGCTCGAGATGAGGGATCCTTTCCCTGCTTTCAACGGGAAAGAATTCCCGGCGTTCCCGTCGCATCTCAAGAGGAGGCACTCTCAACAGGAAAGGCGAGAGGAACTCCATGGTCGTACCACCATTCCAAGAGTCCCCCAGATGTCTCAGTCCATTCCAGAGGAGCCTCTTTGCCTTGCACTGGCTCATCTTTCACGCCGAGGATCGACTCACACCACGGTGGCACGTGGGAGAGCCCTGTGGGAAAGCCTCGAGGGAAAGCCTCGAGGGAAAACCACAGATCCTTTGATCCACGCGACGGGAAGCGTGACATTGCTGCTACAGCCTGGAAGGAAAGCGCACGTTCATGCCCCCACTCGAGACGAGGCCTGACTCCCCTGGGGAGTCTCCAGAAGTACCCAAAGATCCATGTCAGCCCCTGAGAGGAATCCTCGGTTCCGGCCCTGACTCCACACAAGGTTTTTGGCCCCGGTATCGACGGGAGAGGAATCCCGAGAGGCCCCCTAGCAACTCGCATGGGGACTGGCCTCTCCTGAGGCCACTAGGGCGGGTCCCTGAGGTCCCCGTCGTAACTCGAGAACACCTGCCGCAACTCGAGAAAATCCAGGAAGTTCTCCCTTCCAGGCGAGATGAGGCCTATTTCCGATGAGGCCTCTGGAGACAAATGACACGTAACCTCTGGAACTTCGAAAGGGTCTTTCACACCCTTGCTGCAACTCAAGAAGTTCACCGCCGTACCCGTCTCCACTCGAGAGGAAGCACGATGGTCCCGCCCACATCCAGAGGAGCCCCGTTTCCCCCTCGTAGCTCGAGATGAGGGATCCTTTCCCTGCTTTCAACGGGAAAGAATTCCCGGCGTTCCCGTCGCATCTCAAGAGGAGGCACTCTCAACAGGAAAGGCGAGAGGAACTCCATGGTCGTACCACCATTCCAAGAGTCCCCCAGATGTCTCAGTCCATTCCAGAGGAGCCTCTTTGCCCTGCACTGGCTCTTCTTTCACGCCGAGAATCGACTCACACCACGGTGGCACGTGGGACAGCCCTGTGGGAAAGCCTCGAGGGAAAGCCTCGAGGGAAAACCACAGATCCTTTGATCCACGCGACGGGAAGCGTGACATTGCTGCTACAGCCTGGAAGGAAAGCGCACGTGCATGCCCCCACTCGAGACGAGGCCTGACTCCCCTGGGGAGACTCCACAAGTACCCAAAGATCCATGTCAGCCCCTGAGAGGAATCCTCGGTTCCGGCCCTGACTCCACACAAGGTTTTTGCCCCGGTATCGACGGGAGAGGAATCCCGAGAGGCCCCCTAGCATCTCGCATGGGGACTGGCCTCTCCTGAGGCCACCAGGGCGGGTCCCTGAGGTCCCTGTCGTAACTCGAGAACACCTGCCGCAACTCGAGAAAATTCTGGAAGTTCTCCCTTCCAGGCGAGATGAGGCCTATTTCCGATGAGGCGTTTGGAGACGAATGACACCTATCCTCTGGAACTTCGAAAGGGTCTTTCACACCCTTGCTGCAACTCAAGAAGTTCACCGCCATACCCGTCTCCACTCGAGAGGAAGCACGATGGTCCCGCCCACATCCAGAGGAGCCCCGTTTCCCCCTCGTAGCTCGAGATGAGGGATCCTTTCCCTGCTTTCAACGGGAAAGAATTCCCGGCGTTCCCGTCGCATCTCAAGAGGAGGCACTCTCAACAGGAAAGGCGAGAGGAACTCCATGGTCGTACCACCATTCCAAGAGTCCCCCAGATGTCTCAGTCCATTCCAGAGGAGCCTCTTTGCCCTGCACTGGCTCATCTTTCACGCCGAGGATCGACTCACACCACGGTGGCACGTGGGACAGCCCTGTGGGAAAGCCTCGAGGGAAAGCCTCGAGGGAAAACCACAGATCCTTTGATCCACGCGACAGGAAGCGTGACATTGCTGATACAGCCTGGAAGGAAAGCGCACGTGCATGCCCCCACTCGAGACGAGGCCTGACTCCCCTGGGGAGACTCCAGAAGTACCCAAAGATCCATGTCAGCCCCTGAGAGGAATCCTCGGTTCCGGCCCTGACTCCACACAAGGTTTTTGGCCCCGGTATCGACGGGAGAGGAATCCCGAGAGGCCCCCTAGCAACTCGCATGGGGACTGGCCTCTCCTGAGGCCACCAGGGCGGGTCCCTGAGGTCCCCGTCGTAACTCGAGAACACCTGCCGCAACTCGAGAAAATCCAGGAAGTTCTCCCTTCCAGGCGAGATGAGGCCTATTTCCGATGAGGAGTCTGGAGACTAATGACACCTAACCTCTGGAACTTTGAAAGGGTCTTTCACATCCTTGCTGCAACTCAAGAAGTTCACCGCCATACCCGTGTCCACTCGAGAGGAAGCACGATGGTCCCGCCCACATCCAGAGGAGCCCCGTTTCCCCCTCGTAGCTCGAGATGAGGGATCCTTTCCCTGCTTTCAACGGGAAAGAATTCCCGGCGTTCCCGTCGCATCTCAAGAGGAGGCACTCTCAACAGGAAAGGCGAGAGGAACTCCATGGTCGTACCACCATTCCAAGAGTCCCCCAGATGTCTCAGTCCATTCCAGAGGAACCTCTTTGCCCTGCACTGGCTCATCTTTCACGCCGATGATCGACTCACACCACGGTGGCACGTGGGACAGCCCTGTGGGAAAGCCTCGAGGGAAAGCCTCGAGGGAAAACCACAGATCCTTTGATCCACACGACGGGAAGCGTGACATTGCTGCTACAGCCTGGAAGGAAAGCGCACGTGCATGCCCCCACTCGAGACGAGGCCTGACTCCCCTGGGGAGACTCCAGAAGTACCCAAAGATCCATGTCAGCCCCTGAGAGGAATCCTCGGTTCCGGCCCTGACTCCACACAAGGTTTTTGGCCCTGGTATCGACGGGAGAGGAATCCCGAGAGGCCCCCTAGCAACTCGCATGGGGACTGGCCTCTCCTGAGGCCACCAGGGCGGGTCCCTGAGGTCCCCGTCGTAACTCGAGAACACCTGCCGCAACTCGAGAAAATCCAGGAAGTTCTCCCTTCCAGGCGAGATGAGGCCTATTTCCGATGAGGCGTCTGGAGACGAATGACACCAAACCTCTGGAACTTCGAAAGGGTCTTTCACACCCTTGCTGCAACTCAAGAAGTTCACCGCCATACCCGTCTCCACTCGAGAGGAAGCACGATGGTCCCGCCCACATCCAGAGGAGCCCCGTTTCCCCCTCGTAGCTCGAGATGAGGGATCCTTTCCCTGCTTTCAACGGGAAATAATTCCCGGCGTTCCCGTCGCATCTCAAGAGGAGGCACTCTCAACAGGAAAGGCGAGAGGAACTCCATGGTCGTACCACCATTCCAAGAGTCCCCCAGATGTCTCAGTCCATTCCAGAGGAGCCTCTTTGCCCTGCACTGGCTCATCTTTCACGCCGAGGATCGACTCACACCACGGTGGCACGTGGGACAGCCCAGTGGGAAAGCCTCGAGGGAAAGCCTCGAGGGAAAACCACAGATCCTTTGATCCACGCGACGGGAAGCGTGACATTGCTGATACAGCCTGGAAGGAAAGCGCACGTGCATGCCCCCACTCGAGACGAGGCCTGACTCCCCTGGGGAGACTCCAGAAGAACCCAAAGATCCATGTCAGCCCCTGAGAGGAATCCTCGGTTCCGGCCCTGACTCCACACAAGGTTTTTGGCCCCGGTATCGACGGGAGAGGAATCCCGAGAGGCCCCCTAGCAACTCGCATGGGGACTGGCCTCTCCTGAGGCCACCAGGGCGGGTCCCTGAGGTCCCCGTCGTAACTCGAGAACACCTGCCGCAACTCGAGAAAATCCAGGAAGTTCTCCCTTCCAGGCGAGATGAGGCCTATTTCCGATGAGGCGTCTGGAGACTAATGACACCTAACCTCTGGAACTTTGAAAGGGTCTTTCACATCCTTGCTGCAACTCAAGAAGTTCACCGCCATACCCGTGTCCACTCGAGAGGAAGCACGATGGTCCCGCCCACATCCAGAGGAGCCCCGTTTCCCCCTCGTAGCTCGAGATGAGGGATCCTTTCCCTGCTTTCAACGGGAAAGAATTCCCGGCGTTCCCGTCGCATCTCAAGAGGAGGCACTCTCAACAGGAAAGGCGAGAGGAACTCCATGGTCGTACCACCATTCCAAGAGTCCCCCAGATGTCTCAGTCCATTCCAGAGGAACCTCTTTGCCCTGCACTGGCTCATCTTTCACGCCGAGGATCGACTCACACCACGGTGGCACGTGGGACAGCCCTGTGGGAAAGCCTCGAGGGAAAGCCTCGAGGGAAAACCACAGATCCTTTGATCCACGCCACGGGAAGCGTGACATTGCTGCTACAGCCTGGAAGGAAAGCGCACGTGCATGCCCCCACTCGAGAAGAGGCCTGACTCCCCTGGGGAGACTCCAGAAGTACCCAAAGATCCATGTCAGCCCCTGAGAGGAATCCTCGGTTCCGGCCCTGACTCCACACAAGGTTTTTGGCCCCGGTATCGACGGGAGAGGAATCCCGAGAGGCCCCCTAGCAACTCGCATGGGGACTGGCCTCTCCTGAGGCCACCAGGGCGGGTCCCTGAGGTCCCCGTCGTAACTCGAGAACACCTGCCGCAACTCGAGAAAATCCAGGAAGTTCTCCCTTCCAGGCGAGATGAGGCCTATTTCCGATGAGGCGTCTGGAGACTAATGACACCTAACCTCTGGAACTTCGAAAGGGTCTTTCACACCCTTGCTGCAACTCAAGAAGTTCACCGCCATACCCGTCTCCACTCGAGAGGAAGCACGATGGTCCCGCCCACATCCAGAGGAGCCCCGTATCCCCCTCGGAGCTCGAGATGAGGGATCCTTTCCCTGCTTTCAACGGGAAAGAATTCCCGGCGTTCCCGTCGCATCTCAAGAGGAGGCACTCTCAACAGGAAAGGCGAGAGGAACTCCATGGTTCTACCACCATTCCAAGAGTCCCCCAGATGTCTCAGTCCATTCCAGAGGAACCTATTTTCCCTGCACTGGCTCATCTTTCACGCCGAGGATCGACTCACACCACGGTGGCACGTGGGACAGCCCTGTGGGAAAGCCTCGAGGGAAAGCCTCGAGGGAAAACAACAGATCCTTTGATCCACGCCACGGGAAGCGTGACATTGCTGCTACAGCCTGGAAGGAAAGTGCACGTGCATGCACCCACTCGAGACGAGGCCTGACTCCCCTGGGGAGACTCCACAAGTACCCAAAGATCCATGTCAGCCCCTGAGAGGAATCCTCGGTTCCGGCCCTGACTCCACGCAAGGTTTTCGGCCCCGGTATCGACGGGAGAGGAATCCCGAGAGGCCCCCTAGCAACTCGCATGGGGACTGTCCTCTCCTGAGGCCACCAGGGCGGGTCCCTGAGGTCCCCGTCGTAACTCGAGAACACCTGCCGCAACTCGAGAAAATCCAGGAAGTTCTCCCTTCCAGGCGAGATGAGGCCTATTTCCGATGAGGCGTCTGGAGACTAATGACACCTAACCTCTGGAACTTCGATAGGGTCTTTCACATCCTTGCTGCAACTCAAGAAGTTCACCGCCATACCCGTCTCCACTCGAGAGGAAGCACGATTGTCCCGCTAACATCCAGAGGAGCCTCGTTTCCCCCTCGACGCTCGAGATGAGGGATCCTTTCCCTGCTTTCAACGGGAAAGAATTCCCGGCGTTCCCGTCGCATCTCAAGAGGAGGCACTCTCAACAGGAAAGGCGAGAGGAACTCCATGGTCGTACCACCATTCCAAGAGTCCCCCAGATGTCTCAGAGCATTCCAGAGGAACCTCTTTGCCCAGCACTGGCTCATCTTTCACGCCGAGGATCGACTCACACCACGGTGGCACGTGGGACAGCCCTGTGGGAAAGCCTCGAGCGAAAGCCTCGAGGGAAAACCACAGATCCTTTGATCCACGGGACGGGAAGCGTGACATTGCTGCTACAGCCTGGAAGGAAAGCGCACGTGCATGCCCCCACTCGAGACGAGGCCTGACTCCCCTGGGGAGACTTCACAAGTACCCAAAGATCCATGTCAGCCCCTGAGAGGAATCCTCGGTTCCGGCCCTGACTCCACACAAGGTTTTTGGCCCCGGTATCGACGGGAGAGGAATCCCGAGAGGCCCCCTAGCAACTCGCATGGGGACTGGCCTCTCCTGAGGCCACCAGGGCGGGTCCCTGAGGTCCCCGTCGTAACTCGAGAACACCTGCCGCAACTCGAGAAAATCCAGGAAGTTCTCCCTTCCAGGCGAGATGAGGCCTATTTCCGATGAGGCGTCTGGAGACTAATGACACCTAAACTCTGGAACTTCGAAAGGGTCTTTCACACCCTTGCTGCAACTCAAGAAGTTCACCACCATACCCGTCTCCACTCGAGAGGAAGCACGATGGTCCCGCCCACATCCAGAGGAGACCCGTTTCCCCCTTGGAGCTCGAGATGAGGGATCCATTCCCTGCTTTCAACGGGAAAGAATTCCCGGCGTTCCCGTCGCATCTCAAGAGGAGGCACTCTCAACAGGAAAGGCGAGAGGAACTCCATGGTCGTACCACCATTCCAAGAGTCCCCCAGATGTCTCAGTCCATTCCAGAGGAGCCTCTTTGCCCTGCACTGGCGCATCTTTCACGCCGATGATCGACTCACACCACGGTGGCACGTGGGACAGCCCTGTGGGAAAGCCTCGAGGGAAAGCCTCGAGGGAAAACCACAGATCCTTTGATCCACGCGACGTGAAGCGTGACATTGCTGATACAGCCAGGAAGGAAAGCGCACGTGCATGCCCCCACTCGAGACGATGCCTGACTCCCCTGGGGAGACTCCAGAAGTACCCAAAGATCCATGTCATCCCCTGAGAGGAATCCTCGGTTCCGCCCCTGACTCCACACAAGGTTTTTGGCCCCGGTATCGACGGGAGAGGAATCCCGAGAGGCCCCCTAGCAACTCGCATGGGGACTGGCCTCTCCTGAGGCCAACAGGGCGGGTCCCTGAGGTCCCCGTCGTAACTCGAGAACACCTGCCGCAACTCGAGAAAATCCAGGAAGTTCTCCCTTCCAGGCGAGATGAGGCCTATTTCCGATGAGGCCTCTGGAGACAAATGACACCTAACCTCTGGAACTTCGAAAGGGTCTTTCACACCCTTGCTGCAACTCAAGAAGTTCACCGCCGTACCCGTCTCCACTCGAGAGGAAGCACGATGGTCCCGCCCACATCCAGAGGAGCCCCGTTTCCCCCTCGTAGCTCGAGATGAGGGATCCTTTCCCTGCTTTCAACGGGAAAGAATTCCCGGCGTTCCCGTCGCATCTCAAGAGGAGGCACTCTCAACAGGAAAGGCGAGAGGAACTCCATGGTCGTACCACCATTCCAAGAGTCCCCCAGATGTCTCAGTCCATTCCAGAGGAGACTCTTTGCCCTGCACTGGCTCATCTTTCACGCCGAGGATCGACTCACACCACGGTGGCACGTGGGACAGCCCTGTGGGAAAGCCTCGAGGGAAAGCCTCGAGGGAAAACCACAGATCCTTTGATCCACGCGACGGGAAGCGTGACATTGCTGCTACAGCCTGGAAGGAAAGCGCACGTGCATGCCCCCACTCGAGACGAGGCCTGACTCCCCTGGGGAGACTCCACAAGTACCCAAAGATCCATGTCAGCCCCTGAGAGGAATCCTCGGTTCCGGCCCTGACTCCACACAAGGTTTTTGGCCCCGGTATCGACGGGAGAGGAATCCCGAGAGGCCCCCTAGCAACTCGCATGGGGACTGGCCTCTCCTGAGGCCACCAGGGCGGGTCCCTGAGGTCCCCGTCGTAACTCGAGAACACCTGCCGCAACTCGAGAAAATCCAGGAAGTTCTCCCTTCCAGGCGAGATGAGGCCTATTTCCGATGAGGCGTCTGGAGACTAATGACACCTAAACTCTGGAACTTCGAAAGGGTCTTTCACACCCTTGCTGCAACTCAAGAAGTTCACCGCCATACCCGTCTCCACTCGAGAGGAAGCACGATGGTCCCGCCCACATCCAGAGGAGACCCGATTCCCCCTCGGAGCTCGAGATGAGGGATCCATTCCCTGCTTTCAACGGGAAAGAATTCCCGGCGTTCCCGTCGCATCTCAAGAGGAGGCACTCTCAACAGGAAAGGCGAGAGGAACTCCATGGTCGTACCACCATTCCAAGAGTCCCCCAGATGTCTCAGTCCATTCCAGAGGAGCCTCTTTGCCATGCACTGGCTCATCTTTCACGCCGAGGATCGACTCACACCACGGTGGCACGTGGGACAGCCCTGTGGGAAAGCCTCGAGGGAAAGCCTCGAGGGAAAACCACAGATCCTTTGATCCACGCGACGGGAAGCGTGACATTGCTGCTACAGCCTGGAAGGAAAGCGCACGTGCATGCCCCCACTCGAGACGAGGCCTGACTCCCCTGGGGAGACTCCACAAGTACCCAAAGATCCATGTCAGCCCCTGAGAGGAATCCTCGGTTCCGGCCCTGACTCCACACAAGGTTTTTGGCCCCGGTATCGACGGGAGAGGAATCCCGAGAGGCCCCCTAGCAACTCGCATGGGGACTGGCCTCTCCTGAGGCCACCAGGGCGAGTCCCTGAGGTCCCCGTCGTAACTCGAGAACACCTGCCGCAACTCGAGAAAATCCAGGAAGTTCTCCCTTCCAGGCGAGATGAGGCCTATTTCCGATGAGGCGTCTGGAGACTAATGACACCTAAACTCTGGAACTTCGAAAGGGTCTTTCACACCCTTGCTGCAACTCAAGAAGTTCACCGCCATACCCGTCTCCACTCGAGAGGAAGCACGATGGTCCCGCCCACGTCCAGAGGAGACCCGTTTCCCCCTCGGAGCTCGAGATGAGGGATCCATTCCCTGCTTTCAACGGGAAAGAATTCCCGGCGTTCCCGTCGCATCTCAAGAGGAGGCACTCTCAACAGGAAAGGCGAGAGGAACTCCATGGTCGTACCACCATTCCAAGAGTCCCCCAGATGTCTCAGTCCATTCCAGAGGAGCCTCTTTGCCCTGCACTGGCTCATCTTTCACGCCGAGGATCGACTCACACCACGGTGGCACGTGGGACAGCCCTGTGGGAAAGCCTCGAGGGAAAACCACAGATCCTTTGATCCACGCGACGGGAAGCGTGACATTGCTGCTACAGCCTGGAAGGAAAGCGCACGTGCATGCCCCCACTCGAGACGAGGCCTGACTCCCCAGGGGAGACTCCACAAGTACCCAAAGATCCATGTCAGCCTCTGAGAGGAATCCTCGGTTCCGGCCCTGACTCCACACAAGGTTTTTGGCCCTGGTATCGACGGGAGAGGAATCCCGAGAGGCCCCCTAGCAACTCGCATGGGGACTGGCCTCTCCTGAGGCCACCAGGGCGGGTCCCTGAGGTCCCCGTCGTAACTCGAGAACACCTGCCGCAACTCGAGAAAATCCAGGAAGTTCTCCCTTCCAGGCGAGATGAGGCCTATTTCCGATGAGGCGTCTGGAGACTAATGACACCTAAACTCTGGAACTTCGAAAGGGTCTTTCACACCCTTGCTGCAACTCAAGAAGTTCACCGCCATACCCGTCTCCACTCGAGAGGAAGCACGATGGTCCCGCCCACATCCAGAGGAGCCCCGTTTCCCCCTCGGAGCTCGAGATGAGGGATCCATTCCCTGCTTTCAACGGGAAAGAATTCCCGGCGTTCCCGTCGCATCTCAAGAGGAGGCACTCTCAACAGGAAAGGCGAGAGGAACTCCATGGTTCTACCACCATTCCAAGAGTCCCCCAGATGTCTCAGTCCATTCCAGAGGAACCTATTTTCCCTGCACTGGCTCATCTTTCACGCCGAGGATCGACTCACACCACGGTGGCACGTGGGACAGCCCTGTGGGAAAGCCTCGAGGGAAAGCCTCGAGGGAAAACCACAGATCCTTTGATCCACGCCACGGGAAGCGTGACATTGCTGCTACAGCCTGGAAGGAAAGTGCACGTGCATGCACCCACTCGAGACGAGGCCTGACTCCCCTGGGGAGACTCCACAAGTACCCAAAGATCCATGTCAGCCCCTGAGAGGAATCCTCGGTTCCGGCCCTGACTCCACACAAGGTTTTCGGCCCCGGTATCGACGGGAGAGGAATCCCGAGAGGCCCCCTAGCAACTCGCATGGGGACTGGCCTCTCCTGAGGCCACCAGGGCGGGTCCCTGAGGTCCCCGTCGTAACTCGAGAACACCTGCCGCAACTCGAGAAAATCCAGGAAGTTCTCCCTTCCAGGCGAGATGAGGCCTATTTCCGATGAGGCCTCTGGAGACAAATGACACCTAACCTCTGGAACTTCGAAAGGGTCTTTCACACCCTTGCTGCAACTCAAGAAGTTCACCGCCGTACCCGTCTCCACTCGAGAGGAAGCACGATGGTCCCGCCCACATCCAGAGGAGCCCCGTTTCCCCCTCGTAGCTCGAGATGAGGGATCCTTTCCCTGCTTTCAACGGGAAAGAATTCCCGGCGTTCCCGTCGCATCTCAAGAGGAGGCACTCTCAACAGGAAAGGCGAGAGGAACTCCATGGTCGTACCACCATTCCAAGAGTCCCCCAGATGTCTCAGTCCATTCCAGAGGAGCCTCTTTGCCCTGCACTGGCTCATCTTTCACGCCGAGGATCGACTCACACCACGGTGGCACGTGGGACAGCCCTGTGGGAAAGCCTCGAGGGAAAGCCTCGAGGGAAAACCACAGATCCTTTGATCCACGCGACGGGAAGCGTGACATTGCTGCTACAGCCTGGAAGGAAAGCGCACGTGCATGCCCCCACTCGAGACGAGGCCTGACTCCCCTGGGGAGACTCCACAAGTACCCAAAGATCCATGTCAGCCCCTGAGAGGAATCCTCGGTTCCGGCCCTGACTCCACACAAGGTTTTTGGCCCCGGTATCGACGGGAGAGGAATCCCGAGAGGCCCCCTAGCAACTCGCATGGGGACTGGCCTCTCCTGAGGCCACCAGGGCGGGTCCCTGAGGTCCCCGTCGTAACTCGAGAACACCTGCCGCAACTCGAGAAAATCCAGGAAGTTCTCCCTTCCAGGCGAGATGAGGCCTATTTCCGATGAGGCGTCTGGAGACTAATGACACCTAAACTCTGGAACTTCGAAAGGGTCTTTCACACCCTTGCTGCAACTCAAGAAGTTCACCGCCATACCCGTCTCCACTCGAGAGGAAGCACGATGGTCCCGCCCACGTCCAGAGGAGACCAGTTTCCCCCTCGGAGCTCGAGATGAGGGATCCATTCCCTGCTTTCAACGGGAAAGAATTCCCGGCGTTCCCGTCGCATCTCAAGAGGAGGCACTCTCAACAGGAAAGGCGAGAGGAACTCCATGGTCGTACCACCATTCCAAGAGTCCCCCAGATGTCTCAGTCCATTCCAGAGGAGCCTCTTTGCCCTGCACTGGCTCATCTTTCACGCCGAGGATCGACTCACACCACGGTGGCACGTGGGACAGCCCTGTGGGAAAGCCTCGAGGGAAAGCCTCGAGGGAAAACCACAGATCCTTTGATCCACGCGACGGGAAGCGTGACATTGCTGCTACAGCCTGGAAGGAAAGTGCACGTGCATGCACCCACTCGAGACGAGGCCTGACTCCCCTGGGGAGACTCCACAAGTACCCAAAGATCCATGTCTGCCCCTGAGAGGAATCCTCGGTTCCGGCCCTGACTCCACACAAGGTTTTCGGCCCCGGTATCGACGGGAGAGGAATCCCGAGAGGCCCCCTAGCAACTCGCATGGGGACTGGCCTCTCCTGAGGCCACCAGGGCGGGTCCCTGAGGTCCCCGTCGTAACTCGAGAACACCTGCCGCAACTCGAGAAAATCCAGGAAGTTCTCCCTTCCAGGCGAGATGAGGCCTATTTCCGATGAGGCCTCTGGAGACAAATGACACCTAACCTCTGGAACTTCGAAAGGGTCTTTCACACCCTTGCTGCAACTCAAGAAGTTCACCGCCGTACCCGTCTCCACTCGAGAGGAAGCACGATGGTCCCGCCCACATCCAGAGGAGCCCCGTTTCCCCCTCGTAGCTCGAGATGAGGGATCCTTTCCCTGCTTTCAACGGGAAAGAATTCCCGGCGTTCCCGTCGCATCTCAAGAGGAGGCACTCTCAACAGGAAAGGCGAGAGGAACTCCATGGTCGTACCACAATTTCAAGAGTCCCCCAGATGTCTCAGTCCATTCCAGAGGAGCCTCTTTGCCCTGCACTGGCTCATCTTTCACGCCGAGGATCGACTCACACCACGGTGGCACGTGGGACAGCCCTGTGGGAAAGCCTCGAGGGAAAGCCTCGAGGGAAAACCACAGATCCTTTGATCCACGCGACGGGAAGCGTGACATTGCTGCTACAGCCTGGAAGGAAAGCGCACGTGCATGCCCCCACTCGAGACGAGGCCTGACTCCCCTGGGGAGACTCCACAAGTACCCAAAGATCCATGTCAGCCCCTGAGAGGAATCCTCGGTTCCGGCCCTGACTCCACACAAGGTTTTTGGCCCCGGTATCGACGGGAGAGGAATCCCGAGAGGCCCCCTAGCAACTCGCATGGGGACTGGCCTCTCCTGAGGCCACCAGGGCGGGTCCCTGAGGTCCCCGTCGTAACTCGAGAACACCTGCCGCAACTCGAGAAAATCCAGGAAGTTCTCCCTTCCAGGCGAGATGAGGCCTATTTCCGATGAGGCGTCTGGAGACTAATGACACCTAAACTCTGGAACTTCGAAAGGGTCTTTCACACCCTTGCTGCAACTCAAGAAGTTCACCGCCATACCCGTCTCCACTCGAGAGGAAGCACGATGGTCCCGCCCACATCCAGAGGAGACCCGTTTCCCCCTCGTAGCTCGAGATGAGGGATCCTTTCCCTGCTTTCAACGGGAAAGAATTCCCGGCGTTCCCGTCGCATCTCAAGAGGAGGCACTCTCAACAGGAAAGGCGAGAGGAACTCCATGGTCGTACCACCATTCCAAAAGTCCCCCAGATGTCTCAGTCCATTCCAGAGGAGCCTCTTTACCCTGCACTGGCTCATCTTTCACGCCGAGGATCGACTCACACCACGGTGGCACGTGGGACAGCCCTGTGGGAAAGCCTCGAGGGAAAGCCTCGAGGGAAAACCACAGATCCTTTGATCCACGCGACGGGAAGCGTGACATTGCTGCTACAGCCTGGAAGGAAAGCGCACGTGCATGCCCCCACTCGAGACGAGGCCTGACTCCCCTGGGGAGACTCCACAAGTACCCAAAGATCCATGTCAGCCCCTGAGAGGAATCCTCGGTTCCGGCCCTGACTCCACACAAGGTTTTTGGCCCCGGTATCGACGGGAGAGGAATCCCGAGGGGCCCCCTAGCAACTCGCATGGGGACTGGCCTCTCCTGAGGCCACCAGGGCGGGTCCCTGAGGTCCCCGTCGTAACTCGAGAACACCTGCCGCAACTCGAGAAAATCCAGGAAGTTCTCCCTTCCAGGCGAGATGAGGCCTATTTCCGATGAGGCGTCTGGAGACTAATGACACCTAAACTCTGGAACTTCGAAAGGGTCTTTCACACCCTTGCTGCAACTCAAGAAGTTCACCGCCATACCCGTCTCCACTCGAGAGGAAGCACGATGGTCCCGCCACCATCCAGAGGAGACCCGTTTCCCCCTCGGAGCTCGAGATGAGGGATCCATTCCCTGCTTTCAACGGGAAAGAATTTCCCGCGTTCCCGTCGCATCTCAAGAGGAGGCACTCTCAACAGGAAAGGCGAGAGGAACTCCATGGTCGTACCACCATTCCAAGAGTCCCCCAGATGTCTCAGTCCATTCCAGAGGAGCCTCTTTGCCCTGCACTGGCGCATCTTTCACGCCGATGATCGACTCACACCACGGTGGCACGTGGGACAGCCCTGTTCGAAAGCCTCGAGGGAAAGCCTCGAGGGAAAACCACAGATCCTTTGATCCACGCCACGGGAAGCGTGACATTGCTTCTACAGCCTGGAAGGAAAGCGCACGTGCATGCCCCCACTCGAGACGAGGCCTGACTCCCCTGGGGAGACTCCACAAGTACCCAAAGATCCATGTCAGCCCCTGAGAGGAATCCTCGGTTCCGGCCCTGACTCCACACAAGGTTTTTGGCCCCGGTATCGACGGGAGAGGAATCCCGAGGGGCCCCCTAGCAACTCGCATGGGGACTGGCCTCTCCTGAGGCCACCAGGGCGGGTCCCTGAGGTCCCCGTCGTAACTCGAGAACACCTGCCGCAACTCGAGAAAATCCAGGAAGTTCTCCCTTCCAGGCGAGATGAGGCCTATTTCCGATGAGGCGTCTGGAGACTAATGACACCTAAACTCTGGAACTTCGAAAGGGTCTTTCACACCCTTGCTGCAACTCAAGAAGTTCACCGCCATACCCGTCTCCACTCGAGAGGAAGCACGATGGTCCCGCCCACATCCAGAGGAGACCCGTTTCCCCCTCGGAGCTCGAGATGAGGGATCCATTCCCTGCTTTCAACGGGAAAGAATTCCCGGCGTTCCCGTCGCATCTCAAGAGGAGGCACTCTCAACAGGAAAGGCGAGAGGAACTCCATGGTCGTACCACCATTCCAAGAGTCCCCCAGATGTCTCAGTCCATTCCAGAGGAGCCTCTTTGCCCTGCACTGGCGCATCTTTCACGCCGATGATCGACTCACACCACGGTGGCACGTGGGACAGCCCTGTGGGAAAGCCTCGAGGGAAAGCCTCGAGGGAAAACCACAGATCCTTTGATCCACGCGACGGGAAGCGTGACATTGCTGCTACAGCCTGGAAGGAAAGCGCACGTGCATGCCCCCACTCGAGACGATGCCTGACTCCCCTGGGGAGACTCCAGAAGTACCCAAAGATCCATGTCATCCCCTGAGAGGAATCCTCGGTTCCCCCCCTGACTCCACACAAGGTTTTTGGCCCCGGTATCGACGGGAGAGGAATCCCGAGAGGCCCCCTAGCAACTCGCATGGGGACTGGCCTCTCCTGAGGCCAACAGGGCGGGTCCCTGAGGTCCCCGTCGTAACTCGAGAACACCTGCCGCAACTCGAGAAAATCCAGGAAGTTCTCCCTTCCAGGCGAGATGAGGCCTATTTCCGATGAGGCCTCTGGAGACAAATGACACCTAACCTCTGGAACTTCGAAAGGGTCTTTCACACCCTTGCTGCAACTCAAGAAGTTCACCGCCGTACCCGTCTCCACTCGAGAGGAAGCACGATGGTCCCGCCCACATCCAGAGGAGCCCCGTTTCCCCCTCGTAGCTCGAGATGAGGGATCCTTTCCCTGCTTTCAACGGGAAAGAATTCCCGGCGTTCCCGTCGCATCTCAAGAGGAGGCACTCTCAACAGGAAAGGCGAGAGGAACTCCATGGTCGTACCACCATTCCAAGAGTCCCCCAGATGTCTCAGTCCATTCCAGAGGAGCCTCTTTGCCCTGCACTGGCTCATCTTTCACGCCGAGGATCGACTCACACCACGGTGGCACGTGGGACAGCCCTGTGGGAAAGCCTCGAGGGAAAGCCTCGAGGGAAAACCACAGATCCTTTGATCCACGCGACGGGAAGCGTGACATTGCTGCTACAGCCTGGAAGGAAAGCGCACGTGCATGCCCCCACTCGAGACGAGGCCTGACTCCCCTGGGGAGACTCCACAAGTACCCAAAGATCCATGTCAGCCCCTGAGAGGAATCCTCGGTTCCGGCCCTGACTCCACACAAGGTTTTTGGCCCCGGTATCGACGGGAGAGGAATCCCGAGAGGCCCCCTAGCAACTCGCATGGGGACTGGCCTCTCCTGAGGCCACCAGGGCGGGTCCCTGAGGTCCCCGTCGTAACTCGAGAACACCTGTCGCAACTCGAGAAAATCCAGGAAGTTCTCCCTTCCAGGCGAGATGAGGCCTATTTCCGATGAGGCGTCTGGAGACTAATGACACCTAAACTCTGGAACTTCGAAAGGGTCTTTCACACCCTTGCTGCAACTCAAGAAGTTCACCGCCATACCCGTCTCCACTCGAGAGGAAGCACGATGGTCCCGCCCACATCCAGAGGAGACCCGTTTCCCCCTCGGAGCTCGAGATGAGGGATCCATTCCCTGCTTTCAACGGGAAAGAATTCCCGGCGTTCCCGTCGCATCTCAAGAGGAGGCACTCTCAACAGGAAAGGCGAGAGGAACTCCATGGTCGTACCACCATTCCAAGAGTCCCCCAGATGTCTCAGTCCATTCCAGAGGAGCCTCTTTGCCATGCACTGGCTCATCTTTCACGCCGAGGATCGACTCACACCACGGTGGCACGTGGGACAGCCCTGTGGGAAAGCCTCGAGGGAAAGCCTCGAGGGAAAACCACAGATCCTTTGATCCACGCGACGGGAAGCGTGACATTGCTGCTACAGCCTGGAAGGAAAGCGCACGTGCATGCCCCCACTCGAGACGAGGCCTGACTCCCCTGGGGAGACTCCACAAGTACCCAAAGATCCATGTCAGCCCCTGAGAGGAATCCTCGGTTCCGGCCCTGACTCCACACAAGGTTTTTGGCCCCGGTATCGACGGGAGAGGAATCCCGAGAGGCCCCCTAGCAACTCGCATGGGGACTGGCCTCTCCTGAGGCCACCAGGGCGGGTCCCTGAGGTCCCCGTCGTAACTCGAGAACACCTGCCGCAACTCGAGAAAATCCAGGAAGTTCTCCCTTCCAGGCGAGATGAGGCCTATTTCCGATGAGGCGTCTGGAGACTAATGACACCTAAACTCTGGAACTTCGAAAGGGTCTTTCACACCCTTGTTGCAACTCAAGAAGTTCACCGCCATACCCGTCTCCACTCGAGAGGAAGCACGATGGTCCCGCCCACATCCAGAGGAGACCCGTTTCCCCCTCGTAGCTCGAGATGAGGGATCCTTTCCCTGCTTTCAACGGGAAAGAATTCCCGGCGTTCCCGTCGCATCTCAAGAGGAGGCACTCTCAACAGGAAAGGCGAGAGGAACTCCATGGTCGTACCACCATTCCAAAAGTCCCCCAGATGTCTCAGTCCATTCCAGAGGAGCCTCTTTACCCTACACTGGCTCATCTTTCACGCCGAGGATCGACTCACACCACGGTGGCACGTGGGACAGCCCTGTGGGAAAGCCTCGAGGGAAAGCCTCGAGGGAAAACCACAGATCCTTTGATCCACGCGACGGGAAGCGTGACATTGCTGCTACAGCCTGGAAGGAAAGCGCACGTGCATGCCCCCACTCGAGACGAGGCCTGACTCCCCTGGGGAGACTCCACAAGTACCCAAAGATCCATGTCAGCCCCTGAGAGGAATCCTCGGTTCCGGCCCTGACTCCACACAAGGTTTTTGGCCCCGGTATCGACGGGAGAGGAATCCCGAGGGGCCCCCTAGCAACTCGCATGGGGACTGGCCTCTCCTGAGGCCACCAGGGCGGGTCCCTGAGGTCCCCGTCGTAACTCGAGAACACCTGCCGCAACTCGAGAAAATCCAGGAAGTTCTCCCTTCCAGGCGAGATGAGGCCTATTTCCGATGAGGCGTCTGGAGACTAATGACACCTAAACTCTGGAACTTCGAAAGGGTCTTTCACACCCTTGCTGGAACTCAAGAAGTTCACCGCCATACCCGTCTCCACTCGAGAGGAAGCACGATGGTCCCGCCCACATCCAGAGGAGACCCGTTTCCCCCTCGGAGCTCGAGATGAGGGATCCATTCCCTGCTTTCAACGGGAAAGAATTCCCGGCGTTCCCGTCGCATCTCAAGAGGAGGCACTCTCAACAGGAAAGGCGAGAGGAACTCCATGGTCGTACCACCATTCCAAGAGTCCCCCAGATGTCTCAGTCCATTCCAGAGGAGCCTCTTTGCCCTGCACTGGCGCATCTTTCACGCCGATGATCGACTCACACCACGGTGGCACGTGGGACAGCCCTGTGGGAAAGCCTCGAGGGAAAGCCTCGAGGGAAAACCACAGATCCTTTGATCCACGCGACGGGAAGCGTGACATTGCTGCTACAGCCTGGAAGGAAAGCGCACGTGCATGCCCCCACTCGAGACGAGGCCTGACTCCCCTGGGGAGACTCCACAAGTACCCAAAGATCCATGTCAGCCCCTGAGAGGAATCCTCGGTTCCGGCCCTGACTCCACACAAGGTTTTTGGCCCCGGTATCGACGGGAGAGGAATCCCTAGGGGCCCCCTAGCAACTCGCATGGGGACTGGCCTCTCCTGAGGCCACCAGGGCGGGTCCCTGAGGTCCCCGTCGTAACTCGAGAACACCTGCCGCAACTCGAGAAAATCCAGGAAGTTCTCCCTTCCAGGCGAGATGAGGCCTATTTCCGATGAGGCGTCTGGAGACTAATGACACCTAAACTCTGGAACTTCGAAAGGGTCTTTCACACCCTTGCTGCAACTCAAGAAGTTCACCGCCATACCCGTCTCCACTCGAGAGGAAGCACGATGGTCCCGCCCACATCCAGAGGAGACCCGTTTCCCCCTCGGAGCTCGAGATGAGGGATCCATTCCCTGCTTTCAACGGGAAAGAATTCCCGGCGTTCCCGTCGCATCTCAAGAGGAGGCACTCTCAACAGGAAAGGCGAGAGGAACTCCATGGTCGTACCACCATTCCAAGAGTCCCCCAGATGTCTCAGTCCATTCCAGAGGAGCCTCTTTGCCCTGCACTGGCGCATCTTTCACGCCGATGATCGACTCACACCACGGTGGCACGTGGGACAGCCCTGTGGGAAAGCCTCGAGGGAAAGCCTCGAGGGAAAACCACAGATCCTTTGATCCACGCGACGGGAAGCGTGACATTGCTGCTACAGCCAGGAAGGAAAGCGCACGTGCATGCCCCCACTCGAGACGATGCCTGACTCCCCTGGGGAGTCTCCAGAAGTACCCAAAGATCCATGTCATCCCCTGAGAGGAATCCTCGGTTCCGCCCCTGACTCCACACAAGGTTTTTGGCCCCGGTATCGACGGGAGAGGAATCCCGAGAGGCCCCCTAGCAACTCGCATGGGGACTGGCCTCTCCTGAGGCCAACAGGGCGGGTCCCTGAGGTCCCCGTCGTAACTCGAGAACACCTGCCGCAACTCGAGAAAATCCAGGAAGTTCTCCCTTCCAGGCGAGATGAGGCCTATTTCCGATGAGGCCTCTGGAGACAAATGACACCTAACCTCAGGAACTTCGAAAGGGTCTTTCACACCCTTGCTGCAACTCAAGAAGTTCACCGCCGTACCCGTCTCCACTCGAGAGGAAGCACGATGGTCCCGCCCACATCCAGAGGAGCCCCGTTTCCCCCTCGTAGCTCGAGATGAGGGATCCTTTCCCTGCTTTCAACGGGAAAGAATTCCCGGCGTTCCCGTCGCATCTCAAGAGGAGGCACTCTCAACAGGAAAGGCGAGAGGAACTCCATGGTCGTACCACCATTCCAAGAGTCCCCCAGATGTCTCAGTCCATTCCAGAGGAGCCTCTTTGCCCTGCACTGGCTCATCTTTCACGCCGAGGATCGACTCACACCACGGTGGCACGTGGGACAGCCCTGTGGGAAAGCCTCGAGGGAAAGCCTCGAGGGAAAACCACAGATCCTTTGATCCACGCGACGGGAAGCGTGACATTGCTGCTACAGCCTGGAAGGAAAGCGCACGTGCATGCCCCCACTCGAGACGAGGCCTGACTCCCCTGGGGAGACTCCACAAGTACCCAAAGATCCATGTCAGCCCCTGAGAGGAATCCTCGGTTCCGGCCCTGACTCCACACAAGGTTTTTGGCCCCGGTATCGACGGGAGAGGAATCCCGAGAGGCCCCCTAGCAACTCGCATGGGGACTGGCCTCTCCTGAGGCCACCAGGGCGGGTCCCTGAGGTCCCCGTCGTAACTCGAGAACACCTGTCGCAACTCGAGAAAATCCAGGAAGTTCTCCCTTCCAGGCGAGATGAGGCCTATTTCCGATGAGGCGTCTGGAGACTAATGACACATAAACTCTGGAACTTCGAAAGGGTCTTTCACACCCTTGCTGCAACTCAAGAAGTTCACCGCCATACCCGTCTCCACTCGAGAGGAAGCACGATGGTCCCGCCCACATCCAGAGGAGACCCGTTTCCCCCTCGGAGCTCGAGATGAGGGATCCATTCCCTGCTTTCAACGGGAAAGAATTCCCGGCGTTCCCGTCGCATCTCAAGAGGAGGCACTCTCAACAGGAAAGGCGAGAGGAACTCCATGGTCGTACCACCATTCCAAGAGTCCCCCAGATGTCTCAGTCCATTCCAGAGGAGCCTCTTTGCCATGCACTGGCTCATCTTTCACGCCGAGGATCGACTCACACCACGGTGGCACGTGGGACAGCCCTGTGGGAAAGCCTCGAGGGAAAGCCTCGAGGGAAAACCACAGATCCTTTGATCCACGCGACGGGAAGCGTGACATTGCTGCTACAGCCTGGAAGGAAAGCGCACGTGCATGCCCCCACTCGAGACGAGGCCTGACTCCCCTGGGGAGACTCCACAAGTACCCAAAGATCCATGTCAGCCCCTGAGAGGAATCCTCGGTTCCGGCCCTGACTCCACACAAGGTTTTTGGCCCCGGTATCGACGGGAGAGGAATCCCGAGAGGCCCCCTAGCAACTCGCATGGGGACTGGCCTCTCCTGAGGCCACCAGGGCGGGTCCCTGAGGTCCCCGTCGTAACTCGAGAACACCTGCCGCAACTCGAGAAAATCCAGGAAGTTCTCCCTTCCAGGCGAGATGAGGCCTATTTCCGATGAGGCGTCTGGAGACTAATGACACCTAAACTCTGGAACTTCGAAAGGGTCTTTCACACCCTTGCTGCAACTCAAGAAGTTCACCGCCATACCCGTCTCCACTCGAGAGGAAGCACGATGGTCCCGCCCACGTCCAGAGGAGACCCGTTTCCCCCTCGGAGCTCGAGATGAGGGATCCATTCCCTGCTTTCAACGGGAAAGAATTCCCGGCGTTCCCGTCGCATCTCAAGAGGAGGCACTCTCAACAGGAAAGGCGAGAGGAACTCCATGGTCGTACCACCATTCCAAGAGTCCCCCAGATGTCTCAGTCCATTCCAGAGGAGCCTCTTTGCCCTGCACTGGCTCATCTTTCACGCCGAGGATCGACTCACACCACGGTGGCACGTGGGACAGCCCTGTGGGAAAGCCTCGAGGGAAAACCACAGATCCTTTGATCCACGCGACGGGAAGCGTGACATTGCTGCTACAGCCTGGAAGGAAAGCGCACGTGCATGCCCCCACTCGAGACGAGGCCTGACTCCCCAGGGGAGACTCCACAAGTACCCAAAGATCCATGTCAGCCTCTGAGAGGAATCCTCGGTTCCGGCCCTGACTCCACACAAGGTTTTTGGCCCTGGTATCGACGGGAGAGGAATCCCGAGAGGCCCCCTAGCAACTCGCATGGGGACTGGCCTCTCCTGAGGCCACCAGGGCGTGTCCCTGAGGTCCCCGTCGTAACTCGAGAACACCTGCCGCAACTCGAGAAAATCCAGGAAGTTCTCCCTTCCAGGCGAGATGAGGCCTATTTCCGATGAGGCGTCTGGAGACTAATGACACCTAACCTCTGGAACTTCGAAAGGGTCTTTCACACCCTTGCTGCAACTCAAGAAGTTCACCGCCATACCCGTCTCCACTCGAGAGGAAGCACGATGGTCCCGCCCACATCCAGAGGAGACCCGTTTCCCCCTCGGAGCTCGAGATGAGGGATCCATTCCCTGCTTTCAACGGGAAAGAATTCCCGGCGTTCCCGTCGCATCTCAAGAGGAGGCACTCTCAACAGGAAAGGCGAGAGGAACTCCATGGTCGTACCACCATTCCAAGAGTCCCCCAGATGTCTCAGTCCATTCCAGAGGAGCCCCTTTGCCCTGCACTGGCTCATCTTTCACGCCGAGTATCGACTCACACCACGGTGGCACGTGGGACAGCCCTGTGGGAAAGCCTCGAGGGAAAGCCTCGAGGGAAAACCACAGATTCTTTGATCCACGCGACGGGAAGCGTGACATTGCTGCTACAGCCTGGAAGGAAAGCGCACGTGCATGCCCCCACTCGAGACGAGGCCTGACTCCCCTGGGGAGACTCCACAAGTACCCAAAGATCCATGTCAGCCCCTGAGAGGAATCCTCGGTTCCGGCCCTGAATCCACACAAGGTTTTTGGCCCTGGTATCGACGGGAGAGGAATCCCGAGAGGCCCCCTAGCAACTCGCATGGGGACTGGCCTCTCCTGAGGCCACCAGGGCGGGTCCCTGAGGTCCCCGTCGTAACTCGAGAACACCTGCCGCAACTCGAGAAAATCCAGGAAGTTCTCCCTTCCAGGCGAGATGAGGCCTATTTCCGATGAGGCGTCAGGAGACTAATGACACCTAACCTCTGGAACTTCGAAAGGGTCTTTCACACCCTTGCTGCAACTCAAGAAGTTCACCGCCATACCCGTCTCCACTCGAGAGGAAGCACGATGGTCCCGCCCACATCCAGAGGAGCCCCGTATCCCCCTCGGAGCTCGAGATGAGGGATCCTTTCCCTGCTTTCAACGGGAAAGAATTCCCGGCGTTCCCGTCGCATCTCAAGAGGAGGCACTCTCAACAGGAAAGGCGAGAGGAACTCCATGGTTCTACCACCATTCCAAGAGTCCCCCAGATGTCTCAGTCCATTCCAGAGGAACCTATTTTCCCTGCACTGGCTCATCTTTCACGCCGAGGATCGACTCACACCACGGTGGCACGTGGGACAGCCCTGTGGGAAAGCCTCGAGGGAAAGCCTCGAGGGAAAACCACAGATCCTTTGATCCACGCCACGGGAAGCATGACATTGCTGCTACAGCCTGGAAGGAAAGTGCACGTGCATGCACCCACTCGAGACGAGGCCTGACTCCCCTGGGGAGACTCCACAAGTACCCAAAGATCCATGTCAGCCCCTGAGAGGAATCCTCGGTTCCGGCCCTGACTCCACACAAGGTTTTCGGCCCCGGTATCGACGGGAGAGGAATCCCGAGAGGCCCCCTAGCAACTCGCATGGGGACTGGCCTCTCCTGAGGCCACCAGGGCGGGTCCCTGAGGTCCCCGTCGTAACTCGAGAACACCTGCCGCAACTCGAGAAAATCCAGGAAGTTCTCCCTTCCAGGCGAGATGAGGCCTATTTCCGATGAGGCCTCTGGAGACAAATGACACCTAACCTCTGGAACTTCGAAAGGGTCTTTCACACCCTTGCTGCAACTCAAGAAGTTCACCGCCGTACCCGTCTCCACTCGAGAGGAAGCACGATGGTCCCGCCCACATCCAGAGGAGCCCCGTTTCCCCCTCGTAGCTCGAGATGAGGGATCCTTTCCCTGCTTTCAACGGGAAAGAATTCCCGGCGTTCCCGTCGCATCTCAAGAGGAGGCACTCTCAACAGGAAAGGCGAGAGGAACTCCATGGTCGTACCACCATTCCAAGAGTCCCCCAGATGTCTCAGTCCATTCCAGAGGAGCCTCTTTGCCCTGCACTGGCTCATCTTTCACGCCGAGGATCGACTCACACCACGGTGGCACGTGGGACAGCCCTGTGGGAAAGCCTCGAGGGAAAGACTCGAGGGAAAACCACAGATCCTTTGATCCACGCGACGGGAAGCGTGACATTGCTGCTACAGCCTGGAAGGAAAGCGCACGTGCATGCCCCCACTCGAGACGAGGCCTGACTCCCCTGGGGAGACTCCACAAGTACCCAAAGATCCATGTCAGCCCCTGAGAGGAATCCTCGGTTCCGGCCCTGACTCCACACAAGGTTTTTGGCCCCGGTATCGACGGGAGAGGAATCCCGAGAGGCCCCCTAGCAACTCGCATGGGGACTGGCCTCTCCTGAGGCCACCAGGGCGGGTCCCTGAGGTCCCCGTCGTAACTCGAGAACACCTGCCGCAACTCGAGAAAATCCAGGAAGTTCTCCCTTCCAGGCGAGATGAGGCCTATTTCCGATGAGGCGTCTGGAGACTAATGACACCTAAACTCTGGAACTTCGATAGGGTCTTTCACACCCTTGCTGCAACTCAAGAAGTTCACCGCCATACCCGTCTCCACTCGAGAGGAAGCACGATGGTCCCGCCCACATCCAGAGGAGACCCGTTTCCCCCTCGGAGCTCGAGATGAGGGATCCATTCCCTGCTTTCAACGGGAAAGAATTCCCGGCGTTCCCGTCGCATCTCAAGAGGAGGCACTCTCAACAGGAAAGGCGAGAGGAACTCCATGGTCGTACCACCATTCCAAGAGTCCCCCAGATGTCTCAGTCCATTCCAGAGGAGCCTCTTTGCCATGCACTGGCTCATCTTTCACGCCGAGGATCGACTCACACCACGGTGGCACGTGGGACAGCCCTGTGGGAAAGCCTCGAGGGAAAGCCTCGAGGGAAAACCACAGATCCTTTGATCCACGCGACGGGAAGCGTGACATTGCTGCTACAGCCTGGAAGGAAAGCGCACGTGCATGCCCCCACTCGAGACGAGGCCTGACTCCCCTGGGGAGACTCCACAAGTACCCAAAGATCCATGTCAGCCCCTGAGAGGAATCCTCGGTTCCGGCCCTGACTCCACACAAGGTTTTTGGCCCCGGTATCGACGGGAGAGGAATCCCGAGAGGCCCCCTAGCAACTCGCATGGGGACTGGCCTCTCCTGAGGCCACCAGGGCGGGTCCCTGAGGTCCCCGTCTTAACTCGAGAACACCTGCCGCAACTCGAGAAAATCCAGGAAGTTCTCCCTTCCAGGCGAGATGAGGCCTATTTCCGATGAGGCGTCTGGAGACTAATGACACCTAAACTCTGGAACTTCGAAAGGGTCTTTCACACCATTGCTGCAACTCAAGAAGTTCACCGCCATACCCGTCTCCACTCGAGAGGAAGCACGATGGTCCCGCCCACGTCCAGAGGAGACCCGTTTCCCCCTCGGAGCTCGAGATGAGGGATCCATTCCCTGCTTTCAACGGGAAAGAATTCCCGGCGTTCCCGTCGCATCTCAAGAGGAGGCACTCTCAACAGGAAAGGCGAGAGGAACTCCATGGTCGTACCACCATTCCAAGAGTCCCCCAGATGTCTCAGTCCATTCCAGAGGAGCCTCTTTGCCTTGCACTGGCTCATCTTTCACGCCGAGGATCGACTCACACCACGGTGGCACGTGGGACAGCCCTGTGGGAAAGCCTCGAGGGAAAGCCTCGAGGGAAAACCACAGATCCTTTGATCCACGCGACGGGAAGCGTGACATTGCTGCTACAGCCTGGAAGGAAAGTGCACGTGCATGCACCCACTCGAGACGAGGCCTGACTCCCCTGGGGAGACTCCACAAGTACCCAAAGATCCATGTCAGCCCCTGAGAGGAATCCTCGGTTCCGGCCCTGACTCCACACAAGGTTTTCGGCCCTGGTATCGACGGGAGAGGAATCCCGAGAGGCCCCCTAGCAACTCGCATGGGGACTGGCCTCTCCTGAGGCCACCAGGGCGGGTCTCTGAGGTCCCCGTCGTAACTCGAGAACACCTGCCGCAACTCGAGAAAATCCAGGAAGTTCTCCCTTCCAGGCGAGATGAGGCCTATTTCCGATGAGGCCTCTGGAGACAAATGACACCTAACCTCTGGAACTTCGAAAGGGTCTTTCACACCCTTGCTGCAACTCAAGAAGTTCACCGCCGTACCCGTCTCCACTCGAGAGGAAGCACGATGGTCCCGCCCACATCCAGAGGAGCCCCGTTTCCCCCTCGTAGCTCGAGATGAGGGATCCTTTCCCTGCTTTCAACGGGAAAGAATTCCCGGCGTTCCCGTCGCATCTCAAGAGGAGGCACTCTCAACAGGAAAGGCGAGAGGAACTCCATGGTCGTACCACCATTCCAAGAGTCCCCCAGATGTCTCAGTCCATTCCAGAGGAGCCTCTTTGCCCTGCACTGGCTCATCTTTCACGCCGAGGATCGACTCACACCACGGTGGCACGTGGGACAGCCCTGTGGGAAAGCCTCGAGGGAAAGCCTCGAGGGAAAACCACAGAACCTTTGATCCACGCCACGGGAAGCGTGACATTGCTGCTACAGCCTGGAAGGAAAGCGCACGTGCATGCCCCCACTCGAGACGAGGCCTGACTCCCCTGGGGAGACTCCACAAGTACCCAAAGATCCATGTCAGCCCCTGAGAGGAATCCTCGGTTCCGGCCCTGACTCCACACAAGGTTTTTGGCCCCGGTATCGACGGGAGAGGAATCCCGAGAGGCCCCCTAGCAACTCGCATGGGGACTGGCCTCTCCTGAGGCCACCAGGGCGGGTCCCTGAGGTCCCCGTCGTAACTCGAGAACACCTGCCGCAACTCGAGAAAATCCAGGAAGTTCTCCCTTCCAGGCGAGATGAGGCCTATTTCCGATGAGGCGTCTGGAGACTAATGACACCTAAACTCTGGAACTTCGAAAGGGTCTTTCACACCCTTGCTGCAACTCAAGAAGTTCACCGCCATACCCGTCTCCACTCGAGAGGAAGCACGATGGTCCCGCCCACATCCAGAGGAGACCCGTTTCCCCCTCGTAGCTCGAGATGAGGGATCCTTTCCCTGCTTTCAACGGGAAAGAATTCCCGGCATTCCCGTCGCATCTCAAGAGGAGGCACTCTCAACAGGAAAGGCGAGAGGGACTCCATGGTCGTACCACCATTCCAAGAGTCCCCCAGATGTCTCAGTCCATTCCAGAGGAGCCTCTTTGCCCTGCACTGGCTCATCTTTCACGCCGAGGATCGACTCACACCACGGTGGCACGTGGGACAGCCCTGTGGGAAAGCCTCGAGGGAAAGCCTCGAGGGAAAACCACAGATCCTTTGATCCACGCGACGGGAAGCGTGACATTGCTGCTACAGCCTGGAAGGAAAGCGCACGTGCATGCCCCCACTCGAGACGAGGCCTGACTCCCCTGGGGAGACTCCACAAGTACCCAAAGATCCATGTCAGCCCCTGAGAGGAATCCTCGGTTCCGGCCCTGAATCCACACAAGGTTTTTGGCCCCGGTATCGACGGGAGAGGAATCCCGAGAGGCCCCCTAGAAACTCGCATGGGGACTGGCCTCTCCTGAGGCCACCAGGGCGGGTCCCTGAGGTCCCCGTCGTAACTCGAGAACACCTGCCGCAACTCGAGAAAATCCAGGAAGTTCTCCCTTCCAGGCGAGATGAGGCCTATTTCCGATGAGGCGTCTGGAGACTAATGACACCTAAACTCTGGAACTTCGAAAGGGTCTTTCACACCCTTGCTGCAACTCAAGAAGTTCACCGCCATACCCGTCTCCACTCGAGAGGAAGCACGATGGTCCCGCCCACGTCCAGAGGAGACCCGTTTCCCCCTCGGAGCTCGAGATGAGAGATCCATTCCCTGCTTTCAACGGGAAAGAATTCCCGGCGTTCCCGTCGCATCTCAAGAGGAGGCACTCTCAACAGGAAAGGCGAGAGGAACTCCATGGTCGTACCACCATTCCAAGAGTCCCCCAGATGTCTCAGTCCATTCCAGAGGAGCCTCTTTGCCCTGCACTGGCTCATCTTTCACGCCGAGGATCGACTCACACCACGGTGGCACGTGGGACAGCCCTGTGGGAAAGCCTCGAGGGAAAACCACAGATCCTTTGATCCACGCGACGGGAAGCGTGACATTGCTGCTACAGCCTGGAAGGAAAGCGCACGTGCATGCCCCCACTCGAGACGAGGCCTGACTCCCCAGGGGAGACTCCACAAGTACCCAAAGATCCATGTCAGCCTCTGAGAGGAATCCTCGGTTCCGGCCCTGACTCCACACAAGGTTTTTGGCCCTGGTATCGACGGGAGAGGAATCCCGAGAGGCCCCCTAGCAACTCGCATGGGGACTGGCCTCTCCTGAGGCCACCAGGGCGGGTCCCTGATGTCCCCGTCGTAACTCGAGAACACCTGCCGCAACTCGAGAAAATCCAGGAAGTTCTCCCTTCCAGGCGAGATGAGGCCTATTTCCGATGAGGCGTCTGGAGACTAATGACACCTAAACTCTGGAACTTCGAAAGGGTCTTTCACACCCTTGCTGCAACTCAAGAAGTTCACCGCCATACCCGTCTCCACTCGAGAGGAAGCACGATGGTCCCGCCCACATCCAGAGGAGACCCGTTTCCCCCTCGGAGCTCGAGATGAGGGATCCATTCCCTGCTTTCAACGGGAAAGAATTCCCGGCGTTCCCGTCGCATCTCAAGAGGAGGCACTCTCAACAGGAAAGGCGAGAGGAACTCCATGGTCGTACCACCATTCCAAGAGTCCCCCAGATGTCTCAGTCCATTCCAGAGGAGCCCCTTTGCCCTGCACTGGCTCATCTTTCACGCCGAGGATCGACTCACACCACGGTGGCACGTGGGACAGCCCTGTGTGAAAGCCTCGAGGGAAAGCCTCGAGGGAAAACCACAGATTCTTTGATCCACGCGAGGGGAAGCGTGACATTGCTGCTACAGCCTGGAAGGAAAGCGCACGTGCATGCCCCCACTCGAGACGAGGCCTGACTCCCCTGGGGAGACTCCACAAGTACCCAAAGATCCATGTCAGCCCCTGAGAGGAATCCTCGGTTCCGGCCCTGACTCCACACAAGGTTTTTGGCCCTGGTATCGACGGGAGAGGAATCCCGAGAGGCCCCCTAGCAACTCGCATGGGGACTGGCCTCTCCTGAGGCCACCAGGGCGGGTCCCTGAGGTCCCCGTCGTAACTCGAGAACACCTGCCGCAACTCGAGAAAATCCAGGAAGTTCTCCCTTCCAGGCGAGATGAGGCCTATTTCCGATGAGGCGTCTGGAGACTAATGACACCTAACCTCTGGAACTTCGAAAGGGTCTTTCACACCCTTGCTGCAACTCAAGAAGTTCACCGCCATACCCGTCTCCACTCGAGAGGAAGCACGATGGTCCCGCCCACATCCAGAGGAGCCCCGTATCCCCCTCGGAGCTCGAGATGAGGGATCCTTTCCCTGCTTTCAACGGGAAAGAATTCCCGGCGTTCCCGTCGCATCTCAAGAGGAGGCACTCTCAACAGGAAAGGCGAGAGGAACTCCATGTTTCTACCACCATTCCAAGAGTCCCCCAGATGTCTCAGTCCATTCCAGAGGAACCTATTTTCCCTGCACTGGCTCATCTTTCACGCCGAGGATCGACTCACACCACGGTGGCACGTGGGACAGCCCTGTGGGAAAGCCTCGAGGGAAAGCCTCGAGGGAAAACCACAGATCCTTTGATCCACGCCACGGGAAGCGTGACATTGCTGCTACAGCCTGGAAGGAAAGTGCACGTGCATGCACCCACTCGAGACGAGGCCTGACTCCCCTGGGGAGACTCCACAAGTACCCAAAGATCCATGTCAGCCCCTGAGAGGAATCCTCGGTTCCGGCCCTGACTCCACACAAGGTTTTCGGCCCCGGTATCGACGGGAGAGGAATCCCGAGAGGCCCCCTAGCAACTCGCATGGGGACTGGCCTCTCCTGAGGCCACCAGGGCGGGTCCCTGAGGTCCCCGTCGTAACTCGAGAACACCTGCCGCAACTCGAGAAAATCCAGGAAGTTCTCCCTTCCAGGCGAGATGAGGCCTATTTCCGATGAGGCCTCTGGAGACAAATGACACCTAACCTCTGGAACTTCGAAAGGGTCTTTCACACCCTTGCTGCAACTCAAGAAGTTCACCGCCGTACCCGTCTCCACTCGAGAGGAAGCACGATGGTCCCGCCCACATCCAGAGGAGCCCCGTTTCCCCCTCGTAGCTCGAGATGAGGGATCCTTTCCCTGCTTTCAACGGGAAAGAATTCCCGGCGTTCCCGTCGCATCTCAAGAGGAGGCACTCTCAACAGGAAAGGCGAGAGGAACTCCATGGTCGTACCACCATTCCAAGAGTCCCCCAGATGTCTCAGTCCATTCCAGAGGAGCCTCTTTGCCCTGCACTGGCTCATCTTTCACGCCGAGGATCGACTCACACCACGGTGGCACGTGGGACAGCCCTGTGGGAAAGCCTCGAGGGAAAGCCTCGAGGGAAAACCACAGATCCTTTGATCCACGCGACGGGAAGCGTGACATTGCTGCTACAGCCTGGAAGGAAAGCGCACGTGCATGCCCCCACTCGAGACGAGGCCTGAC
Organism: Capricornis sumatraensis; assembly: GCF_032405125.1. Lineage (NCBI taxonomy): Eukaryota > Metazoa > Chordata > Mammalia > Artiodactyla > Bovidae > Capricornis > Capricornis sumatraensis. The sequence goes on from NW_027184618.1 coordinate 4,467,172, forward strand.
TCCCCTGGGGAGATTCCACAAGTACCCAAAGATCCATGTCAGCCCCTGAGAGGAATCCTCGGTTCCGGCCCTGACTCCACACAAGGTTTTTGGCCCCGGCATCGACGGGAGAGGAATCCCGAGAGGCCCCCTAGCAACTCGCATGGGGACTGGCCTCTCCTGAGGCCACCAGGGCGGGTCCCTGAGGTCCCCGTCGTAACTCGAGAACACCTGCCGCAACTCGAGAAAATCCAGGAAGTTCTCCCTTCCAGGCGAGATGAGGCCTATTTCCGATGAGGCGTCTGGAGACTAATGACACCTAAACTCTGGAACTTCGAAAGGGTCTTTCACACCCTTGCTGCAACTCAAGAAGTTCACCGCCATACCCGTCTCCACTCGAGAGGAAGCACGATGGTCCCGCCCACATCCAGAGGAGACCCGTTTCCCCCTCGGAGCTCGAGATGAGGGATCCATTCCCTGCTTTCAACGGGAAAGAATTCCCGGCGTTCCCGTCGCATCTCAAGAGGAGGCACTCTCAACAGGAAAGGCGAGAGGAACTCCATGGTCGTACCACCATTCCAAGAGTCCCCCAGATGTCTCAGTCCATTCCAGAGGAGCCTCTTTGCCATGCACTGGCTCATCTTTCACGCCGAGGATCGACTCACACCACGGTGGCACGTGGGACAGCCCTGTGGGAAAGCCTCGAGGGAAAGCCTCGAGGGAAAACCACAGATCCTTTGATCCACGCGACGGGAAGCGTGACATTGCTGCTACAGCCTGGAAGGAAAGCGCACGTGCATGCCCCCACTCGAGACGAGGCCTGACTCCCCTGGGGAGACTCCACAAGTACCCAAAGATCCATGTCAGCCCCTGAGAGGAATCCTCGGTTCCGGACCTGACTCCACACAAGGTTTTTGGCCCTGGTATCGACGGGAGAGGAATCCCGAGAGGCCCCCTAGCAACTCGCATGGGGACTGGCCTCTCCTGAGGCCACCAGGGCGGGTCCCTGAGGTCCCCGTCGTAACTCGAGAACACCTGCCGCAACTCGAGAAAATCCAGGAAGTTCTCCCTTCCAGGCGAGATGAGGCCTATTTCCGATGAGGCGTCTGGAGACTAATGACACCTAAACTCTGGAACTTCGAAAGGGTCTTTCACACCCTTGCTGCAACTCAAGAAGTTCACCGCCATACCCGTCTCCACTCGAGAGGATGCACGATGGTCCCGCCCACATCCAGAGGAGACCCGTTTCCCCCTCGGAGCTCGAGATGAGGGATCCATTCCCTGCTTTCAACGGGAAAGAATTCCCGGCGTTCCCGTCGCATCTCAAGAGGAGGCACTCTCAACAGGAAAGGCGAGAGGAACTCCATGGTCGTACGACCATTCCAAGAGTCCCCCAGATGTCTCAGTCCATTCCAGAGGAGCCTCTTTGCCCTGCACTGGCTCATCTTTCACGCCGAGGATCGACTCACACCACGGTGGCACGTGGGACAGCCCTGTGGGAAAGCCTCGAGGGAAAGCCTCGAGGGAAAACCACAGATCCTTTGATCCACGCGACGGGAAGCGTGACATTGCTGCTACAGCCTGGAAGGAAAGCGCACGTGCATGCCCCCACTCGAGACGAGGCCTGACTCCCCTGGGGAGACTCCACAAGTACCCAAAGATCCATGTCAGCCCCTGAGAGGAATTCTCGGTTCCGGCCCTGACTCCACACAAGGTTTTTGGCCCTGGTATCGACGGGAGAGGAATCCCGAGAGGCCCCCTAGCAACTCGCATGGGGACTGGCCTCTCCTGAGGCCACCAGGGCGGGTCCCTGAGGTCCCCGTCGTAACTCGAGAACACCTGCCGCAACTCGAGAAAATCCAGGAAGTTCTCCCTTCCAGGCGAGATGAGGCCTATTTCCGATGAGGCGTCTGGAGACTAATGACACCTAAACTCTGGAACTTCGAAAGGGTCTTTCACACCCTTGCTGCAACTCAAGAAGTTCACCGCCATACCCGTCTCCACTCGAGAGGAAGCACGATGGTCCCGCCCACATCCAGAGGAGACCCGTTTCCCCCTTGGAGCTCGAGATGAGGGATCCATTCCCTGCTTTCAACGGGAAAGAATTCCCGGCGTTCCCGTCGCATCTCAAGAGGAGGCACTCTCAACAGGAAAGGCGAGAGGAACTCCATGGTCGTACCACCATTCCAAGAGTCCCCCAGATGTCTCAGTCCATTCCAGAGGAGCCTCTTTGCCCTGCACTGGCTCATCTTTCACGCCGATGATCGACTCACACCACGGTGGCACGTGGGACAGCCCTGTGGGAAAGCCTCGAGGGAAAGCCTCGAGGGAAAACCACAGATCCTTTGATCCACGCGACGGGAAGCGTGACATTGCTGCTACAGCCTGGAAGGAAAGCGCACGTGCATGCCCCCACTCGAGACGAGGCCTGACTCCCCTGGGGAGACTCCAGAAGTACCCAAAGATCCATGTCAGCCACTGAGAGGAATCCTCGGTTCCGGCCCTGACTCCACACAAGGTTTTTGGCCCCGGTATCGACGGGAGAGGAATCCCGAGAGGCCCCCTAGCAACTCGCATGGGGACTGGCCTCTCCTGAGGCCAACAGGGCGGGTCCCTGAGGTCCCCGTCGTAACTCGAGAACACCTGCCGCAACTCGAGAAAATCCAGGAAGTTCTCCCTTCCAGGCGAGATGAGGCCTATTTCCGATGAGGCCTCTGGAGACAAATGACACCTAACCTCTGGAACTTCGAAAGGGTCTTTCACACCCTTGCTGCAACTCAAGAAGTTCACCGCCGTACCCGTCTCCACTCGAGAGGAAGCACGATGGTCCCGCCCACATCCAGAGGAGCCCCGTTTCCCCCTCGTAGCTCGAGATGAGGGATCCTTTCCCTGCTTTCAACGGGAAAGAATTCCCGGCGTTCCCGTCGCATCTCAAGAGGAGGCACTCTCAACAGGAAAGGCGAGAGTAACTCCATGGTCGTACCACCATTCCAAGAGTCCCCCAGATATCTCAGTCCATTCCAGAGGAGCCTCTTTGCCCTGCACTGGCTCATCTTTCACGCCGAGGATCGACTCACACCACGGTGGCACGTGGGACAGCCCTGTGGGAAAGCCTCGAGGGAAAGCCTCGAGGGAAAACCACAGATCCTTTGATCCACGCGACGGGAAGCGTGACATTGCTGCTACAGCCTGGAAGGCAAGCGCACGTGCATGCCCCCACTCGAGAAGAGGCCTGACTCCCCTGGGGAGACTCCACAAGTACCCAAAGATCCATGTCAGCCCCTGAGAGGAATCCTCGGTTCCGGCCCTGACTCCACACAAGGTTTTTGGCCCCGGTATCGACGGGAGAGGAATCCCGAGAGGCCCCCTAGCAACTCGCATGGGGACTGGCCTCTCCTGAGGCCACCAGGGCGGGTCCCTGAGGTCCCCGTCGTAACTCGAGAACACCTGCCGCAACTCGAGAAAATCCAGGAAGTTTTCCCTTCCAGGCGAGATGAGGCCTATTTCCGATGAGGCGTCTGGAGACTAATGACACCTAAACTCTGGAACTTCGAAAGGGTCTTTCACACCCTTGCTGCAACTCAAGAAGTTCACCGCCATACCCGTCTCCACTCGAGAGGAAGCACGATGGTCCCGCCGACATCCAGAGGAGACCCGTTTCCCCCTCGGAGCTCGAGATGAGGGATCCATTCCCTGCTTTCAACGGGAAAGAATTCCCGGCGTTCCCGTCGCATCTCAAGAGGAGGCACTCTCAACAGGAAAGGCGAGATGAACTCCATGGTCGTACCACCATTCCAAGAGTCCCCCAGATGTCTCAGTCCATTCCAGAGGAGCCTCTTTGCCCTGCACTGGCTCATCTTTCACGCCGAGGATCGACTCACACCACGGTGGCACGTGGGACAGCCCTGTGGGAAAGCCTCGAGGGAAAGCCTCGAGGGAAAACCACAGATCCTTTGATCCACGGGACGGGAAGCGTGACATTGCTGCTACAGCCTGGAAGGAAAGCGCACGTGCATGCCCCCACTCGAGACGAGGCCTGACTCCCCTGGGGAGACTCCACAAGTACCCAAAGATCCATGTCAGCCCCTGAGAGGAATCCTCGGTTGGGGCCCTGACTCCACACAAGGTTTTTGGCCCCGGTATCGACGGGAGAGGAATCCCGAGAGGCCCCCTAGCAACTCGCATGGGGACTGGCCTCTCCTGAGGCCAACAGGGCGGGTCCCTGAGGTTCCCGTCGTAACTCGAGAACACCTGCCGCAACTCGAGAAAATCCAGGAAGTTCTCCCTTCCAGGCGAGATGAGGCCTATTTCCGATGAGGCCTCTGGAGACAAATGACACCTAACCTCTGGAACTTCGAAAGGGTCTTTCACACCCTTGCTGCAACTCAAGAAGTTCACCGCCGTACCCGTCTCCACTCGAGAGGAAGCACGATGGTCCCGCCCACATCCAGAGGAGCCCCGTTTCCCCCTCGGAGCTCGAGATGAGGGATCCTTTCCCTGCTTTCAACGGGAAAGAATTCCCGGCGTTCCCGTCGCATCTCAAGAGGAGGCACTCTCAACAGGAAAGGCGAGAGGAACTCCATGGTCGTACCACCATTCCAAGAGTCCCCCACATGTCTCAGTCCATTCCAGAGGAGCCTCTTTGCCCTGCACTGGCTCATCTTTCACGCCGAGGATCGACTCACACCACGGTGGCACATGGGACAGCCCTGTGGGAAAGCCTCGAGGGAAAGCCTCGAGGGAAAACCACAGATCCTTTGATCCACGCGACGGGAAGCGTGACATCGCTGCTACAGCCTGGAAGGCAAGCACACGTGCATGCCCCCACTCGAGAGGAGGCCTGACGCCCCTGGCGAGACTCCAGGAGTACCCAAAGATCCATGTCAGCCCCTGAGAGGAATGCTCGGTTCCGGCCCTTACTCCACTCAAGGGTTTTGTCCCTGGTATCGACGGGAGAGGAATCCCGAGAGGACCCCTAGCAACTCGCTTGGGGACTGGCCTCTCCTGAGGCCACCAGGGCGGGTCCCTGAGGTCCCCGTCGTAACTCGAGAACACCTGCCGCAACTCGAGAAAATCCAGGAAGTTCTCCCTTCCAGGCGAGATGAGGCCTATTTCCGATGAGGCGTCTGGAGACTAATGACACCTAACCTCTGGAACTTCGAAAGGGTCTTTCACACCCTTGCTGCAACTCAAGAAGTTCACCGCCATACCCTTCTCCACTCGAGAGGAAGCACGATGGTCCCGCCCACATCCAGAGGAGCCCCGTTTCCTCCTCGTAGCTCGAGATGAGGGATCCTTTCCCTGCTTTCAACGGGAAAGAATTCCCGGCGTTCCCGTCGCATCTCAAGAGGAGGCACTCTCGACAGGAAAGTCGAGAGGAGCTCCATGGTCGTACCACCATTCCAAGAGTCCCCCACATGTCTCAGTCCATTCCATAGGATCCTCTTTGCCCTGCACTGGCTCATCTTTCACGCATAGGATCGACTCACACCACGGTGGCACGTGGAACAGCCATGTGGGAAAGCCTCGAGGGAAAGCCTCGAGGGAAAACCACAGATCCTTTGATCCACGCCACGGGAAGCGTGACATTGCTGCTACAGCCTGGAAGGAAAGCGCACGTGCATGCCCCCACTCGAGACGAGGCCTGACTCCCTTGGGGAGACTGCAAAAGTACCCAAAGAACCATGTCAGCCCCTGAGAGGAATCCTCGGTTCCGGCCCTGACTCCACACAAGGTTTTTGGCCCCGGTATCGACGGGAGAGGAATCCCGAGAGGCCCCCTAGCACCTCGCATGGGGACTGGCCTCTCCTGAGGCCACCAGGGCGGGTCCCTGAGGTCCCCGTCGTAACTCGAGAACACCTGCCGCAACTCGAGAAAATCCAGGAAGTTCTCCCTTCCAGGCGAGATGAGGCCTATTTCTGATGAGGCGTCTGGAGACTAATGACACCTAACCTCTGGAACTTCGAAAGGGTCTTTCACACCCTTTCTGCAACTCAAGAAGTTCACCGCCATACGCGTCTCCACTCGAGAGGAAGCACTTTGGTCCCGCCCACATCCAGAGGAGCCCCGTTTCCCCTCGGAGCTCGAGATGAGGGATCCTTTCCCTGCTTTCAACGGGAAAGAATTCCCGGCGATCCCGTCGCATCTCAAGAGGAGGCACTCTCCACAGAAAAGCCGAGAGGAACTCCATGGTCGTACCACCATTCCAAGAGTCCCCCAGATGTCTCAGTCCATTCCAGATGAACCTCTTTGCCCTGCACTGGCTCATCTTTCACGCCGAGGATCGACTCACACCACGGTGGCACGTGGGACAGCCGTGTGGGAAAGCCTCGAGGGAAAACCACAGATCCTTTGATCCACGCGACGGGAAGCGTGACATTGCTGCTACAGCCTGGAAGGAAAGCGCACGTGCATGCCCCCACTGGAGACGAGGCCTCTCTCCCCAGGCGAGACTCCAGAAGTACCCAAAGATCCATATCAGCCCCTGAGAGGAATCCTCGGTTCCGGCCCTGACCCAACACAAGGTTTTTGGCCCCGGTATCGACGGGAGAGGAATCCCGAGAGGCCCCCTAGCAATTCGCATGGGGACTGGCCTCTCCTGAGGCCACCAGGGCGGGTCCCTGAGGTCCCCGTCGTAACTCGGGAACACCTGCCGCAACTCGAGAAAATCCAGGAAGTTCTCCCTTCCAGGCGAGATGAGGCCTATTTCCGATGAGGCGTCTGGAGACTAATGACACCTAACCTCTGGAACTTCGAAAGGGTCTTTCACACCCTTGCTGCAACTCAAGAAGTTGACCGCCATACCCGTCTCCAATCGAGAGGAAGCACGATGGTCCCGCCCACATCCAGAGGAGCCCCGTTTCCCCCTCGGAGCTCGAGATGAGGGATCCTTTCCCTGCTTTCAACGGGAAAGAATTCCCGGCGATCCCGTCGCATCTCAAGAGGAGGCACTCTCCACAGGAAAGCCGAGAGGAACTCCATGGTCGTAACACCATTGCAAGAGTCCCCCAGATGTCTCAGTCCATTCCAGAGGAACCTCTTTGCCCTGCACTGGCTCATCTTTCACGCCGAAGATCGACTCACACCACGGTGGCACGTGGGACAGCCCTGTGGGAAAGCCTCGAGGGAAAGCCTCGAGGGAAAACCACAGATCCTTTGATCCACGCGACGGGAAGCGTGACATTACTGCTACAGCCTGGAAGGAAAGCGCACGTGCATGCCCCCACTCGAGACGAGGCCTGAATCCCCTGGGGAGACTCCAGAAGTACCCAAAGACACATGTCAGCCCCTGAGAGGAATCCTCGGTTCCGGCCCTGACTCCACACAAGGTTTTTGGCCCCGGTATCGACGGGAGAGGAATCCCGAGAGGCCCCCTAGCAACTCGCATGGGGACTGGCCTCTCCTGAGGCCACCAGGGCGGGTCCCTGAGGTCCCCGTCGTAACTCGGGAACACCTGCCGCAACTCGAGAAAATCCAGGAAGTTCTCCCTTCCAGGCGAGATGAGGCCTATTTCCGATGAGGCGTCTGGAGACTAATGACACCTAACCTCTGGAACTTCGAAAGGGTCTTTCACACCCTTGCTGCAACTCAAGAAGTTCACTGCCATACCTGTCTCCACTCGAGAGGAAGCACGATGGTCCCGCCCACATCCAGAGGAGCCCCGTTTCCCCCTTGGAGCTCGAGATGAGGGATCCTTTCCCTGCTTTCAACGGGAAAGAATTCCCGGCGATCCCGTCGCATCTCAAGAGGAGGCACTCTCCACAGGAAAGGCGAGAGGAACTCCATGGTCGTACCACCATTCCAAGAGTCCCCCAGATGTCTCAGTCCATTCCAGAGGAAACTCTTTGCCCTGCACTGGCTCATCTTTCACGCCGAGGATCGACTCACACCACGGTGGCACGTGGGAGAGCCCTGTGGGAAAGCCTCGAGGGAAAGCCTCGAGGGAAAACCACAGATCCTTTGATCCACGCGACGGGAAGCGTGACATTGCTGCTACAGCCTGGAAGGAAAGCGCACGTGCATGCCCCGACTCGAGACGAGGCCTGACTCCCTTGGGGACACTCCAGAAGTACCCAAAGATCCATGTCAGCCCCTGAGAGGAATCCTCGGTTCCGGCCCTGACTCCAAAAAATTCTTTTGGCCCCGGTATCGACGGGAGAGGAATCCCGAGAGGCCCCCTAGCAACTCGCATGGGGACTGGCCTCTCCTGAGGCCACCAGGGCGGGTCCCTGAGGTCCCCGTCGTAAATCGAGAACACCTGCCGCAACTCGAGAAAATCCAGGAAGTTCTCCCTTCCAGGCGAGATGAGGCCTATTTCCGATGAGGCGTCTGGAGATAAATGACACCTAACTTCTGGAACTTCGAAAGGGTCTTTCACACCCTGGCTGCAACTCAAGAAGTTCACCGCCTTACCCGCCTCCACTCGGGAGGAAGCACGATGGTCCCGCCCACATCCAGAGGAGTCCCGTTTCCCCCTCGTAGCTCGAGATGAGGGATCCTTTCCCTGCTTTCAACGGGAAAGAATTCCCGGCGTTCCCGTCGCATCTCAAGAGGAGGCACTCTCAACAGGAAGGCGAGAGGAACTCCATGGTCGTACCACCATTCCAAGAGTCCCCCAGATGTCTCAGTCCATTCCAGAGGAACCTCTTTGCCCTGCACTGGCTCCTCTTTCACGCCGAGGATCGACTCACACCACGGTGGCACGTGGGACAGCCCTGTGGGAAAGCCTCGAGGGAAAGCCTCGAGGGAAAACCACAGATCCTTTGATCCACGCCACGGGAAGCGTGACATTGCTGCTACAGCCTGGAAGGAAAGCGCACGTGCATGCCCCCACTCGAGACGAGGCCTGACTCCCTTGGGGAGACTGCAGAAGTACCCAAAGATCCATGTCAGCCCCTGAGAGGAATCCTCGGTTCCGGCCCTGACTCCACACAAGGTTTTTGGCCCTGGTATCAACGGGAGAGGAATCTCGAGAGGCCCCCTAGCAACTCGCATGGGGACTGGCCTCTCCTGAGGCCACCAGGGCGGGTCCCTGAGGTCCCCGTCGTAACTCGAGAACACCTGCCGCAACTCGAGAAAATCCAGGAAGTTCTCCCTTCCAGGCGAGATGAGGCCTATTTCCGATGAGGCGTCTGGAGACTAATGACACCTAACCTCTGGAACTTCGAAAGGGTCTTTCACACCCTTGCTGCAACTCAAGAAGTTCACCGCCATACCCGTCTCCACTCGAGAGGAAGCACGATGGACCCGCCAACATCCAGAGGAGCCCCGTTTCCCCCTCGGAGCTCGAGATGAGGGATCCTTTCCCTGCTTTCAACGGGAAAGAATTCCCGGCGTTCCCGTCGCATCTCAAGAGGAGGCACTCTCAACAGGAAAGGCGAGAGGAACTCCATGGTCGTACCACCATTCCAAGAGTCCCCCAGATGTCTCAGTCCATTTCAGAAGAACCTCTTTGCCCTACACTGGCTCATCTTTCACGCCGAGGATCAACTCACACCACGGTGGCACGTGGGACAGCCCTGTGGGTAAGCCTCGAGGGAAAGCCTCGAGGGAAAACCACAGATCCTTTGATCCACGCGACGGGAAGCGTGACATTGCTGCTACAGCCTGGAAGGAAAGCGCACGTGCATGCCCCCACTCGAGACGAGGCCTGACTCCCCTGGGGAGACTCCACAAGTACCCAAAGATCCATGTCAGCCCCTGAGAGGAATCCTCGGTTCCGGCCCTGACTCCACACAAGGTTTTTGGCCCCGGTATCGACGGGAGAGGAATCCCGAGAGGCCCCCTAGCAACTCGCATGGGGACTGGCCTCTCCTGAGGCCACCAGGGCGGGTCCATGAGGTCCCCGTCGTAACTCGGGAACACCTGCCGCAACTCGAGAAAATCCAGGAAGTTCTCCCTTCCAGGCGAGATGAGGCCTATTTCCGATGAGGCGTCTGGAGACTAATGACACCTAACCTCTGGAACTTCGAAAGGGTCTTTCACACCCTTGCTGCAACTCAAGAAGTTCACCGCCATACCTGTCTCCACTCGAGAGGAAGCACGATGGTTCCGCCCACATCCAGAGGAGCCCCGTTTCCCCCTCGTAGCTCGAGATGAGGGATCCTTTCCCTGCTTTCAACGGGAAAGAATTCCCGCCGTTCCCGTCGCATCTCAAGAGGAGGCACTCTCAACAGGAAAGGCGAGAGGAACTCCTTGGTAGTACCACCATTCCAAGAGTCCCCCAGATGTCTCAGTCCATTCCAGAGGAAACTCTTTGCTCTGCACTGGCTCATCTTTCACGCCGAGGATCGACTCACACCACAGTGGCACGTGGGAGAGCCCTGTGGGAAAGCCTCGAGGGAAAGCCTCGAGGGAAAACCACAGATCCTTTGATCCATGCCACGGGAAGCGTGACATTGCTGCTACAGCCTGGAAGGAAAGCGCACGTGCATGCCCCGACTCGAGACGAGGCCTGACTCCCTTGGGGACACTCCAGAAGTACCCAAAGATCCATGTCAGCCCCTGAGAGGAATCCTCGGTTCCGGCCCTGACTCCAAAAAATTCTTTTGGCCCCGGTATCGACGGGAGAGGAATCCCGAGAGGCCCCCTAGCAACTCGCATGGGGACTGGCCTCTCCTGAGGCCACCAGGGCGGGTCCCTGAGGTCCCCGTCGTAACTCGAGAACACCTGCCGCAACTCGAGAAAATCCAGGAAGTTCTCCCTTCCAGGCGAGATGAGGCCTATTTCCGATGAGGCGTCTGGAGATAAATGACACCTAACTTCTGGAACTTCGAAAGGGTCTTTCACACCCTTGCTGCAACTCAAGAAGTTCACCGCCATACCCGCCTCCACTCGGGAGGAAGCACGATGGTCCCGCCCACATCCAGAGGAGTCCCGTTTCCCCCTCGTAGCTCGAGATGAGGGATCCTTTCCCTGCTTTCAACGGGAAAGAATTCCCGGCGTTCCCGTCGCATCTCAAGAGGAGGCACTCTCAACAGGAAAGGCGAGAGGAACTCCATGGTCGTACCACCATTCCAAGAATCCCCCAGATGTCTCAGTCCATTCCAGAGGAACCTCTTTGCCCTGCACTGGCTCATCTTTCACGCCGAGGATCGACTCACACCACGGTGGCACGTGGGACAGCCCTGTGGGAAAGCCTCGAGGGAAAGCCTCGAGGGAAAACCACAGATCCTTTGATCCACGCCACGGGAAGCGTGACATTGCTGCTACAGCCTGGAAGGAAACCGCAAGTGCATGCCCCCACACGAGACGAGGCCTGACTCCCCTGGGGAGACTCCAGAAGTACCCAAAGATCCATGTCAGCCCCTGAGAGGAATCCTCGGTTCCGGCCCTGACTCCACACAAGGTTTTTGGCCCCGGTATCGACGGGAGAGGAATCCCGAGAGGCCCCCTAGCAACTCGCATGGGGACTGGCCTCTCCTGAGGCCACCAGGGCGGGTGCCTGAGGTCCCCTTCGTAACTCGAGAACACCTGCCGCAACTCGAGAAAATCCAGGAAGTTCTCCCTTCCAGGCGAGATGAGGACTATTTCCGATGAGGCGTCTGGAGACTAATGACACCTAACCTCTGGAACTTCGAAAGGGTCTTTCACACCCTTGCTGCAACTCAAGAAGTTCACCGCCATACCCGTCTCCACTCGAGAGGAAGCACGATGGTCCCGCCCACATCCAGAGGAGCCCCGTTTCCCCCTCGGAGCTCGAGATGAGGGATCCTTTCCCTGCTTTCAACGGGAAAGAATTCCCGGCGATCCCGTCGCATCTCAAGAGGAGGCACTCTCCACAGGAAAGCCGAGAGGAACTCCATGGTCGTACCACCATTCCAAGAGTCCCCCAGATGTCTCAGTCCATTCCAGAGGAACCTCTTTGCCCTGCACTGGCTCATCTTTCACGCCGAGGATCGACTCACACCACGGTGGCACGTGGGACAGCCCTGTGGGAAAGCCTCGAGGGAAAGCCTCGAGGGAAAACCACAGATCCTTTGATCCACGCGACGGGAAGCGTGACATTGCTGCTACAGCCTGGAAGGAAAGCGCACGTGCATGCCCCCACTCGAGACGAGGCCTGAATCCCCTGGGGAGACTCCAGAAGTACCCAAAGATCCATTTCAGCCCCTGAGAGGAATCCTCGGTTCCGGCCCTGACTCCACACAAGGATTTTGGCCCCGGTATCGACGGGAGAGGAATCCCGAGAGGCCCCCTAGCAACTCGCATGGGGACTGGCCTCTCCTGAGGCCACCAGGGCGGGTCCCTGAGGTCCCCGTCGTAACTCGGGAACACCTGCCGCAACTCGAGAAAATCCAGGAAGATCTCCCTTCCAGGCGAGATGAGGCCTATTTCCGATGAGGCGTCTGGAGACTAATGACACCTAACCTCTGGAACTTCGAAAGGGTCTTTCACACCCTTGCTGCAACTCAAGAAGTTCACCGCCATACCCGTCTCCACTCGAGAGGAAGCACGATGGACCCGCCAACATCCAGAGGAGCCCCGTTTCCCCCTCGGAGCTCGAGATGAGGGATCCTTTACCTGCTTTCAACGGGAAAGAATTCCCGGTGTTCCCGTCGCATCTCAAGAGGAGGCACTCTCAACAGGAAAGGCGAGAGGAACTCCATGGTCGTACCACCGTTCCAAGAGTCCCCCAGATGTCTCAGTCCATTCCAGAGGAACCTCTTTGCCCTGCACTGGCTCATCTTTCACGCCGAGGATCGACTCACACCACGGTGGCACGTGGGACAGCCCTGTGGGAAAGCCTCGAGGGAAAGCCTCGAGGGAAAACCACAGATCCTTTGATCCACGCGACGGGAAGCGTGACATTGCTGCTACAGCCTGGAAGGAAAGCGCACGTGCATGCCCCGACTCGAGACGAGGCCTGACTACCTTGGGGACACTCAAGAAGTACCCAAAGATCCATGTCAGCCCCTGAGAGGAATCCTCGGTTCCGGCCCTGACTCCAAAAAATGTTTTTGGGCCCGGTATCGACCGGAGAGGAATCCCGAGAGGCCCCCTAGCAACTCGCATGGGGACTGGCCTCTCCTGAGGCCACCAGGGCGGGTCCCTGAGGTCCCCGTCGTAACTCGGGATAACCTGCTGCAACTCGAGAAAATCCAGGAAGTTCTCCCTTCCAGGCGAGATGAGGCCTATTTCCGATGAGGCGTCTGGAGATAAATGACACCTAAATTCTGGAACTTCGAAAGGGTCTTTCACACCCTTGCTGCAACTCAAGAAGTTCACCGCCATACCCGTCTCCACTCGCCAGGAAGCACGATGGTCCCGCCCACATCCAGAGGAGTCCCGTTTCCCCCTCGTAGCTCGAGATGAGGGATCCTTTCCCTGCTTTCAACGGGAAAGAATTCCCGGCGGTCCCGTCGCATCTCAAGAGGAGGCACTCTCAACAGGATAGGCGAGAGGAACTCCATGGTCGTACCACCATTCCAAGAGTCCCCCAGATGTCTCAGTCCATTCCAGAGGAACATCTTTGCCCTGCACTGGCTCATCTTTCACGCCGAGGATCGACTCACACCACGATGGCACGTCGGACATCCCTGTGGGAAAGCCTCGAGGGAAAGCCTCGAGGGAAAACCACAGATCCTTTGATCCACGCGACGGGAAGCGTGACATTGCTGCTACAGCCTGGAAGGAAAGCGCACGTGCATGCCCCCAGTCGAGACGAGGCCTGAATCCCCTGGGGAGACTCCAGAAGTACCCAAAGATCCATTTCAGCCCCTGAGAGGAATCCTCGGTTCCGGCCCTAACTCCACACAAGGTTTTTGGGCCCGGTATCGACGGGAGAGGAATCCCAAGAGGCCCCCTAGCAACTCGCATGGGGACTGGCCTCTCCTGAGGCCACCAGGGCGGGTCCCTGAGGTCCCCGTCGTAACTCGGGAACACCTGCCGCAACTCGAGAAAATCCAGGAAGTTCTCCCTTTCAGGCGAGATGAGGCCTATTTCCGATGAGGCGTCTGGAGACTAATGACACCTAACCTCTGGAACTTCGAAAGGGTCTTTCACACCCTTGCTGCAACTCAAGAAGTTCACCGCCATACCTGTCTCCACTCGAGAGGAAGCACGATGGTCCCGCCCACATCCAGAGGAGCCCCGTTTCCCCCTCGTAGCTCGAGATGAGGGATCCTTTACCTGCTTTCAACGGGAAAGAATTCCCGGCGTTCCCGTCGCATCTCAAGAGGAGGCACTCTCAACAGGAAAGGCGAGAGGAACTCCATGGTCGTACCACCATTCCAAGAGTCCCCCAGATGTCTCAGTCCATTCCAGAGGAACCTCTTTGCCCTGCACTGGCTCATCTTTCACGCCGAGGATCGACTCACACCACGGTGGCACGTGGGACAGCCCTGTGCGAAAGCCTCGAGGGAAAGCCTCGAGGGAAAACCACAGATCCTTTGATCCACGCGACGGGAAGCGTGACATTGCTGCTACAGCCTGGAAGGAAAGCGCACGTGCATGCCCCGACTCGAGACGAGGCCTGACTCCCTTGGGGACACTCCAGAAGTACCCAAAGGTCCATGTCAGCCCCTGAGAGGAATCCTCGGTTCCGGCCCTGACTCCAAAAAATGTTTTTGGGCCCGGTATCGACGGGAGAGGAATCCCGAGAGGCCCCCTAGCAACTCGCATGGGGACTGGCCTCTCCTGAGGCCACCAGGGCGGGTCCCTGAGGTCCCCGTCGTAACTCGAGAACACCTGCCGCAACTCGAGAAAATCCAGGAAGTTGTCCCTTCCAGGCGAGATGAGGCCTATTTCCGATGAGGCGTCTGGAGATAAATGACACCTAACTTCTGGAACTTCGAAAGGGTCTTTCAAACCCTTGCTGCAACTCAAGAAGTTCACCGCCATACCCGCCTCCACTCGGGAGGAAGCACGATGGTCCCGCCCACATCCAGAGGAGTCCCGTTTCCCCCTCGTAGCTCGAGATGAGGGATCCTTTCCCTGCTTTCAACGGGAAAGAATTCCCGGCGTTCCCGTCGCATCTCAAGAGGAGGCACTCTCAACAGGAAAGGCGAGAGGAACTCCATGGTCGTACCACCATTCCAAGAGTCCCCCACATGTCTCAGTCCATTCCAGAGGAACCTCTTTGCCCTGCACTGGCTCATCTTTCACGCCGAGGATCGACTCACACCACGGTGGCACGTGGGACAGCCCTGTGGGAAAGCCTCGAGGGAAAGCCTCGAGGGAAAACCACAGATCCTTTGATCCACGCCACGGGAAGCGTGACATTGCTGCTACAGCCTGGAAGGAAAGCGCAAGTGCATGCCCCCACACGAGACGAGGCCTGACTCCCCTGGGGAGACTCCAGAAATACCCAAAGATCCATGTCAGCACCTGAGAGGAATCCTCGGTTCCGGCCCTGACTCCACACAAGGTTTTTGGACCCGGTATCGACGGGAGAGGAATCCCGAGTGGCCCCCTAGCAACTCGCATGGGGACTGGCCTCTCCTGAGGCCACCAGGGCGGGTCCCTGAGGTCCCCGTCGTAACTCGAGAACACCTGCCGCAACTCGAGAAAATCCAGGAAGTTCTCCCTTCCAGGCGAGATGAGGCCTATTTCCGATGAGGCGTCTGGAGACTAATGACACCTAACCTCTGGAACTTCGAAAGGGTCTTTCACACCCTTGCTGCAACTCAAGAAGTTCACCGCCATACCCGTCTCCACTCGAGAGGAAGCACGATGGTCCCGCCCACATCCAGAGGAGCCCCGTTTCCCCCTCGGAGCTCGAGATGAGGGATCCTTTCCCTGCTTTCAACGGGAAAGAATTCCCGGCGTTCCCGTCGCATCTCAAGAGGAGGCACTCTCAACAGGAAAGGCGAGAGGAACTCCATGGTCGTACCACCATTCCAAGAGTCCCCCAGATGTCTCAGTCCATTCCAGAGGAACCTCTTTGCCCTGCACTGGCTCATCTTTCACGCCGAGGATCGACTCACACCACGGTGGCACGTGGGACAGCCCTGTGGGAAAGCCTCTAGGGAAAGCTTCGAGGGAAAACCACAGATCCTTTGATCCACGCGACGGGAAGATTGACATTGCTGCTACAGCCTGGAAGGAAAGCGCACGTGCATGCCCCCACTCAAGACGAGGCCTGACTCCCCTGGGGAGACTCCAGAAGTACCCAAAGATCCATGTCAGCCCCTGAGAGGAATCCTCGGTTCCGGCCCTGACGCCACACAAGGTTTTTGGCCCCAGTATCGACGGGAGAGGAATCCCGATAGGCCCCCTAGCAACTCGCATGGGGACTGGCCTCTCCTGAGGCCACCAGGGCGGGTCCCTGAGGTCCCCGTCGTAACTCGAGAACACCTGCCGCAACTCGAGAAAATCCAGGAAGTTCTCCCTTCCACGCGAGGTGAGGCCTATTTCCGAAAAAGCGTCTGGAGACTAATGACACCTAACCTCTGGAACTTCGAAAGGGTCTTTCACATCCTTGCTGCAACTCAAGAAGTTCACCGCCATACCCGTCTCCACTCGAGAGGAAGCACGATGGTCCCGCCCACATCCAGAGGAGACCCGTTTCCCCCTCGGAGCTCGAGATGAGGGATCCATTCCCTGCTTTCAACGGGAAAGAATTCCCGGCGTTCCCGTCGCATCTCAAGAGGAGGCACTCTCAACAGGAAAGGCGAGAGGAACTCCATGGTCGTACCACCATTCCAAGAGTCCCCCAGATGTCTCAGTCCATTCCAGAGGAACCTCTTTGCCCTGCCCTGGCTCATCTTTCACGCCGAGGATCGACTCACACCACGGTGGCACGTGGGACAGCCCTGTGGGAAAGCTTCGAGGGAAAGCCTCGAGGGAAAACCACAGATCCTTTGATCCACGTGACGGGAAGCGTGACATTGCTGATACAGCCTGGGAGGAAAGCGCACGTGCATGCCCCCACTCGAGACGAGGCCTGACTCCCCTGGGGAGACTCCACAAGTACCCAAAGATCCATGTCAGCCCCTGAGAGGAATCCTCGGTTCCGGCCCTGACTTCACACAAGGTTTTTGGCGCCGGTATCGACGGGAGAGGAATCCCGAGAGGCCCCCTAGCACCTCGCATGGGGACTGGCCTCTCCTGAGGCCACCAGGGCGGGTCCCTGAGGTCCCCGTCGTAACTCGAGAACACCTACCGCAACCCGAGAAAATCCAGGAAGTTCTCCCTTCCAGGCGAGATGAGGCCTATTTCCGATGAGGCGTCTGGAGACTAATGACACCTAACCTCTGGAACTTCGAAAGGGTCTTTCACACCCTTGCTGCAACTCAAGAAGTTCACCGCCATACCCGTCTCCACTCGAGAGGAAGCACGATGGTCCCGCCCACATCCAGAGGAGCCCCGTTTCCCCCTCGGAGCTCGAGATGAGGGATCCTTTCCCTGCTTTCAACGGGAAAGAATTCCCGGCGTTCCCGTCGCATCTCAAGAGGAGGCACTCTCAACAGGAAAGGCGAGAGGAACTCCATGGTCGTACCACCATTCCAAGAGTCCCCCAGATGTCTCAGTCCATTCCAGAGGAACCTCTTTGCCCTGCACTGGCTCATCTTTCACGCCGAGGATCGACTCACACCACGGTGGCACGTGGGACAGCCCTGTGGGAAAGCCTCTAGGGAAAGCTTCGAGGGAAAACCACAGATCCTTTGATCCACGCGACGGGAAGATTGACATTGCTGCTACAGCCTGGAAGGAAAGCGCACGTGCATGCCCCCACTCAAGACGAGGCCTGACTCCCCTGGGGAGACTCCAGAAGTACCCAAAGATCCATGTCAGCCCCTGAGAGGAATCCTCGGTTCCGGCCCTGACGCCACACAAGGTTTTTGGCCCCAGTATCAACGGGAGAGGAATCCCGATAGGCCCCCTAGCAACTCGCATGGGGACTGGCCTCTCCTGAGGCCACCAGGGCGGGTCCCTGAGGTCCCCGTCGTAACTCGAGAACACCTGCCGCAACTCGAGAAAATCCAGGAAGTTCTCCCTTCCACGCGAGGTGAGGCCTATTTCCGAAAAAGCGTCTGGAGACTAATGACACCTAACCTCTGGAACTTCGAAAGGGTCTTTCACATCCTTGCTGCAACTCAAGAAGTTCACCGCCATACCCGTCTCCACTCGAGAGGAAGCACGATGGTCCCGCCCACATCCAGAGGAGACCCGTTTCACCCTCGTAGCTCGAGATGAGGGATCCATTCCCTGCTTTCAACGGGAAAGAATTCCCGGCGTTCCCGTCGCATCTCAAGAGGAGGCACTCTCAACAGGAAAGGCGAGAGGAACTCCATGGTCGTACCACCATTCCAAGAGTCCCCCAGATGTCTCAGTCCATTCCAGAGGAACCTCTTTGCCCTGCCCTGGCTCATCTTTCACGCCGAGGATCGACTCACACCACGGTGGCACGTGGGACAGCCCTGTGGGAAAGCTTCGAGGGAAAGCCTCAAGGGAAAACCACAGATCCTTTGATCCACGTGACGGGAAGCGTGACATTGCTGATACAGCCTGGGAGGAAAGCGCACGTGCATGCCCCCACTCGAGACGAGGCCTGACTCCCCTGGGGAGACTCCACAAGTACCCAAAGATCCATGTCAGCCCCTGAGAGGAATCCTCGGTTCCGGCCCTGACTTCACACAAGGTTTTTGGCGCCGGTATCGACGGGAGAGGAATCCCGAGAGGCCCCCTAGCACCTCGCATGGGGACTGGCCTCTCCTGAGGCCACCAGGGCGGGTCCCTGAGGTCCCCGTCGTAACTCGAGAACACCTGCCGCAACTCGAGAAAATCCAGGAAGTTCTCCCTTCCAGGCGAGATGAGGCCTATTTCCGATGAGGCGTCTGGAGACTAATGACACCTAACCTCTGGAACTTCGAAAGGGTCTTTCACACCCTTGCTGCAACTCAAGAAGTTCACCGCCATACCCGTCTCCACTCGAGAGGAAGCACGATGGTCCCGACCACATCCAGAGGAGCCCCGTTTCCCCCTCGGAGCGCGAGATGAGGGATCCTTTCCCTGCTTTCAAGGGGAAAGAATTCCCGGCGTTCCCGTCGCATCTCAATAGGAGGCACTCTCAACAGGAAAGGCGAGAGGAACTCCATGGTCGTACCACCATTCCAACAGTCCCCCAGATGTCTCAGTCCATTCCAGAGGAACCTCTTGGCCCTGCACTGGCTCATCTTTCACGCCGAGGATCGACTCACACCACGATGGCACGTCGGACATCCCTGTGGGAAAGCCTCGAGGGAAAGCCTCGAGGGAAAACCACAGATCCTTTGATCCACGCGACGGGAAGCGTGACATTGCTGCTACAGCCTGGAAGGAAAGCGCACGTGCATGCCCCCAGTCGAGACGAGGCCTGAATCCCCTGGGGAGACTCCAGAAGTACCCAAAGATCCATTTCAGCCCCTGAGAGGAATCCTCGGTTCCGGCCCTAACTCCACACAAGGTTTTTGGCCCCGGTATCGACGGGAGAGGAATCCCAAGAGGCCCCCTAGCAACTCGCATGGGGACTGGCCTCTCCTGAGGCCACCAGGGCGGGTCCCTGAGGTCCCCGTCGTAACTCGGGAACACCTGCCGCAACTCGAGAAAATCCAGGAAGTTCTCCCTTTCAGGCGAGATGAGGCCTATTTCCGATGAGGCGTCTGGAGACTAATGACACCTAACCTCTGGAACTTCGAAAGGGTCTTTCACACCCTTGCTGCAACTCAAGAAGTTCACCGCCATACCTGTCTCCACTCGAGAGGAAGCACGATGGTCCCGCCCACATCCAGAGGAGCCCCGTTTCCCCCTCGTAGCTCGAGATGAGGGATCCTTTCCCTGCTTTCAACGGGAAAGAATTCCCGGCGTTCCCGTCGCATCTCAAGAGGAGGTACTCTCAACAGGAAAGGCGAGAGGAACTCTATGATCGTACCACCATTCCAAGAGTCCCCCAGATGTCTCAGTCCATTCCAGAGGAACCTCTTTGCCCTGCACTGGCTCATCTTTCACGCCGAGGATCGACTCACACCACGGTGGCACGTGGGACAGCCCTGTGGGAAAGCCTCGAGGGAAAGCCTCGAGGGAAAACCACAGATCCTTTGATCCACGCGACGGGAAGCGTGACATTGCTGCTACAGCCTGGAAGGAAAGCGCACGTGCATGCCCCGACTCGAGACGAGGCCTGACTCCCTTGGGGACACTCCAGAAGTACCCAAAGGTCCATGTCAGCCCCTGAGAGGAATCCTCGGTTCCGGCCCTGACTCCAAAAAATGTTTTTGGGCCCGGTATCGACGGGAGAGGAATCCCGAGAGGCCCCCTAGCAACTCGCATGGGGACTGGCCTCTCCTGAGGCCACCAGGGCGGGTCCCTGAGGTCCCCGTCGTAACTCGAGAACACCTGCCGCAACTCGAGAAAATCCAGGAAGTTGTCCCTTCCAGGCGAGATGAGGCCTATTTCCGATGAGGCGTCTGGAGATAAATGACACCTAACTTCTGGAACTTCGAAAGGGTCTTTCACACCCTTGCTGCAACTCAAGAAGTTCACCGCCATACCCGTCTCAACTCGGGAGGAAGCACGATGGTCCCGCCCACATCCAGAGGAGTCCCGTTTCCCCCTCGTAGCTCGAGATGAGGGATCCTTTCCCTGCTTTCAACGGGAAAGAATTCCCGGCGTTCCCGTCGCATCTCAAGAGGAGGCACTCTCAACAGGAAAGGCGAGAGGAACTCCATGGTCGTACCACCATTCCAAGAGTCCCCCAGATGTCTCAGTCCATTCCAGAGGAACCTCTTTGCCCTGCACTGGCTCATCTTTCACGCCGAGGATCGACTCACACCACGGTGGCACGTGGGACAGCCCTGTGGGAAAGCCTCGAGGGAAAGCCTCGAGGGAAAACCACAGATCCTTTGATCCACGCCACGGGAAGCGTGACATTGCTGCTACAGCCTGGAAGGAAAGCGCAAGTGCATGCCCCCACACGAGACGAGGCCTGACTCCCCTGGGGAGACTCCAGAAATACCCAAAGATCCATGTCAGCACCTGAGAGGAATCCTCGGTTCCGGCCCTGACTCCACACAAGGTTTTTGGACCCGGTATCGACGGGAGAGGAATCCCGAGAGGCCCCCTAGCAACTCGCATGGGGACTGGCCTCTCCTGAGGCCACCAGGGCGGGTCCCTGAGGTCCCCGTCGTAACTCGAGAACACCTGCCGCAACTCGAGAAAATCCAGGAAGTTCTCCCTTCCAGGCGAGATGAGGCCTATTTCCGATGAGGCGTCTGGAGACTAATGACACCTAACCTCTGGAACTTCGAAAGGGTCTTTCACACCCTTGCTGCAACTCAAGAAGTTCACCGCCATACCCGTCTCCACTCGAGAGGAAGCACGATGGTCCCGCCCACATCCAGAGGAGCCCCGTTTCCCCCTCGGAGCTCGAGATGAGGGATCCTTTCCCTGCTTTCAACGGGAAAGAATTCCCGGCGTTCCCGTCGCATCTCAAGAGGAGGCACTCTCAACAGGAAAGGCGAGAGGAACTCTATGGTCGTACCACCATTCCAAGAGTCCCCCAGATGTCTCAGTCCATTCCAGAGGAACCTCTTTGCCCTGCACTGGCTCATCTTTCACGCCGAGGATCGACTCACACCACGGTGGCACGTGGGACAGCCCTGTGGGAAAGCCTCGAGGGAAAGCCTCGAGGGAAAACCACAGATCCTTTGATCCACGTGACGGGAAGCCTGACATTGCTGATACAGCCTGGGAGGAAAGCGCACGTGCATGCCCCCACTCGAGACGAGGCCTGACTCCCCTGGGGAGACTCCAGAAGTACCCAAAGATCCATGTCAGCCCCTGAGAGGAATCCTCGGTTCCGGCCCTGACTTCACACAAGGTTTTTGGCGCCGGTATCGACCGGAGAGGAATCCCGAGAGGCCCCCTAGCACCTCGCATGGGGACTGGCCTCTCCTGAGGCCACCAGGGCGGGTCCCTGAGGTCCCCGTCGTAACTCGAGAACACCTGCCGCAACTCGAGAAAATCCAGGAAGTTCTCCCTTCCAGGCGAGATGAGGCCTATTTCCGATGAGGCGTCTGGAGACTAATGACACCTAACCTCTGGAACCTCGAAAGGGTCTTTCACACCCTTGCTGCAACTCAAGAAGTTCACCGCCATACCCGTCTCCACTCGAGAGGAAGCACGATGGTCCCGACCACATCCAGAGGAGCCCCGTTTCCCCCTCGGAGCGCGAGATGAGGGATCCTTTCCCTGCTTTCAAGGGGAAAGAATTCCCGGCGTTCCCGTCGCATCTCAATAGGAGGCACTCTCAACAGGAAAGGCGAGAGGAACTCCATGGTCGTACCACCATTCCAACAGTCCCCCAGATGTCTCAGTCCATTCCAGAGGAACCTCTTGGCCCTGCACTGGCTCATCTTTCACGCCGAGGATCGACTCACACCACGGTGGCACGTGGGACAGCCCTGTGGGAAAGCCTCGAGGGAAAGCCTCGAGGGAAAACCACAGATCCTTTGATCCACGCGACGGGAAGCGTGACATTGCTGCTACAGCCTGGAAGGAAAGTGCACGTGCATGCCCCCACTCGAGACGAGGCCTGATTCCCCTGGGGAGACTCCACAAGAACCCACAGTTCCATGTCAGCCCCTGAGAGGAATCCTCGGTTACGGCCCTGACTTCACACAAGGTTTTTGGCGCCGGTATCGACGGGAGAGGAATCCCGAGAGGCCCCCTAGCACCTCGCATGGGGACTGGCCTCTCCTGAGGCCACCAGGGCGGGTCCCTGAGGTCCCCGTCGTAACTCGAGAACACCTGCCGCAACTCAAGAAAATCCAGGAAGTTCTCCCTTCCAGGCGAGATGAGGCCTATTTCCGATAAGGCGTCTGGAGACTAATGACACCTAACCTCTGGAACTTCGAAAGGGTCTTTCCCACCCTTGCTGCTACTCAAGAAGTTCACCGCCATACCCGTCTCCACTCGAGAGGAAGCACGACGGTTCCGCCCACATCCAGAGGAGCCCCGTTTCCCCCTCGGAGCTCGAGATGAGGGATCCTTTCCCTGCTTACAACGGGAAAGAATTCCCGGCATTCCAGTCGCATCTCAATTGGAGGCACTCTCAACAGGAAAGGCGAGAGGAACTCCATGGTCGTACCACCATTCCAAGAGTCCCCCAGATGTCTCAGTCCATTCCAGAGGAACCTCTTTGCCCTGCACTGGCTCATCTTTCACGCCGAGGATCGACTCACACCACGGTGGCACGTGGGACAGCCCTGTGGGAAAGCCTCGAGGGTAAACCACAGATCCTTTGATCCACGCGACGGGAAGCGTGACATTGCTGCTACAGCCTGGAAGGAAAGAGCACGTGCATGCCCCCACTCGAGACGAGGCCTGACTCCCCTGGGGAGACTCCAGAAGTACCCAAAGATCCATGTCATCCCCTGAGAGGAATCCTCGGTTCCGGCCCTGACTCCACACAAGGTTTTTGGCCCCGGTATCGACGGGAGAGGAATCCCGAGAAGCCCCCGAGCAACTCGTATGGGGACTGGCCTTTCCTGAGGCCACCAGGGCGGGTCCCTGAGGTACCCGTCGTAACTCGAGAACACCTGCCGCAACTGGAGAAAATCCAGGAAGTTCTCCCTTCCAGGCGAGATGAGGCCTATTTCCGATGAGACGTCTGGAGACTAGTGACACCGAACCTCTGGAACTTCGAAAGGGTCTTTCACATCCTTGCTGCAACTCAAGAAGTTCACCGCCATACCCGTCTCCACTCGAGAGGAAGCACGATGGTCCCGCCCACATCCAGAGGAGCCCCGTTTCCCCCTCGGAGCTCGAGATGAGGGATCCTTTCCCTGCTTTCAACGGGAAAGAATTCCCGGCGTTCCCGTCGCATCTCAAGAGGAGGCACTCTCAACAGGAAAGGCGAGAGGAACTCCATGGTCGTACCACCATTCCAAGAGTCCCCCAGATGTCTCAGTCCATTCCAGAGGAGCCTCTTTGCCCTGCACTGGCTCATCTTTCACGCCGAGGATCGACTCACACCACGGTGGCACGTGGGACAGCCCTGTGGGAAAGCCTCGAGGGAAAGCCTCGAGGGAAAACCACAGATCCTTTGATCCACGCGACGGGAAGCGTGACATTGCTGCTACAACCTGGAAGGAAAGCGCACGTGCATGCCTCCACTCGAGACGAGGCCTGACTCCCCTGGGGAGACTCCAGAAGTACCCAAAGATCCATGTCAGCCCCTGAGAGGAATCCTCGGTTCCGGCCCTGACTCCACACAAGGTTTTTGGCCCCGGTATCGACGGGAGAGGAATCCCGAGAGGCCCCCTAGCAACTCGCATGGGGACTGGCCTCTCCTGAGGCCACCAGGGCGGGTCCCTGAGGTCCCCGTCGTAACTCGAGAACACCTTCCGCAACTCGAGAAAATCCAGGAAGTTCTCCCTTCCAGGCGAGATGAGGCCTATTTCCGATGAGGCCTCTGGAGACAAATGACACCTAACCTCTGGAACTTCGAAAGGGTCTTTCACACCCTTGCTGCAACTCAAGAAGTTCACCGCCATACCCGTCTCCACTCGAGAGGAAGCACGATGGTCCCGCCCACATCCAGAGGAGCCCCGTTTCCCCCTCGTAGCTCGAGATGAGGGATCCATTCCCTGCTTTCAACGGGAAAGAATTCCCGGCGTTCCCATCGCATCTCAAGAGGAGGCACTCTCAACAGGAAAGGCGAGAGGAACTCCATGGTCGTACCACCATTCCAAGAGTCCCCCAGATGTCTCAGTCCATTCCAGAGAAGCCTCTTTGCCCTGCACTGGCTCATCTTTCACGCCGAGGATCGACTCACACCACTGTGGCACGTGGGACAGCCCTGTGGGAAAGCCTCGAGCGAAAGCCTCGAGGGAAAACCGCAGATCCTTTGATCCACGCGACGGGAAGCGTGACATTGCTGCTACAGCCTGGAAGGAAAGCGCACGTGCATGCCCCCACTCGAGACGAGGCCTGACTCCCCTGGGGAGACTCCACAAGTACCCAAAGATCCATGTCAGCCCCTGAGAGGAATCATCGGTTCCGGCCCTGACTCCACACAAGGTTTTTGGCCCCGGTATCGACGGGAGAGGAATCCCGAGAGGCCCCCTAGCAACTCGCATGGGGACTGGCCTCTCCTGAGGCCACCAGGGCGGGTCCCTGAGGTCCCCGTCGTAACTCGAGAACACCTGCCGCAACTCGAGAAAATCCAGGAAGTTCTCCCTTCCACGCGAGATGAGGCCTATTTCCGAAAAAGCGTCTGGAGACTAATGACACCTAACCTCTGGAACTTCGAAAGGGTCTTTCACATCCTTGCTGCAACTCAAGAAGTTCACCGCCATACCCGTCTCCACTCGAGAGGAAGCACGATGGTCCCACCCACATCCAGAGGAGACCCGTTTCCCCCTCGGAGCTCGAGATGAGGGATCCATTCCCTGCTTTCAACGGGAAAGAATTCCCGGCGTTCCCGTCGCATCTCAAGAGGAGGCACTCTCAACAGGAAAGGCGAGAGGAACTCTATGGTCGTACCACCATTCCAAGAGTCCCCCAGATGTCTCAGTCCATTCCAGAGGAACCTCTTTGCCCTGCACTGGCTCATCTTTCACGCCGAGGATCGACTCACACCACGGTGGCACGTGGGACAGCCCTGTGGGAAAGCTTCGAGGGAAAGCCTCGAGGGAAAACCACAGATCCTTTGATCCACGTGACGGGAAGCGTGACATTGCTGATACAGCCTGGGAGGAAAGCGCACGTGCATGCCCCCACTCGAGACGAGGCCTGACTCCCCTGGGGAGACTCCACAAGTACCCAAAGATCCATGTCAGCCCCTGAGAGGAATCCTCGGTTCCGGCCCTGACTTCACACAAGGTTTTTGGCGCCGGTATCGACGGGAGAGGAATCCCGAGAGGCCCCCTAGCACCTCGCATGGGGACTGGCCTCTCCTGAGGCCACCAGGGCGGATCCCTGAGGTCCCCGTCGTAACTCGAGAACACCTGCCGCAACTCGAGAAAATCCAGGAAGTTCTCCCTTCCAGGCGAGATGAGGCCTATTTCCGATGAGGCGTCTGGAGACTAATGACACCTAACCTCTGGAACTTCGAAAGGGTCTTTCACACCCTTGCTGCAACTCAAGAAGTTCACCGCCATACCCGTCTCCACTCGAGAGGAAGCACGATGGTCCCGACCACATCCAGAGGAGCCCCGTTTCCCCCTCGGAGCGCGAGATGAGGGATCCTTTCCCTGCTTTCAAGGGGAAAGAATTCCCGGCGTTCCCGTCGCATCTCAATAGGAGGCACTCTCAACAGGAAAGGCGAGAGGAACTCCATGGTCGTACCACCATTCCAACAGTCCCCCAGATGTCTCAGTCCATTCCAGAGGAACCTCTTGGCCCTGCACTGGCTCATCTTTCACGCCGAGGATCGACTCACACCACGGTGGCACGTGGGACAGCCCTGTGGGAAAGCCTCGAGGGAAAGCCTCGAGGGAAAACCACAGATCCTTTGATCCACGCGACGGGAAGCGTGACATTGCTGCTACAGCCTGGAAGGAAAGTGCACGTGCATGCCCCCACTCGAGACGAGGCCTGATTCCCCTGGGGAGACTCCACAAGAACCCACAGTTCCATGTCAGCCCCTGAGAGGAATCCTCGGTTACGGCCCTGACTTCACACAAGGTTTTTGGCGCCGGTATCGACGGGAGAGGAATCCCGAGAGGCCCCCTAGCACCTCGCATGGGGACTGGCCTCTCCTGAGGCCACCAGGTCGGGTCCCTGAGGTCCCCGTCGTAACTCGAGAACACCTGCCGCAACTCAAGAAAATCCAGGAAGTTCTCCCTTCCAGGCGAGATGAGGCCTATTTCCGATAAGGCGTCTGGAGACTAATGACACCTAACCTCTGGAACTTCGAAAGGGTCTTTCCCACCCTTGCTGCTACTCAAGAAGTTCACCGCCATACCCGTCTCCACTCGAGAGGAAGCACGATGGTTCCGCCCACATCCAGAGGAGCCCCGTTTCCCCCTCGGAGCTCGAGATGAGGGATCCTTTCCCTGCTTACAACGGGAAAGAATTCCCGGCATTCCAGTCGCATCTCAATTGGAGGCACTCTCAACAGGAAAGGCGAGAGGAACTCCATGGTCGTACCACCATTCCAAGAGTCCCCCAGATGTCTCAGTCCATTCCAGAGGAACCTCTTTGCCCTGCACTGGCTCATCTTTCACGCCGAGGATCGACTCACACCACGGTGGCACGTGGGACAGCCCTGTGGGAAAGCCTCGAGGGTAAACCACAGATCCTTTGATCCACGCGACGGGAAGCGTGACATTGCTGCTACAGCCTGGAAGGAAAGAGCACGTGCATGCCCCCACTCGAGACGAGGCCTGACTCCCCTGGGGAGACTCCAGAAGTACCCAAAGATCCATGTCATCCCCTGAGAGGAATCCTCGGTTCCGGCCCTGACTCCACACAAGGTTTTTGGCCCCGGTATCGACGGGAGAGGAATCCCGAGAAGCCCCCGAGCAACTCGTATGGGGACTGGCCTTTCCTGAGGCCACCAGGGCGGGTCCCTGAGGTCCCCGTCGTAACTCGAGAACACCTGCCGCAACTGGAGAAAATCCAGGAAGTTCTCCCTTCCAGGCGAGATGAGGCCTATTTCCGATGAGACGTCTGGAGACTAGTGACACCGAACCTCTGGAACTTCGAAAGGGTCTTTCACATCCTTGCTGCAACTCAAGAAGTTCACCGCCATACCCGTCTCCACTCGAGAGGAAGCACGATGGTCCCGCCCACATCCAGAGGAGACCCGTTTCCCCCTCGGAGCTCGAGATGAGGGATCCTTTCCCTGCTTTCAACGGGAAAGAATTCCCGGCGTTCCCGTCGCATCTCAAGAGGAGGCACTCTCAACAGGAAAGGCGAGAGGAACTCCATGGTCGTACCACCATTCCAAGAGTCCCCCAGATGTCTCAGTCCATTCCAGAGGAGCCTCTTTGCCCTGCACTGGCTCATCTTTCACGCCGAGGATCGACTCACACCACGGTGGCACGTGGGACAGCCCTGTGGGAAAGCCTCGAGGGAAAGCCTCGAGGGAAAACCACAGATCCTTTGATCCACGCGACGGGAAGCGTGACATTGCTGCTACAACCTGGAAGGAAAGCGCACGTGCATGCCCCCACTCGAGACGAGGCCTGACTCCCCTGGGGAGACTCCAGAAGTACCCAAAGATCCATGTCAGCCCCTGAGAGGAATCCTCGGTTCCGGCCCTGACTCCACACAAGGTTTTTGGCCCCGGTATCGACGGGAGAGGAATCCCGAGAGGCCCCCTAGCAACTCGCATGGGGACTGGCCTCTCCTGAGGCCACCAGGGCGGGTCCCTGAGGTCCCCGTCGTAACTCGAGAACACCTTCCGCAACTCGAGAAAATCCAGGAAGTTCTCCCTTCCAGGCGAGATGAGGCCTATTTCCGATGAGGCCTCTGGAGACAAATGACACCTAACCTCTGGAACTTCGAAAGGGTCTTTCACACCCTTGCTGCAACTCAAGAAGTTCACCGCCATACCCGTCTCCACTCGAGAGGAAGCACGATGGTCCCGCCCACATCCAGAGGAGCCCCGTTTCCCCCTCGTAGCTCGAGATGAGGGATCCATTCCCTGCTTTCAACGGGAAAGAATTCCCGGCGTTCCCGTCGCATCTCAAGAGGAGGCACTCTCAACAGGAAAGGCGAGAGGAACTCCATGGTCGTACCACCATTCCAAGAGTCCCCCAGATGTCTCAGTCCATTCCAGAGAAGCCTCTTTGCCCTGCACTGGCTCATCTTTCACGCCGAGGATCGACTCACACCACGGTGGCACGTGGGACAGCCCTGTGGGAAAGCCTCGAGCGAAAGCCTCGAGGGAAAACCACAGATCCTTTGATCCACGCGACGGGAAGCGTGACATTGCTGCTACAGCCTGGAAGGAAAGCGCACGTGCATGCCCCCACTCGAGACGAGGCCTGACTCCCCTGGGGAGACTCCACAAGTACCCAAAGATCCATGTCAGCCCCTGAGAGGAATCATCGGTTCCGGCCCTGACTCCACACAAGGTTTTTGGCCCCGGTATCGACGGGAGAGGAATCCCGAGAGGCCCCCTAGCAACTCGCATGGGGACTGGCCTCTCCTGAGGCCACCAGGGCGGGTCCCTGAGGTCCCCGTCGTAACTCGAGAACACCTGCCGCAACTCGAGAAAATCAAGGACGTTTTCCCTTCCAGGCAAGATGAGGCCTATTTCCGATGAGGCGTCTGGAGACTAATGACACCTAACCTCTGGAACTTCGAAAGGGTCTTTCACACCCTTGCTGCAATTCAAGAAGTTCACCGCCATACCCGTCTCCACTCGAGAGGAAGCACGATGGTCCCTCCCACATCCAGAGGAGACCCGTTTCACCCTCGTAGCTCGAGATGAGGGATCCATTCCCTGCTTTCAACGGGAAAGAATTCCCGGCGTTCCCGTCGCATCTCAAGAGGAGGCACTCTCAACAGGAAAGGCGAGAGGAACTCCATGGTCGTACCACCATTCCAAGAGTCCCCCAGATGTCTCAGTCCATTCCAGAGGAGCCTCTTTGCCCTGCACTGGCTCATCTTTCACGCCGAGGATCGACTCACACCACGGTGGCACGTGGGACAGCCCTGTGGGAAAGCCTCGAGGGAAAGCCTCGAGGGAAAACCACAGATCCTTTGATCCACGCGACGGGAAGCGTGACATTGCTGCTATAGCCTGGAAGGAAAGCGCACGTGCATGCCCCCACTCGAGACGAGTCCTGACTCCCCTGGGGAGACTCCAGAAGTACCCAAAGATCCATGTCAGCCCCTGAGAGGAATCCTCGGTTCCGGCCCTGACTCCACACAAGGTTTTTGGCCCCGGTATCGACGGGAGAGGAATCCCGAGAGGCCCCCTAGCAACTAGCATGGGGACTGGCCGTTCCTGAGGCCACCAGGGCGGGTCCCTGAGGTCCCCGTCGTAAATCGAGAACACCTGCCGCAACTCGAGAAAATCCAGGAAGTTCTCCTTTCCAGGCGAAATGAGGCCTATTTCCGATGAGGCGTCTGGAGACTAATGACACCTAACCTCTGGAACTTCGAAAGGGTCTTTCACACCCTTGCTGCAACTCAAGAATTTCACCGCCATACCCGTCTCCACTCGAAAGGAAGCACGATGGTCCCGCCCACATCCAGAGGAGCCCCGTTTCCCCCTCGTAGCTCGAGATGAGGGATCCTTTCCCTGCTTTCAACGGGAAAGAATTCCCGGCGTTCCCGTCGCATCTCAAGAGGAGGCACTCTCAACAGGAAAGGCGAGAGGAACTCCAGGGTCGTACCACCATTCCAAGAGTCCCCCAGATGTCTCAGTCCATTCCAGAGGAACCTGTTTGTCCTGCACTGGCTCATCTTTCACGCCGAGGATCGACTCACACAACGGTGGCACGTGAGACAGCCCTGTGGGAAAGCCTCGAGGAAAAGCCTCGAGGGAAAACCACAGATCCTTTGATCCACGCGACGGGAAGCGTGACATTGCTGCTACAGCCTGGAAGGAAGGCGCACGTGCATGCCCCCACTCGAGACGAGGCCTAACCCCCCTGGGGAGACTCCAGAAGTACCCAAAGACACATGTCAGCCCCTGAGAGGAATCCTCGGTTCCGGCCCTGACTCCACAGAAGGATTTTGGCCCCGGTATCGACGGGAGAGGAATCCCGAGAGGCCCCCGAGCAACTCGCATGGGGACTGGCCTTTCCTGAGGACACCAGGGCGGGTCCCTGAGGTCCCCGTCGTAACTCGAGAACACCTGCCGCAACTCGAGAAAATCCAGGAAGTTCTCCCTTCCAGGCGAGATGAGGCCTATTTCCGATGAGGCGTCTGGAGACTAATGACACTGAACCTCTGGAACTTCGAAAGGGTCTTTCACACCCTTGCTGCAACTCAAGAAGTTCACCGCCATACCCGTCTCCACTCGAGAGGAAACACGATGGTCCCGCCCACATCCAGAGGAGCCCCGTTTCCCCCTCGTAGCTCGAGATGAGGGATCCTTTCCCTGCTATCAACGGGAAAGAATTCCCGGCGTTCCCGTCGCATCTCAAGAGGAGGCACTCTCAACAGGAAAGATGAGAGGAACTCCATGGTCGTACCACCATTCCAAGAGTCCCCGAGATTTCTCAGTCCATTCCAGAGGAAACTCTTTGCCCTGTACTGGCTCATCTTTCACGCCGAGGATCGACTCACACCACGGGGGCACGTGGGACAGGACTGTGGGAAAGCCTCGAGGGAAAGCCTCGAGGGAAAACCACAGATCCTTTGATCCACGCGACGGGAAGCATGACATTGCTGCTACAGCCTGGAAGGAAAGCGCACGTGCATGCCCCCACTCGAGACGAGTCCTGACTCCCCTGGGGAGACTCCAGAAGTACCCAAAGATCCATGTCAGCCCCTGAGAGGAATCCTCGGTTCCGGCCCTGACTCCACACAAGGTTTTTGGCCCCGGTATCGACGGGAGAGGAATCCCGAGAGGCCCCCTAGCAACTAGCATGGGGACTGGCCGTACCTGAGGCCACCAGGGCGGGTCCCTGAGGTCCCCGTCGTAAATCGAGAACACCTGCCGCAACTAGAGAAAATCCAGGAAGTTCTCATTTCCAGGCGAAATGAGGCCTATTTCCGATGAGGCCTCTGGAGACTAATGACACCTAACCTCTGGAACTTCGAAAGGGTCTTTCACACCCTTGCTGCAACTCAAGAATTTCACCGCCTTACCCGTCTCCAATCGAGAGGAAGCACGATGGTCCCGCCCACATCCAGAGGAGCCCCGTTTCCCCCTCGTAGCTCGAGATGAGGGATCCTTTCCCTGCTTTCAACGGGAAAGAATTCCCGGCGTTCCCGTCGCATCTCAAGAGGAGGCACTCTCAACAGGAAAGGCGAGAGGAACTCCATGGTCGTACCACCATTCCAAGAGTCCCCCAGATGTCTCAGTCCAATCCAGAGAAACCTCTTTGCCCTGCACTGTCTCATTTTTCACGCCGAGAATCGACTCACACCACGGTGGCACGTGGGACAGCCCTGTGGGAAAGCCTCGAGGGAAAACCACAGATCCTTTGATCCACGCGACGGGAACCGAGACATTGCTGCTACAGCCTGGAAGGAAAGCGCACGTTCATGCCCCCACTCGAGACAAGGCCTGACTCCCCTGGGTAGACTCCAGAAGTACCCAAAGATCCATGTCAGCCCCTGAGAGGAATCCTCGGTTCCGGCCCTGACTCCACACAAGTTTTTTGGCCCCGGTATCGACAGGAGAGGAATCCTGAGAGGCCCCCGAGCAACTCGCATGGGGACTGGCCTCTCCTGAGGCCACCAGGGCGGGTCCCTGAAGTCCCCGTCGTAACTCGAGAACACCTGCCGCAACTCAAAAAAATCCAGGAAGTTCTCCCTTCCAGGCGAGATGAGGCCTATTTCCGATGAAGCGTCTGGAGACTAATGACACGGAACCTCTGGAACTTCGAAAGGGTCTTTCACACCCTTGCTGCAACTCAAGAAGTTCACCGCCATAACCGTCTCCACTCAAGAGGAAACATGATGGTCCCGCCCACATCCAGAGGAGCCCCGTTTGGCCCTCGTAGCTCGAGATGAGGGGTCCTTTCCCTGCTATCAACGGGAAAGTATTTTCGGCGTTCCCGTCGCATCTCAAGAGGAGGCACTCTCAACAGGAAAGACGAGAGGAACTCCATGGTCGTACCACCATTCCAAGAGTCCCCGAGATTTCTCAGTCCATTCCAGAGGAACCTCTTTGTCCTGCACTGGCTCATCTTTCACGCCGAGGATCGACTCACACCACGGTGGCACGTGGGACAGCCCTGTGGGAAAGCCTCGAGCGAAAGCCTCGAGGGAAAACCACAGATCCTTTGATTCACGCGACGGGAAGCGTGACATTGCTGCTACAGCCTGGAAGGAAAGCGCACGTGCATGCCCCCACTCGAGACGAGGCCTGACTCCCCTGGGGAGACACCACAAGTACTCAAAGATCCATGTCAGCCCCTGAGAGGAATCCTCGGTTCCGGCCCTGACTCCACACAAGGTTTTTGGCCCCGGTATCGACGGGAGAGGAATCCCGAGAGGCCCCCTAGCAACTCGCATGGGGACTGGCCTCTCCTGAGGCCACCAGGGCGGGTCCCTGAGGTCCCCGTCGTAACTCGAGAACACCTGCCGCAACTCGAGAAAATCCAGGAAGTTCTCCCTTCCAGGCAAGATGAGGCCTATTTCCGATGAGGCGTCTGGAGACTAATGACACCTAAACTTTGGAACTTCGAAAGGGTCTTTCACACCCTTGCTGCAACTCAAGAAGTTCACCGCCATACCCGTCTCCACTCGAGAGGAAGCACGATGGTCCCGCCCACATCCAGAGGAGACCCGTTTCCCCCTCGGAGCTCGAGATGAGGGATCCATTCCCTGCTTTCAACGGGAAAGAATTCCCGGCGTTCCCGTCGCATCTCAAGAGGAGGCACTCTCAACAGGAAAGGCGAGAGGAACTCCATGGTCGTACCACCATTCCAAGAGTCCCCCAGATGTCTCAGTCCATTCCAGAGGAGCCTCTTTGCCCTGCACTGGCTCATCTTCCACGCCGAGGATCGACTCACACCACGGTGGCACGTGGGACAGCCCTGTGGGAAAGCCTCGAGGGAAAGCCTCGAGGGAATACCACAGATCCTTTGATCCACGCCACGGGAAGCGTGACATTGCTGCTACAGCCTGGAAGGAAAGCGCACGTGCATGCCCCCACTCGAGACGAGGCCTGACTCCCCTGGGGAGACTCCACAA
This sequence comes from Capricornis sumatraensis, assembly GCF_032405125.1. Lineage (NCBI taxonomy): Eukaryota > Metazoa > Chordata > Mammalia > Artiodactyla > Bovidae > Capricornis > Capricornis sumatraensis. The sequence goes on from NW_027184618.1 coordinate 4,500,907, forward strand.
GTACCCAAAGATCCATGTCAGCCCCTGAGAGGAATCCTCGGTTCCGGCCCTGACTCCACACAAGGTTTTTGGCCCCGGTATCGACGGGAGAGGAATCCCGAGAGGCCCCCTAGCAACTAGCATGGGGACTGGCCGTTCCTGAGGCCACCAGGGCGGGTCCCTGAGGTCCCCGTCGTAAATCGAGAACACCTGCCGCAACTCGAGAAAATCCAGGAAGTTCTCCTTTCCAGGCGAAATGAGGCCTATTTCCGATGAGGCGTCTGGAGACTAATGACACCTAACCTCTGGAACTTCGAAAGGGTCTTTCACACCCTTGCTGCAACTCAAGAATTTCACCGCCATACCCGTCTCCACTCGAAAGGAAGCACGATGGTCCCGCCCACATCCAGAGGAGCCCCGTTTCCCCCTCGTAGCTCGAGATGAGGGATCCTTTCCCTGCTTTCAACGGGAAAGAATTCCCGGCGTTCCCGTCGCATCTTAAGAGGAGGCACTCTCAACAGGAAAGGCGAGAGGAACTCCATGGTCGTACCACCATTCCAAGAGTCCCCTAGATGTCTCAGTCCATTCCAGAGGAACCTCTTTGCCCTGCACTGGCTCATCTTTCACGCCGAGGATCGACTCACACCACGGTGGCACGTGGGACAGCCCTGTGGGAAAGCCTCGAGGGAAAGCCTCGAGGGAAAACCACAGATCCTTTGATCCACGCGACGGGAAGCGTGACATTGCTGCTACAGCCTGGAAGGAAAGCGCACGTGCATGCCCCCACTCGAGACGAGTCCTGACTCCCCTGGGGAGACACCAGAAGTACCCAAAGATCCATGTCAGCCCCTGAGAGGAATCCTCGGATCCGGCCCTGACTCCACACAAGGTTTTTGACCCCGGTATCGACGGGAGAGGAGTCCCGAGAGGCCCCCTAGCAAATCGCATGGGGACTGGCCTCTCCTGAGGCCACCAGGGCGTTCCCTGAGGTCCCCGTCGTAACTGGAGAACACCTGCCACAACTCGAGAAAATCCAGGAAGTTCTCCCTTCCAGCCGAGATGAGGCCTATTTCCGATGAGGCGTCTGGACACTAATGACACCTAACCTCTGGAACTTTGAAAGGGTCTTTCACACCCTTGCTGCAACTCAAGAAGTTCACCGCCATACCCGTGTCGACTCGAGAGGAAGCATGATGGTCCCGCCCACATCCAGAGGAGCCCCGTTTCCCCCTCGTAGCTCGAGATGAGGGATCCTTTCCCTGCTTTCAACGGGAAAGAATTCCCGGTGTTCCCATCGCATCTCAAGAGGAGGCACTCTCAACAGGAAAGGCGAGAGGAACTCCATGGTCGTACCACCATTCCAAGAGTCCCCCAGATGTCTCAGTCCATTCCAGAGCAACCTCTTTGCCTTGCACTGGCTCATCTTTCATGCCGAGGATCGAATCACACCACGTTGGCACGTGGGAGAGCCCTGTGGGAAAGCCTCAAGGGAAAGCCTGGAGGGAAATCCACAGATTCTATGATCTACGCGACGGGAAGAGTGTCTTTGCTGCTTCAGCCTGGAAGGAAAGCGCACGTGCATGCCACCACTCGAGTCGAGGCCTGACTCCCCTCGGGAGACTCCAGAAAGACCCAAAGATCCATGTCAGCCCCTGAGAGTAATCCTCGGTTCCGGCCCTCACTCCACACAAGGGTTTTGGTCCAGGTATCGACGGGAGAGGAATACCGAGAGGCAACCTAGCAACTCGCATGAGGACTGGCCTTTCCTGAGGCCACCATGGCGGGTCCCTGAGGTCCCCGTCGTAACTCGAGAACACCTGCTGCAACTCGAGAAAATCCAGGAAGTTCTCCCTTCCAGGCGAGATGAGGCCTATTTCCGATGAGGCGTCTTGAGACTAATGACACCTAACTTCTGGAACTTCGAAAGGGTCTTTCACACCCTTGCTGCAACTCAAGAAGTTCACCGCCATACCCGTCTCCACTCGAGAGGAAGCACGATCGTCCCACCCACAACCATAGAAGCCCCGTTTCCCCCTCGTAGCTCGAGATGAGGGATCCTTTCCCTGCTTTCAATGGGAAATAATTCCCGGTGTTCACGTCGCATCTCAAGAGGAGGCACTCTCAACAGGAAAGGCGAGAGGAACTCCATGGTCGTACCACCATTCCAAGAGTCCCCCAGATGTCTCAGTCCATTCCAGAGCAACATCTTTGCCCTGCACAGGCTCATCTTTCACGCCGAGGATCGACTCACACCACGGTGGCACGTGGGACAGCCCTGTGGGAAAGCCTAGAGGGAAAACCACAGATCCTTTGATCCACACGACGGGAAGCGTGACATTGCTGCTACAGCCTGGATGGAAAGCGCACGTGCATGCCCCCACTCGAGATGAGGCCTGTCTCCCCTCGGGAGACTCCAGAAAGACCCAAAGATCCATGTCAGCCCCTGAGATGAATCCTCGGTTCCGGCCCTGACTCCACACAAGGATTTTGGTCCTGGTATCGACGGGAGAGAAATACCGAGAGGCACCCTAGCAACTCGAATGGGGACTGGCCTTTCCTGATGCCACCATGGCGGTTCCCTGAGGTCCCCGTCGTAACTCGAGAACACCTGCTGCAACTAGAGAAAATCCAGGAAGTTCTCCCTTCCAGGCGAGATGAGGCCTATTTCCGATGAGGCGTCTGGAGACTAATGACACCTAACCTCTGGAACTTCGAAAGGGTCTTTCACACCCTTGCTGCAACTCAAGTAGTTCACCGCCATACCCGTCTCCACTCGAGAGGAAGCACGATCGTCCCACCCACAACCAGAGGAGAGCCGTTTCCCCCTCGTAGCTCGAGATGAGGGATCCTTTCCCTGCTTTAAATGGGAAAGAATTCCCGGTGTTCCTGTCGCATCTCAAGAGGAGGCACTCTCAACAGGAAAGGCGAGAGGAACTCCATGGTCGTACCACCATTTCAAGAGTCCCCCAGATATCTCAGTCCATTCCAGAGGAACCTGTTTGCCCTGCACTGGCTCATCTATCACGCAGAGGATCGACTCACACCACGGTGTCACGTGGGACAGCCCTGTGGGAAAGCCTCGAGGGAAAGCCTCGAGGGAAAACCACAGATCCTTTGATCCACGCCACGGGAAGCAGGACATTGCTGCTACAGCCTTAAAGGAAAGTGCACGTGCATGCCCCCACTCGAGACGAGGCCTGACTCCCCTGGGGAGACTCCAGAAGTACCCAAATATCCATGTCAGCCCCTGAGAGGAATCCTCGGTTCCGGCCCTGACTCCAAACAAGGATTTTGGACCCGGTATCGACGGGAGAGGAATCCCGAGAGGCCCCGTAGCACCTCGCATGGGGACTGGCCTCTCCTGAGGCCACCAGGGCGGGTCCCTGAGGTCCCCGTCGTAACTCGAGAACACCTGCCACAACTCGAGAAAATCCAGGAAGTTCTCCCTTCCAGGCGAGATGAGGCCTATTTCCCATGAGGCGTCTGAAGACTAATGACACCTAACCTCTGGAACTTCGAAAGGGTCTTTCACACCCTTGCTGCAACTCAAAAAGTTCACCGCCATACCCGTCTCCACTCGAGAGGAAGCACGATGGTCCCGCCCACATCCCGAGGAGCCCCGTTTCCGCCTCGTAGCTCGAGATGAGGGATCCTTTCCCTGCTTTCAACGGGAAAGAATTCCCGGCGTTCCCGTCGCATCTCAAGAGGAGACACTCTCAACAGGAACGGCGAGAGGAATTCCATGGTCGTACCACCATTCCAAGAGTCCCCCAGATGTCTCAGTCCATTCCAGAGGAACCTCTTTGCCCTGCACTGGCTCATCTTTCACGCCGAGGATCGACTCATACCACGGTGGCACGTGGGACAGCCCTGTGGGAAAGCCTCAAGGGAAAGCCTCGAGGGAAAACCACAGATCCTTTGATCCACGCCACAGGAAGATTGACATTGCTGCTACAGCCTGGAAGGAAAGCGCACGTGCATGCCCCCACTCGAGACGAGGCCTGACTCCCCTGGGGAGACTCCAGAAGTACCCAAAGCCCCATGTCAGCCCCTGAGAGGTATCCTCGGTTCCGGCCCTGACTCCACACAAGTATTTTGGCCCCGGTATCGACGGGAGAGGAATCCCGAGAGGCCCCCTAGGAACTCGCATGGGGAATGGCCTTTCCTGAGGCCACCAGGGCGTTCCCTGAGGTCCCCGTCGTAACTGGAGAACACCTGCCACAACTCGAGAAAATCCAGGAAGTTCTCCCTTCCAGGCGAGATGAGGCCTATTTCCGATGAGGCGTCTGGACACTAATGACACCTAACCTCTGGAACTTCGAAAGGGTCTTTCACACCCTTGCTGCAACTCAAGAAGTTCACCGCCATACCCGTGTCGACTCGAGAGGAAGCATGATGGACCTGCCCACATCCAGAGGAGCCCCGTTTCCCCCTCGTAGCTCGAGATGAGGGATCCTTTCCCTGCTTTCAACGGGAAAGAATTCCCGGTGTTCCCATCGCATCTCAAGAGGAGGCACTCTCAACAGGAAAGGCTAGAGGAACTCCATGGTCGTACCACCATTCCAAGAGTCCCCCAGATGTCTCAGTCCATTCCAGAGCAACCTCTTTGCCTTGCACTGGCTCATCTTTCATGCCGAGGATCGAATCACACCACGTTGGCACGTGGGAGAGCCCTGTGGGAAAGCCTCAAGGGAAAGCCTGGAGGGAAATCCACAGATCCTATGATCTACGCGACGGGAAGAGTGTCTTTGCTTCTTCAGCCTGGAAGGAAAGCGCACGTGCATGCCACCACTCGAGACGAGGCCTGACTCCCCTCGGGAGACTCCAGAAAGACCCAAAGATCCATGTCAGCCCCTGAGAGTAATCCTCGGTTCCGGCCCTCACTCCACACAAGGTTTTTGGTCCAGGTATCGACGGGAGAGGAATACCGAGAGGCAACCTAGCAACTCGCATGAGGACTGGCATTTCCTGAGGCCACCATGGCGGGTCCCTGAGGTCCCCGTCGTAACTCGAGAACACCTGCTGCAACTCGAGAAAATCCAGGAAGTTCTCCCTTCCAGGCGAGATGAGGCCTATTTCCGATGAGGCGTCTGGAGCCTAATGACACCTAACTTCTGGAACTTCGAAAGGGTCTTTCACACCCTTGCTGCAACTCAAGAAGTTCACCGCCATACCCGTCTCCACTCGAGAGGAAGCACGATCGTCCCACCCACAACCAGAGGAGCCCCGTTTCCCCCTCGTAGCTCGAGATGAGGGATCCTTTCCCTGCTTTCAATGGGAAAGAATTCCCGGTGTTCCCGTCGCATCTCAAGAGGAGGCACTCTCAACAGGAAAGGCGAGAGGAACTCCATGGTCGTACCACCATTCCAAGAGTCCCCCAGATGTCTCAGTCCATTCCAGAGCAACCTCTTTGCCCTGCACAGGCTCATCTTTCACGCCGAGGATCGACTCACACCACGGTGGCTCGTGGGACAGCCCTGTGGGAAAGCCTCGAGGGTAAACCACAGATCCTTTGATCCACGCGACGGGAAGCATGACATTGCTGCTACAGCCTGGAAGGAAAGCGCACGTGCATGCCCCCACTCGAGACGAGGACTGACTCCCCTGGGGAGACTCCAAAAGTACCCCAAGATCCATGTCAGCCCCTGAGAGGAATCCTCGGTTCCGGCCCTGACTCCACAGAAGGATTTTGGCCCCGGTATCGACGGGAGAGGAATCCCGAGAGGCCCCCTAGCACCTCGCATGGGGACTGGCCTTTCCTGAGGCCACCAGGCCGGTCCCTGAGGTCCCCGTCGTAACTGGAGAACACCTGCCGCAACTCGAGAAAATCCAGGAAGTTCTCCCTTCCAGGCGAGATGAGGCCTATTTCCGATGAGGCGTCTGGACACTAATGACACCTAACCTCTGGAACTTCGAAAGGGTCTTTCACACCCTTGCTGCAACACAAGAAGTTCACCGCCATACCCGTGTCGACTCGAGAGGAAGCATGATGGTCCCGCCCACATCCAGAAGAGCCCCGTTTCCCCCTCGTAGCTCGAGATGAGGGATCCTTTCCCTGCTTTCAATGGGAAAGGATTCCCGGCGTTCCCGTCACATCTCAAGAGGAGGCACTCTTAACAGGAAAGGCGAGAGGAACTCCATGGTCGTACCACCATTCCAAGAGTCCCCCAGATGTCTCAGTCCATTCCAGAGGAACCTCTTTGCCCTGCACTGGCTCATCTTTCACGCCGAGGATCGAATCACACCACGGTGGCACGTGGGACAGCCCTGTGGGAAAGCCTCAAGGGAAAGCCTCGATTGAAATCCACAGATCCTTTGATGCACGCGACGGGAAGCGTGACATTGCTGCTACAGCCTGGAAGGAAAGCGCACGTGCATGCCCCCACTCGAGACGAGGCCTGACTCCCCTGGGGAGATTCCAGAAGTACCCCAAGTTCCATGTCAGCCCTGAGAGGAATCCTCGGTTCCGGCCCTGACTCCACACAAGGTTTTTGGCCCCGGTATCGACGGAAGAGGAATCCCGAGAGGCCCCCTAGCACCTCGCATGGGGACTGGCCTTTCCTGAGGCCACCAGGCCGGTCCCTGAGTTCCCCGTCGTAACTGGAGTACACCTGCCGCAACTCGAGAAAATCCAGGAAGTTCTCCCTTCCAGGCGAGATGAGGCCTATTTCTGATGAGGCGTCTGGAGACTAATGACACCTAACCTCTGGAACTTCGAAAGGGTCTTTCACACCCTTGCTGCAACTCAAGTAGTTCACCGCCATACCCGTCTCCACTCGAGAGTTAACACGATCGTCCCACCCATAACCAGAGGAACCCCGTTTCCCCCTCGTAGCTCAAGATGAGGGATCCTTTCCCTGCTTAAAATGGGAAAGAATTCCGGGGTTCCCGTCGCATCTCAAGAGGAGGCACTCTCAACAGGAAAGGCAAGAGGAACTCCATGGTCGTAACACCATTCCAAGAGTCCCCCAGATGACTCAGTCCATTCCAGAGGAACCTCTTTGCCCTGCACTGGCTCATCTTTCACGCCGAGTATCGACTCACACCACGGTGGCACGTGGGACAGCCCTGTGGGAAAGCCTCTAGGGAAAGCCTCGAGGGAAAACCACAGATCCCTTGATCCACGTGACGGGAAGCGTGACATTGCTGCTACAGCCTGGAAGGAAAGCGCACGTGCATGCCCCCACTCGAGACGAGGCCTGACTCCCCTGGGGAGACTCCAGAAGTACCCAAAGATCCATGTCAGCCCCTGAGAGGAATCCTCGGTTCCGGCCCTGACTCCACACAAGGTTTTTGGCCCCGGTATCTACGGGAGAGGAATCCCGAGAGGCCCCCTAGCAACTCGCATGGGGACTGGCCTCTCCTGAGGCCACCAGGGCGGGTCCCTGAGGTCCCCGTCGTAACTCGAGAACACCTGCCGCAACTCGAGAAAATCCAGGAAGTTCTCCCTTCCAGGCGAGATGAGGCCTATTTCCGATGAGACGTCTGGAGACTAATGACACCGAAACTCTGGAACTTCGAAAGGGTCTTTCACACCCTTGCTGCAACTCAAGAAGTTCACCGCCATACCCGTTTCCACTCGAGAGGAAGCACGATGGTCCCGCCCACATCCAGAGGAGCCCCGTTTCCCCCTCGTAGCTCGAGATGAGGGATCCTTTCCCTGCTATCAACGGGAAAGAAATCCCAGCGTTCCCGTCGCATCTCAAATGAGGCACTCTCAACAGGAAAGATGAGAGGAACTCCATGGTCGTACCACCATTCCAAGAGTCCCCGAGATTTCTCAGTCCATTCCAGAGGAAACTCTTTGCCCTGCACTGGCTCATCTTTCACGCCGAGGATCGACTCACACCACGGTGGCTCGTGGGACAGCCCTGTGGGAAAGCCTCGAGGGTAAACCACAGATCCTTTGATCCACGCGACGGGAAGCGTGACATTGCTGCTACAGCCTGGAAGGAAAGCGCTCGTGCATGCCCCCACTCGAGACGAGGACTGACTCCCCTGGGGAGACTCCAGAAGTACCCCAAGATCCATGTCAGCCCCTGAGAGGAATCCTCGGTTCCGGCCCTGACTCCACACAAGGTTTTTGGCCCCGGTATCGACGGGAGATTAATCCCGAGAGGCCCCCTAGCACCTCGCATGGGGACTGGCCTTTCCTGAGGCCACCAGGCCGGTCCCTGAGGTCCCCGTCGTAACTGGAGAACACCTGCCGCAACTCGAGAAAATCCAGGAAGTTCTCCCTGCCAGGTGAGATGAGGCCTATTTCCGATGAGGCGTCTGGACACTAATGACACCTAACCTCTGGAACTTCGAAAGGGTCTTTCACACCCTTGCTGCAACACAAGAAGTTCACTGCAATACCCGTGTCGACTCGAGAGGAAGCACGACGGTCCCGCCCACATCCAGAGGAGCCCCGTTTCCCCCTCGTAGCTCGAGATGATGGATCCTTTCCCTGCTTTCAACGGGAAAGAATTCCCGGCGTTCCCGTCGCATCTCAAGAGGAGGCACTCTCAACAGGAAAGGCGAGAGGAACTCCATGGTCGTAGCACCATTCCAAGAGTCCCCCAGATGTGTCAGTCCATTCCAGAGGAACCTCTTTGCCCTGCACTGGCTCATCTTTCACGCCGAGGATCGACTCACACCACGGTGGCACGTGGGACAGCCCTGTGGGAAAGCCTCGAGGGAAAACCACAGATCCTTTGATCCACGAGACGGGAAGCGTGACATTGCTGCTACATCCTGGAAGGAAAGCGCACGTGCATGCCCCCACTCGAGACGAGGCCTGACTCCCCTGGGGAGACTCCAGACGTACCCAAAGATCCATGTCAGCCCCTGAGAGGAATCCTCGGTTCCGGCCCTGACTGGACACAAGGATTTTGGCCCCGGTATCGATGGGAGAGGAATCCCGAGAGGCCCCCTAGCACCTCGCATGGGGACTGGCCTCTCCTGAGGCCACCAGGGCGGGTCCCTGAGGTCCCCGTCGTAACTCGAGAACACCTGCCACAACTCGAGAAAATCCAGGAAGTTCTCCCTTCCAGGCGAGATGAGGCCTATTTCCGATGAGGTGTCTGGAGACTAATGACACCTAACCTCTGGAACTTCGAAAGGGTCTTTCACACCCTTGCTGCAACTCAAGAAGTTCACTGCCATACCCGTCTCCACTCGAGAGGAAGCACGATGGTCCCGCCCACATCCAGAGGAGCCCCGTTTCCCCCTCGGAGCTCGAGATGAGGGATCCTTTCGCTGCTTTCAACGGGAAAGAATTCCCGGCGTTCCCGTCGCATCTCAAGAGGAGGCTCTCTCAACAGGAAAGGCGAGAGGAAATCCATGGTCGTACCACCATTCCAAGAGTCCCCCAGATGTCTCAGTCCATTCCAGAGGAACCTCTTTGCCCTGCACTGGCTCATCTTTCACGCCGAGGATCGATTCACACCACGGTGGCACGTGGGACAGCCCTGTGGGAAAGCCTCGAGGGAAAGCCTCGAGGGAAAACCACAGATCCTTTGATCCACGCCATGGGAAGCGTGACATTGCTGCTACAGCCTGAAAGGAAAGCGCACGTGCATGCCCCCACTCGAGACGAGGCCTGACTCCCCTGGGGAGACTCCAGAAGTACCCAAAGATACATGTCAGCCCCTGAGAGGAATCCTCGGTTCCGGCCCTGACTCCACACAAGATTTTTGGCCCCGGTATCGACGGGAGAGGAATCTCGAGAGGCCCCCTAGCACATCGCATGGGGACTGGCCTCTCCTGAGGCCACCAGGGCGGGTCCCTGAGGTCCCCGTCGTAACTCGAAAATACCTGCCGCAACTCGAGAAAATCCAGGAAGTTCTCCCTTCCAGGCGAGATGAGGCCTATTTCCGATGAGGCGTCTGGAGACTAATGACACCTAACCTCTGGAACTTCGAAAGGGTCTTTCACACCCTTGCTGCAACTCAAGAAGTTCACTGCCATACCCGTCTGCACTCGAGAGGAAGCACGATGGTCCCGCCCACATCCAGAGGAGCCCCGTTTCCCCCTCGTAGCTCGAGATGAGGGATCCTTTCCCTGCTTTCAACGGGAAAGAATTCCGGGCGTTCACGTCGCATCTCAAGAGGAGGCACTCTCAACAGGAAAGGCGAGAGGAACTCCATGGTCGTACCACCATTCCAAGAGTCCCCCAGATGTCTCAGTCCATTCCAGAGGAACCTCTTTGCCCTGCACTGGCTCATCTTTCACGCCGAGGATCGACTCACACCACGGTGGCACGTGGGACAGCCCTGTGGGAAAGCCTCGAGGGAAAGCCTCGAGGGAAAACCACAGATCCTTTGATCCACGCGACGGGAAGCGTGACATTGCTGCTACAGCCTGGAAGGAAAGCGCACGTGCATGCCCCCACTCGAGACGAGGCCTGACTTCCCTGGGGAGACTCCAGAAGTACCCAAAGATACATGTCAGCCCCTGAGAGGAATCCTCGGTTCCGGCCCTGACTCCACACAAGGATTTTGGCCCCGGTATCGACGGGAGAGGAATCTCGAGAGGCCCCCTAGCAACTCGCATGGGGACTGGCCTCTCCTGAGGCCACCAGGGCGGGTCCCTGAGGTCCCCGTCGTAACTCGAGAACACCTGCCGCAACTCGAGAAAATCCAGGAAGTTCTCCCTTCCAGGCGAGATGAGGCCTATTTCCGAAGAGGCGTCTGGAGACTAATGACACCTAACCTCTGGAACTTCGAAAGGGTCTTTCACACCCTTGCTGCAACTCAAGAAGTTCACTGCCATACCCGTCTCCACTCGAGAGGAAGCACGATTGTCCCGCCCACATCCAGAGGAGCCCCGTTTCCCCCTCGTAGCTCGAGATGAGGGATCCTTTCCCTGCTTTCAACGGGAAAGAATTCCCGGCGTTCCCGTCGCATCTCAAGAGGAGGCACTCTCAACAAGAAAGGCGAGAGGAACTCCATGGTCGTACCACCATTCCAAGAGTCCCCCAGATGTCTCAGTCCATTCCAGAGGAACCTCTTTGCCCTGCACTGGCTCATCTTTCACGCCGAGGATCGACTCACACCACGGTGGCACGTGGGACAGCCCTGTGGGAAAGCCTCGAGGGAAAGCCTCGAGGGAAAACCACAGATCCTTTGATCCACGCGACGGGAAGCGTGACATTGCTGCTACAGCCTGGAAGGAAAGCGCACATGCATGCCCCCACTCGAGACGAGGCCTGACTCCCCTGGGGAGACTCCACAAGTACACAAAGATCCATGTCAGCCCCTGAGAGGAATCCTCGGTTCTGGCCCTGACTCCGCACAAGGTTTTTGGCCCCGGTATCGACGGGAGACGAATCCCGAGAGGCCCCCTAGCACCTCGCCTGGGGACTGGCCTCTCCTGAGTCCACCAGGGCGGGTCCCTGAGGTCCGCGTCGTAACTCGAGAACACCTGCCGCAACTCGAGAAAATCCCGGAAGTTCTCCCTTCCAGGCGAGATGAGGCCTATTTCCGATGAGGCGTCTGGAGACTAATGACACCTAACCTCTGGAACTTCGAAAGGGTCTTTCACACCCTTGCTGCAACTCAAGAAGTTCACCGCCATACCCGTCTCCACACGAGAGGAAGCACGATGGTCCCGCCCACATCCAGAGGAGCCCCGTTTCCCCCTCGTAGCTCGAGATGAGGGATCCTTTCCCTGCTTTCAACGGGAACGAATTCCCGGCGTTCCCGTCGCATCTCAAGAGGAGGCACTCTCAACAGGAAAGGCGAGAGGAACTCCATGGTCGTACCACCATTCCAAGAGTCCCCCAGATGTGTCAGTCCATTCCAGAGGAACCTCTTTGCCCTGCACTGGCTCATCTTTCACGCCGAGGATCGACTCACACCACGGTGGCACGTGGGACAGCCCTGTGGGAAAGCCTCGAGGGAAAGCCTCGAGGGAAAACCACAGATCCTTTGATCCACGCCACGGGAAGCGTGACATTGCTGCTACAGCCTGGAAAGAAAGCGCACGTGCATGCCCCCACTCGAGACGAGGCCTGACTCCCCTGGGGCGACTCCAGAAGTACCCAAAGATACATGTCAGCCCCTGAGAGGAATCCTCGGTTCCGGCCCTGACTCCACACAAGGTTTTTGGCCCCGGTATCGACGGGAGAGGAATCTCGAGAGGCCCCCTAGCACATCGCATGGGGAATGGCCTCTCCTGAGGCCACCAGGGCGGGTCCCTGAGGTCCCCGTCGTAACACGAGAACACCTGCCGCAACTCGAGAAAATCCAGGAAGTTCTCCCTTCCAGGCGAGATGAGGCCTATTTCCGATGAGGGGTCTGGAGACTAATGACACCTAACCTCTGGAACTTCGAAAGGGTCTTTCACACCCTTGCTGCAACTCAAGAAGTTCACTGCCATACCCGTCTCCACTCGAGAGGAAGCACGATGGTCCCGCCCACATCCAGAGGAGCCCCGTTTCCCCCTCGTAGCTCGAGATGAGGGATCCTTTCCCTGCTTTCAACGGGAAAGAATTCCCGGCGTTCCCGTCGCATCTCAAGAGGAGGCACTCTCAACAGGAAAGGCTAGAGGAACTCCATGGTCGTACCACCATTCCAAGAGTCCCCCAGATGTCTCAGTCCATTCCAGAGGAACCTCTTTGCCCTGCACTGGCTCATCTTTCACGCCGAGGATCGACTCACACCACGGTGGCACGTGGGACAGCCCTGTGGGAAAGCCTCGAGGGAAAGCATCGAGGTAAAACCACAGATCCTTTGATACACGCGACGGGAAGCGTGACATTGCTGCTACAGCCTGGAAGGAAAGCGCACATGCATGCCCCCACTCGAGACGAGGCCTGACTCCCCTGGGGAGACTCCACAAGTACACAAAGATTCATGTCAGCCCCTGAGAGGAATCCTCGGTTCCGGCCCTGACTCCACACAAGCTTTTTGGCCCCGGTATCGACGGGAGAGGAATCCCGAGAGGCCCCCTAGCAACTCGCATGGGGACTGGCCTCTCCTGAGGCCACCAGGGCCGGTCCCTGAGGTCCCCGTCGGAACTCGAGAACACCTGCCGCAACTCGAGAAAATCCAGGAAGTTCTCCCTTCCAGGCGAGATGAGGCCTATTTCCGATGAGGCCTCTGGAGACTAATGACACCAAACCTCTGGAACTTCGAAAGGGTCTTTCACACCCTTGCTGCAACTCAAGAAGTTCACCGCCATACCCGTCTCCACTCGAGAGGAAGCATGATGGTCCCGCCCACATCCAGAGGAGCCCCGTTTCCCCCTCGGAGCTCGAGATGAGGGATCCTTTCCCTGCTTTCAACGAGAAAGTATTCCCGGCGTTCCCGTCGTATCTCAAGAGGAGGCACTCTCAACAGGAAAGGCGAGAAGAACTCCATGGTCGTACCACCATTTCAAGAGTCCCCCAGATGTCTCAGTCCATTCCAGAGGAACCTCTTTGCCCTGCACTGGCTCATCTTTCACGCCGAGGATCTACTCACAACACGGTGGCACGTGGGACAGCCCTGTGGGAAAGCCTCGAGGGAAAGCCTCGAGGGAAAACCACAGATCCTTTGATCCACGCGACGGGAAGCGTGACATTGCTGCTACAGCCTGGAAGGAAAGCGCACGTGCATGCCCCCACTCGAGACGAGGCCTGACTCCCCTGGGGAGACTCCAGAAGTACCCAAAGATCCATGTCAGCCCCTGAGAGGAATCCTCGGTTCCGGCCCTGACTCCACACAAGCTTTTTGGCCCCGGTATCGACGGGAGAGGAATTCCGAGAGGCCCCTTAGCAACTCGCATGGGGACTGGCCTCTCCTGAGGCCACCAGGGCGGGTCCCTGAGGTCCCCGTCATAACTCGAGAACACCTGCCGCAACTCGAGAAAATCCAGGAAGTTCTCCCTTCCAGGCGAGATGAGGCCTATTTCCGATGAGGCGTCTGGAGACTAATGACACCTAACCTCTGGAACTTCGAAAGGGTCTTTCACACCCTTGCTGCAACTCAAGAAGTTCACCGCCATACCCGTCTCCACTCGAGAGGAAGCACGATGGTCCCGCCCACATCCAGAGGAGCCCCGTTTCCCCCTCCTAGCTCGAGATGAGGGATCCTTTCCCTGCTTTCAACGGGAAAGAATTCCCGGCGTTCCCGTCGCATCTCAAGAGGAGGCACTCTCAACAGGAAAGGCGAGAGGAACTCCATGGTCGTACCACCATTCCAAGAGTCCCCCAGATGTCTCAGTCCATTCCAGAGGAACCTCTTTGCCCTGCACTGGCTCATATTTCACGCCGAGGATCGACTCACACCACGGTGGCACGTGGGACAGCCCTGTGGGAAAGCCTCGAGGGAAAGCCTCGAGGGAAAACCACAGATCCTTTGATCCACGCGACGGGAAGCGTGACATTGCTGCTACAGCCTGGAAGGAAAGTGCACGTGCATGCCCCCACACGAGACGAGGCCTGTCTCCCCTGGCGAGACTCCAGAAGTACCCAAAGATCCATATCAGTCCCTGAGAGGAATCCTCGGTTCCGGCCCTGACTCCACACAAGGTTTTTGGCCCCGGTATCGACGGGAGAGGAATCCCGAGGGGCCCCCTAGCAACACGCATAGGGACTGGCCTCTCCTGAGGCCAACAGGGCGGGTCCCTGAGGTCCCCGTCGTAACTCGAGAACACCTGCTGCAACTCGAGAAAATCAAGGAAGTTCTCCCTTCCAGGCGAGATGAGGCCTATTTCCGATGAGGCGTCTGGAGACTAATGACACCTAACCTCTGGAACTTCGAAAGGGTCTTTCACACCCTTGCTGCAACTCAAGAAGTTCACCGCCATACCCGTCTCCACTCGAGAGAAAGCACGATGGTCCCGCCCACATCCAGAGGAGCCCCGTTTCCCCCTCGTAGCTCGAGATGAGGGATCCTTTCCCTGCTTTCAACGGGAAAAAATTCCCGGCGTTCCCGTCGCATCTCAAGAGGAGGCACTCTCAACAGGAAAGGCGAGAGGAACTCAATGGTCGTACCACCATTCCAAGAGTCCCCCAGATGTCTCAGTCCATTCCAGAGGAACCTCTTTGCCCTGCACTGGCTCATCTTTCACGCCGAGGATCGACTCACACCACGGTGGCACGTGGGCAGCCCTGTGGGAAAGCCTCGAGGGAAAACCACACATCATTTGATCCACGCGACGGAAAGCGTGACATTGCTGCTACAGCCTGGAAGGAAAGTGCACGTTCATGCCCCCACTCGAGACGAGGATTGACTCCCCTGGGGAGACTCCAGAAGTACCCAAAGATCCATGTCAGCCCCTGAGAGGAATCCTCGGTTCCGGCCCTGACTCCACACAAGGTTTTTGGCCCCTTTATCGACGGGAGAGGAATCCCGAGAGGTCCCCTAGCAACTCGCATAGGGACTGGCCTCTCCTGAGGCCACCAGGGCGGGTCCCTGAGGTCCCCGTCGTAACTCGAGAACACATGCCGCAACTCGAGAAAATCCAGGAAGTTCTCCCTTCCAGGCGAGATGAGGCCTATTTCCGATGAGGCGTCTGGAGACTAATGACACCTTACCTCTGGAACTTCGAAAGGGTCTTTCACAGCCTTGCTGCAACTCAAGAAGTTCACCACCAGAACCGTCTCCACTAGAGAGGAAGCAAGATGGTCCCGCCCACATCCAGAGGAGCCCCGTTTCCCCCTCGTAGCTCGAGATGAGGGATCCTTTCCCTGCTTTCAACGGGAAAGAATTCCCGGCGTTCCCGTCGCATCTCAAGTGGAGGCACTCTCAACAGGAAAGGCGAGAGGAACTCCATGGTCGTACCACCATTCCAAGAGTCCCCCAGATGTCTCAGTCCATTCCAGAGGAACCTCTTTGCCTTGCACTGGCTCATCTTTCACGCCGAGGATCGACTCACACCACGGTGGCACGTGGGACAGCCCTGTGGGAAAGCCTCGAGGGAAAGCCTCGAGGGAAAACCACAGATCATTTGATCCACGCGACGGGAAGCGTGACATTGCTGCTACAGCCTGGAAGGAAAGCGCACGTGCATGCCCCCACTCGAGACGAGGCCTGACTCCCCTGGGGAGACTCCAGAAGTACCCAAAGATCCATGTCAGCCCCTGAGAGGAATTCTCGGTTCCGGCCCTGACTCCACACAAGCTTTTTGGCCCCGGTATCGACGGGAGAGGAATCCCGAGTGGCCCCCTAGCAACTCTCATGGGGACTGGCCTCTCCTGAGGCCACCAGGGCGGGTCCCTGAGGTCCCCGTCGTAATTCGAGAACACCTGCCGCAACTCGAGAAAATCCAGGAAGTTCTCCCTTCCAGGCGAGATGAGGCCTATTTCCGATGAGGCCTCTGGAGACTAATGACACCAAACCTCTGGAACTTCGAAAGGGTCTTTCACACCCTTGCTGCAACTCAAGAAGTTCACCGCCATACCCGTCTCCACTCGAGAGGAAGCACGATGGTCCCGCCCACATCCAGAGGAGCCCCGTATCCCCCTCGTAGCTCGAGATGAGGGATCCTTTCCCTGCTTTCAACGGGAAAGTATTCCCGGCGTTCCCGTCGCATCTCATGAGGAGGCACTCTCAACAGGAAAGTCGAGAAGAACTCCATGGTCGTACCACCATTCCAAGAGTCCCCCAGATGTCTCAGTCCATTCCAGAGGAACCTCTTTGCCCTGCACTGGCTCATCTTTCACGCCGAGGATCGACTCACAACACGGTGGCACGTGGGACAGCCCTGTGGGAAAGCCTCGAGGGAAAGCCTCGAGGGAAAACCACAGATCCTTTGATCCACGCCACGGGAAGCGTGACATTGCTGCTTCAGCCTGGAAGGAAAGCGCACGCGCATGCCCCCACTCGAGACGAGGCCTGACTCCCCTGGGGAGTCTCCAGAAGTACCCAAAGATCCATGTCAGCCCCTGAGAGGAATCCTCGGTTCCGGCCCTGACTCCACACAAGGTTTTTGGCCCCGGTATCGACGGGAGAGGAATCCCGAGAGGCCCCCTAACAACTCGCATGGGGACTGGCCTCTCCTGAGGCCACCAGGGCGGGTCCCTGAGGTCCCCGTCGTAACTCGAGAACACCTGCCGCAACTCGAGAAAATCCAGGAAGTTCTCCCTTCCAGGCGAGATGAGGCCTATTTCCGATGAGGCGTCTGGAGACTAATGACACCTAACCTCTGGAACTTCGAAAGGGTCTTTCACACCCTTGCTGCAACTCAAGAAGTTCACCGCCATACCCGTCTCCACTCGAGAGGAAGCACGATGGTCCCGCCCACATCCAGAGGAGCCCCGTTTCCCCCTCGGAGCTCGAGATGAGGGATCCTTTCCCTGCTTTCAACGGGAAAGAATTCCCGGCGTTCCCGTCGCATCTCAAGAGGAGGCACTCTCAACAGGAAAGGCGAGAGGAACTCCTTGGTCGTACCACCATTCCAAGAGTCCCCCAGATGTCTCAGTCCATTCCAGAGGAACCTCTTTGCCCTGCACTGGCTCATTTTTCACGCCGAGAATCGACTCACACCACGGTGTCACGTGGGACAGCCCTGTGAGAAAGCCTCGAGGGAAAGCCTCGAGGGAAAACCACAGATCCTTTGATCCACGCGACGGGAAGCGTGACATTGCTGCTACAGCCTTTAAGGAAAGGGCACGTGCATGCCCCCACACGAGACGAGGCCTGTCTCCCCTGGCGAGACTCCAGAAGTACCCAAAGATCCATATTAGCCCCTGAGTGATTCCTCGGTTCCGGCCCTGACTCCACACAAGGTTTTTGGCCCCGGTATCGACGGGAGAGGAATCCCGAGGGGCCCCCTAGCAACACGCATAGGGACTGGCCTCTCCTGAGGCCAACAGGGCGGGTCCCTGAGGTCCCCGTCGTAACTCGAGAACACCTGCCGCAACTCGAGAAAATCAAGGAAGTTCTCCCTTCCAGGCGAGATGAGGCCTATTTCCGATGAGGCGTCTGGAGACTAATGACACCTAACCTCTGGAACTTCGAAAGGGTCTTTCACACCCTTGCTGCAACTCAAGAAGTTCACCGCCATACCCGTCTCCACTCGAGAGAAAGCACGATGGTCCCGCCTACATCCAGAGGAGCCCCGTTTCCCCCTCGTAGCTCGAGATGAGGGATCCTTTCCCTGCTTTCAACGGGAAAAAATTCCCGGCGTTCCCGTCGCATCTCAAGAGGAGGCACTCTCAACAGGAAAGGCGAGAGGAACTCCATGGTCGTACCACCATTCCAAGAGTCCCCCAGATGTCTCAGTCCATTCCAGAGGAACCTCTTTGCCCTGCACTGGCTCATCTTTCACGCCGAGGATCGACTCACACCACGGTGGCACGTGGGACAGCCCTGTGGGAAAGCCTCGAGGGAAAACCACACATCATTTGATCCACGCGACGGGAAGCGTGACATTGCTGCTACAGCCTGGAAGGAAAGTGCACGTGCATGCCCCCACTCGAGACGAGGCCTGACTCCCCTGGGGAGACTCCAGAAGTACCCAAAGATCCATGTCAGCCCCTGAGAGGAATCCTCGGTTCCGGCCCTGACTCCTCACAAGGTTTTTGGCCCCGGTATCGACGGTAGAGGAATCCCGAGAGGCCCCCTAGCAACTCGCATAGGGACTGGCCTCTCCTGAGGCCACCAGGGCGGGTCCCAGAGGTCCCCGTCGTAACTCGAGAACACCTGCCGCAACTCGAGAAAATCCAGGAAGTTCTCCCTTCCAGGCGAGATGAGGCCTATTTCCGATGAGGCGTCTGGAGACTAATGACACCTTACCTCTGGAACTTCGAAAGGGTCTTTCACAGCCTTGCTGCAACTCAAGAAGTTCACCACCATACCCATCTCCACTAGAGAGGAAGCACGATGGTCCCGCCCACATCCAGAGGAGGCCCGTTTCCCCCTCGTAGCTCGAGATGAGGGATCCTTTCCCTGCTTTCAACGGGAAAGAATTCCCGGCGTTCCCGTCGCATCTCAAGAGGAGGCACTCTCAACAGGAAAGGCGAGACTAACTCCATGGTCGTACCACCATTCCAAGAGTCCCCCAGATGTCTCAGTCCATTCCAGAGGAACCTCTTTGCCCTGCACTGGCTCATCTTTCACGCCGAGGATCGACTCACACCACGGTGGCACGTGGGACAGCCCTGTGGGAAAGGCTCGAGGGAAAGCCTCGAGGGAAAACCACAGATCCTTTGATCCACGCGACGGGAAGCGTTACATTGCTGCTACAGCCTGGAAGGAAAGCGCACGTGCATGCCCCCACTCGAGACGAGGCCTGACTCCCCTGGGGAGACTCCAGAAGTACCCAAAGATCCATGTCAGCCCCTGAGAGGAATCCTCGGTTCCGGCCCTGACTCCACACAAGGTTTTTGGCCCCGGTATCAACGGGAGAGGAATCCCGAGAGGCCCCCTAGCAACTCGCCTAGGGACTGGCCTCTCCTGAGGCCACCAGGGCGGGTCCCTGAGGTCCCCGTCGTAACTCGAGAACACCTGCCGCAACTCGAGAAAATCCAGAAAGTTCTCCCTTCCAGGCGAGATGAGGCCTATTTCCGATGAGGCCTCTGGAGACTAATGACACCTAACCTCTGGAACTTCGAAAGGGTCTTTCACACCCTTGCTGCAACTCAAGAAGTTCACCGCCATACCCGTCTCCACTAGAGAGGAAGCACGATGGTCCCGCCCACATCCAGAGGAGCCCCCTTTCCCCCTCGTAGCTCGAGATGAGGGATCCTTTCCCTGCTTTCAACGGGAAAGAATTCCCGGCGTTCCCGTCGCATCTCAAGAGGAGGCACTCTCAACAGGAAAGGCGAGAGGAACTCCATGGTCGTACCACCATTCCAAGAGTCCCCCAGATGTCTCAGTCCATTCCAGAGGAACCTCTTTGCCCTGCACTGGCTCATCTTTCACGCCGAGGATCGACTCACACCACGGTGGCACGTCTGACAGCCCTGTGTGAAAGCCTCGAGGGAAAACCACAGATCCTTTGATCCACGCGACGGGAAGCGTGACATTGCTGCTACAACCTGGAAGGAAAGCGCACGTGCATGCCCCCACTCGAGACGAGGCCTGACTCCCCTGGGGAGACTCCAGAAGTACCCAAAGTTCCATGTCAGCCCCTGAGAGGAATCCTCGGTTCCGGCCCTGACTCCACACAAGCTTTTTGGACCCGGTATCGACGGGAGAGGAATCCCGAGAGGCCCCCTAGCAACTCGCATGGGGACTGGCCTCTCCTGAGGCCACCAGGGCCGGTCCCTGAGGTCCCCGTCGTAACTCGAGAACACCTGCCGCAACTCGAGAAAATCCAGGAAGTTCTCCCTTCCAGGCGAGATGAGGCCTATTTCCGATGAGGCGTCTGGAGACTAATGACACCTAACCTCTGGAACTTCGAAAGGGTCTTTCACACCCTTGCTGCAACTCAAGAAGTTCACCGCCATACCCGTCTCCACTCGATAGGAAGCACGATGGTCCCGTCCACATCCAGAGGAGCCCCGTTTCCCCCTCGTAGCTCAAGATGAGGGATCCTTTCCCTGCTTTCAACGGGAAAGAATTCCCGGAGTTCCCGTCGCATCTCAAGAGGAGGCACTCTCAACAGGAAAGGCGAGAGGAACTCCATGGTCGTACCACCATTCCAAGAGTCCCCCAGATGTCTCAGTCCATTCCAGAGGAACCTCTTTGCCATGCACTGGCTCATCTTTCACGCCGAGGATCGACTCACACCACGGTGGCACGTGGGACAGCCCTGTGGGAAAGCCTCGAGGGAAAGCCTCGAGGGAAAACCACAGATTCTATGATCCACGCGACGGGAAGCGTGACATTGCTGCTACAGCCTGGAAGGAAAGCGCACGTGCATGCCCCCCTCGAGACGAGGCCTGACTCCCCTGGGGAGACTCCAGAAGTACCCAAAGATCCATGTCAGCCCCTGAGAGGAATCCTCGGTTCCGGCCCTGACTCCACACAAGGTTTTTGGCCCCGGTATCGACGGGAGAGGAATCCCGAGAGGCCCCCTAGCAACTCGCATAGGGACTGGCCTCTCCTGAGGCCACCAGGGCGGGTCCCAGAGGTCCCCGTCGTAACTCGAGAACACCTGCCGCAACTCGAGAAAATCCAGGAAGTTCTCCCTTCCAGGCGAGATGAGGCCTATTTCTGATGAGGCGTCTGGAGACTAATGACACCTAACCTCTGGAACTTCGAAAGGGTCTTTCACACCCTTGCTGCAACTCAAGAAGTTCACCGCCATACACGTCTCCACTCGAGAGGAAGCACGATGGTCCCGCCAACATCCAGAGGAGCCCCGTTTCCCCCTCGTAGCTCGAGATGAGGGATCCTTTGCCTGCTTTCAACGGGAAAGAATTCCCGGAGTTCCCGTCGCATCTCAAGAGGAGGCACTCTCAACAGGAAAGGCGAGAGGAACTCCATGGTCGTACCAGCATTCCAAGAGTCCCCCAGATGTCTCAGTCCATTCCAGAGGAACCTCTTTGCCCTGCACTGGCTCATCTTTCACGCCGAGGATCGACTCACACCACGGTGGCACGTGGGACAGCCCTGTGGGAAAGCCTCGAGGGAAAACCACAGATCCTTTGATCCACGCGAAGGGAAGCGTGACATTGCTGCTACAGCCTGGAAAGAAAACGCACGTGCATGCCCCCACTCGAGACGAGGCCTGACTCCCCTGCGGAGACTCCAGAAGTACCCAAAGATCCATGTCAGCCCCTGAGAGGAATCCTCGTTTCCGGCCCTGACTCCACACAAGGTTTTTGGCCCCGGTATCGACGGGAGAGGAATCCCGCGAGGCCCCCTAGCAACTCGCATGTGGACTGGCCTCTCCTGAGGCCACCAGGGCGGGTCCCTGAGGTCCCCGTCGTAACTCGAGAACACCTGCCGCATCTCGAGAAAATCCAGGAAGTTCTCCCTTCCAGGCGAGATGAGGCCTATTTCCGATGAGGCGTCTGGAGACTAATGACACCTAACCTCTGGAACTTCGAAAGGGTCTTTCACACCCTTGCTGAAACTCAAGAAGTTCACTTCCATACCCGTCTCCACTAGAGAGGAAGCAGGATGGTCCCGCCCACATCCAGAGGAGCCCCGTTTCCCCCTCGTAGCTCGAGATGAGGGATCCTTTGCCTGCTTTCAACGGGAAAGAATTCCCGGCGTTCCCGTCGCATCTCAAGAGGAGGCACTCTCAACAGGAAAGGCGAGAGGAACTCCATGGTCGTACCACCATTCCAAGAGTCCCCCAGATGTCTCAGTCCATTCCAGAGGAAGCTCTTTGCCCTGCACTGGCTCATCTTTCACGCAGAGGATCGACTCACACCACGGAGGCACGTGGGACAGCCCTGTGGGAAAGCCTCGAGGGAAAGCCTCGAGGGAAAATCACAGATCCTTTGATCCACGCGACGGGAAGTGTGACATTGCTGCTACAGCCTGGAAGGAAAGCACACGTGCATGCCCCCACTCGAGACGAGGCCTGACTCCCCTGGGGAGACTCCAGAAGTACCCAAAGATCCATGTCAGCCCCTGAGAGGAATCCTCGGTTCCGGCCCTGACTCCACACAAGGTATTTGGCACCGGTATCGACGGGAGAGGAATCCCGAGACGCCCCCTAGCAACTCGCATGGGGACTGGCCTTTCCTGAGGCCACCAGGGAGGGTCCCTGAGGTCCACGTCGTAACTCGAGAACACCTGCTGCAACTCGAGAAAATCCAGGAAGTTCTCCCTTCCAGGCGAGATGAGGCCTATTTCCGATGAGGCGTCTGGAGACTAATGACACCTAACCTCTGGAACTTCGAAAGGGTCTTTCACACCCTTGCTGCAACTCAAGAAGTTCACCGCCATACCCGTCTCCACTCGAGAGGAAGCACGATGGTCCCGCCCACATCCAGAGGAGCCCCGTTTCCCCCTCGTAGCTCGAGATGAGGGATCCTTTCCCTGCTTTCAACGGGAAAGAATTCCAGGCGTTCCCGTCGCATCTCAAGAGGAGGCACTGTCAACAGGAAAGGCGAGAGGAACTCCATGATCGTACCACCATTCCAAGAGTCCCCCAGATGTATCAGTCCATTCCAGAGGAACCTCTTTGCCCTGCACTGGCTCATCTTTCACGCCAAAGATCGACTCACACCACGGTGGCACGTGGGACAGCCCTGTTGGAAAGCCTGGAGGGAAAACCACAGATCCTTTGATCCATGGGTCGAGAAGCGTGACATTGCTGCTACAGCTTGGAAGGATAGCGCACGTGCATGCCCCCACTCGAGACGAGGCCTGACTCCCCTGCGGAGACTCCAGAAGTACCCAAAGATCCATGTCAGCCCCTGAGAGGAATCCTCGTTTCCGGCCCTGACTCCACACAAGGTTTTTGGCCCCGGTATCGACGGGAGAGGAATTCCGAGAGGCCCCCTAGCAACTCGCATGTGGACTGGCCTCTCCTGAGGCCACCAGGGCGGGTCCCTGAGGTCCCCGTCGTAACTCGAGTACACCTGCCGCATCTCGAGAAAATCCAGGAAGTTCTCCCTTCCAGGCGAGAAGAATCCTATTTCCGATGAGGCGTCTGGAGACTAATGACACCTAACCTCTGGAATTTCGAAAGGGTCTTTCACACCCTTGCTGCAACTCAAGAAGTTCACTTCCATACCAGTCTCCACTCGAGAGGAAGCAGGATGTTCCCGCCCACATCCAGAGGAGCCCCGTTTCCCCCTCGTAGCTCGAGATGAGGGATCCTTTGCCTGCTTTCAACGGGAAAGAATTCCCGGCGTTCCCATCGCATCTCAAGAGGAGGCACTCTCAACAGGAAAGGCGAGAGGAACTCCATGGTGGTACCACCATTCCAAGAGTCCCCCAGATGTCTCAGTACATTCCAGAGGAAGCTCTTTGCCCTGCACTGGCTCATCTTTCACGCCGAGGATCGACTCACACCACGGTGGCACGTGGGACAGCCCTGTGGGAAAGCCTCGAGGGAAAGCCTCGAGGGAAAACCACAGATCCTATGATCCACGCGACGGGAAGCGTGACATTGCTGCTACAGCCTGGAAGGAAAGTGCACGTGCATGCCCCCTCACGAGACGAGGCCTGTCTCCCCTGGCGAGACTCCAGAAATACCCAAAGATCCATATCAGCCCCTGAGAGGAATCCTCGGTTCTGGCCCTGACTCCACACAAGGTTTTTGGCCCCGGTATCGACGGGAGAGGAATCCCGAGAGGCCCCCTAGCAACTCGCATGGTGACTGGCCACTCCTGAGGCCACCAGGGCGGGTCCCTGAGGTCCCCGTCGTAACTCGAGAACACCTGCCGCAACTCGAGAAAATCCAGGAAGTTCTCCCTTCCAGGCGAGATGAGGCCTATTTCCGATGAGGCGTCTGGAGACTAATGACACCTAAACTCTGGAACTTCGAAAGGGTCTTTCACACCCTTGCTGCAACTCAAGAAGTTCACCGCCATACCCGTCTCCACTCGAGAGGAAGCACGATGGTCCCGCCCACATCCAGAGGAGCCCCGTTTCCCCCTCGGAGCTCGAGATGAGGGATCCTTTCCGTGCTTTCAACGGGAAAGAATTCCCGGCGTTCCCGTCGCATCTCAAGAGGAGGCACTCTCAACAGGAAAGGCAAGAGGAACTCCATGGTCGTACCACCATTCCAAGAGTCCCCCAGATGTCTCAGTCCATTGCAGAGGAACCTCTTTGCCCTGCACTGGCTCATCTTTCACGCCGAGGATCGACTCACACCACGGTCGCACGTTGGACAGCCCTGTGGGAAAGCCTCGAGGGAAAGCCTCGAGGGAAAACCACAGATCCTTTGATCCACGCGACGGGAAGCGTGACATTGCTCCTAAAGCCTGGAAGGAAAGCGCACGTGCATGCCCCCACTCGAGACGAGGCCTGACTCCCCTGGGGAGACTCCAGAAGTACCCAAAGATCCATGTTAGCCCCTGAGAGGAATCCTCGGTTCCGGCCCTGACTCCACACAAGGTTTTTGGCCCCGGTATCGACGGGAGAGGAATCCCGAGAGGCCCCCTAACAACTCGCATGGGGACTGGCCTCTCCTGAGGCCACCAGGGCGGGTCCCTGAGGTCCCCGTCGTAACTCCAGAACACCTGCCGCAACTCGAGAAAATCCAGGAAGTTCTCCCTTCCAGGCGAGATGAGGCCTATTTCCGATGAGGCGTCTGGAGACTAATGACACCTAACCTCTGGAACTTCCAAAGGGTCTTTCACACCCTTGCTGCAACTCAAGAAGTTCACCGCCATACCCGTCTCCACTCGAGAGGAAGCACGATGGTCCCGCCCACATCCAGAGGAGCCCCGTTTCCCCCTCGTAGCTCGAGATGAGGGATCCTTTCCCTGCTTTCAACGGGAAAGAATTCCCGGCGTTCCCGTCGCATCTCAAGAGGAGGCACTCTCAACAGGAAAGGCGAGAGGAACTCCATGGTCGTACCACCATTCCAAGAGTCCCCCAGATGTCTCAGTACATTCCAGAGGAAACTCTTTGCCCTGCACTGGCTCATCTTTCACGCCGAGGATCGACTCACACCACGGTGGCACGTGGGACAGCCCTGTGGGAAAGCCTCGAGGGAAAGCCTCGAGGGAAAACCACAGATCCTTTGATCCACGCGACGGGAAGCGTGACATTGCTGCTACAGCCTGGAAGGAAAGTGCACGTGCATGCCCCCTCACGAGACGAGGCCTGTCTCCCCTGGCGAGACTCCAGAAGTACCCAAAGATCCATATCAGCCCCTGAGAGGAATCCTCGGTTCTGGCCCTGACTTCACACAAGGTTTTTGGCCCCGGTATCGACGGGAGAGGAATCCCGAGAGGCCCCCTAGCAACTCGCATGGTGAGTGGCCACTCCTGAGGCCACCAGGGCGGGTCCCTGAGGTCCCCGTCGTAACTCGAGAACACCTGCCGCAACTCGAGAAAATCCAGGAAGTTCTCCCTTCCAGGCGAGATGAGGCCTATTTCCGATGAGGCGTCTGGAGACTAATGACACCTAACCTCTGGAACTTCGAAAGGGTCTTTCACACCCTTGCTGCAACTCAAGAAGTTCACTGCCATACCCGTCTCCACTCGAGAGGAAGCACGATGGTCCCGCCCACATCCAGAGGAGCCCGGTTTCCCCCTCGTAGCTCGAGATGAGGGATCCTTTGCCTGCTTTCAACGGGAAAGAATTCCCGGAGTTCCCGTCGCATCTCAAGAGGAGGCACTCTCAACAGGAAAGGCGAGAGGAACTCCATGGTCGTACCACCATTCCAAGAGTCCCCCAGATGTCTCAGTCCATTCCAGAGGAACCTCTTTGCCATGCACTGGCTCATCTTTCACGCCGAGGATCGACTCACACCACGGTGGCACGTGGGACAGCCCTGTGGGAAAGCCTCGAGGGAAAGCCTCGAGGGAAAACCACAGATCCTATGATCCACGCGACGGGAAGCGTGACATTGCTGCTACAGCCTGGAAGGAAAGCGCACGTGCATGCCCCCCTCGAGACGAGGCCTGACTCCCCTGGGGAGACTCCAGAAGTACCCAAAGATCCATGTCAGCCCCTGAGAGGAATCCTCGGTTCCGGCCCTGACTCCACACAAGGTTTTTGGCCCCGGTATCGACGGGAGAGGAATCCCGAGAGGCCCCCTAGCAACTCGCATAGGGACTGGCCTCTCCTGAGGCCACCAGGGCGGGTCCCAGAGGTCCCCGTCGTAACTCGAGAACACCTGCCGCAACTCGAGAAAATCCAGGAAGTTCTCCCTTCCAGGCGAGATGAGGCCTATTTCTGATGAGGCGTCTGGAGACTAATGACACCTAACCTCTGGAACTTCGAAAGGGTCTTTCACACCCTTGCTGCAACTCAAGAAGTTCACCGCCATACACGTCTCCACTCGAGAGGAAGCACGATGGTCCCGCCAACATCCAGAGGAGCCCCGTTTCCCCCTCGTAGCTCGAGATGAGGGATCCTTTTCCTGCTTTCAACGGGAAAAAATTCCCGGAGTTCCCGTCGCATCTCAAGAGGAGGCACTCTCAACAGGAAAGGCGAGAGGAACTCCATGGTCGTACCACCATTCCAAGAGTCCCCCAGATGTCTCAGTCCATTCCAGAGGAAACTCTTTGCCCTGCACTGGCTCATCTTTCACGCCGAGGATCGACTCACACCACGGTGGCACGTGGGACAGCCCTGTGGGAAAGCCTCGAGGGAAAGCCTCGAGGGAAAACCACAGATCCTTTGATCCATGCGACGGGAAGCGTGACATTGCTGCTACAGCCTGGAAGGAAAGTGCACGTGCATGCCCCCTCACGAGACGAGGCCTGTCTCCCCTGGCGAGACTCCAGAAGTACCCAAAGATCCATATCAGCCCCTGAGAGGAATCCTCGGTTCTGGCCCTGACTTCACACAAGGTTTTTGGCCCCGGTATCGACGGGAGAGGAATCCCGAGAGGCCCCCTAGCAACTCGCATGGTGAGTGGCCACTCCTGAGGCCACCAGGGCGGGTCCCTGAGGTCCCCGTCGTAACTCGAGAACACCTGCCGCATCTCGAGAAAATCCAGGAAGTTCTCCCTTCCAGGCGAGATGAGGCCTATTTCCGATGAGGCGTCTGGAGACTAATGACACCTAACCTCTGGAACTTCGAAAGGGTCTTTCACACCCTTGCTGCAACTCAAGAAGTTCACTGCCATACCCGTCTCCACTCGAGAGGAAGCACGATGGTCCCGCCCACATCCAGAGGAGCCCGGTTTCCCCCTCGTAGCTCGAGATGAGGGATCCTTTGCCTGCTTTCAACGGGAAAGAATTCCCGGAGTTCCCGTCGCATCTCAAGAGGAGGCACTCTCAACAGGAAAGGCGAGAGGAACTCCATGGTCGTACCAGCATTCCAAGAGTCCCCCAGATGTCTCAGTCCATTCCAGAGGAACCTCTTTGCCCTGCACTGGCTCATCTTTCACGCCGAGGATCGACTCACACCACGGTGGCACGTGGGACAGCCCTGTGGGAAAGCCTCGAGGGAAAACCACAGATCCTTTGATCCACGCGAAGGGAAGCGTGACATTGCTGCTACAGCCTGGAAAGAAAACGCACGTGCATGCCCCCACTCGAGACGAGGCCTGACTCCCCTGCGGAGACTCCAGAAGTACCCAAAGATCCATGTCAGCCCCTGAGAGGAATCCTCGTTTCCGGCCCTGACTCCACACAAGGTTTTTGGCCCCGGTATCGACGGGAGAGGAATCCCGCGAGGCCCCCTAGCAACTCGCATGTGGACTGGCCTCTCCTGAGGCCACCAGGGCGGGTCCCTGAGGTCCCCGTCGTAACTCGAGAACACCTGCCGCATCTCGAGAAAATCCAGGAAGTTCTCCCTTCCAGGCGAGATGAGGCCTATTTCCGATGAGGCGTCTGGAGACTAATGACACCTAACCTCTGGAACTTCGAAAGGGTCTTTCACACCCTTGCTGAAACTCAAGAAGTTCACTTCCATACCCGTCTCCACTAGAGAGGAAGCAGGATGGTCCCGCCCACATCCAGAGGAGCCCCGTTTCCCCCTCGTAGCTCGAGATGAGGGATCCTTTGCCTGCTTTCAACGGGAAAGAATTCCCGGCGTTCCCGTCGCATCTCAAGAGGAGGCACTCTCAACAGGAAAGGCGAGAGGAACTCCATGGTCGTACCACCATTCCAAGAGTCCCCCAGATGTCTCAGTCCATTCCAGAGGAAGCTCTTTGCCCTGCACTGGCTCATCTTTCACGCAGAGGATCGACTCACACCACGGAGGCACGTGGGACAGCCCTGTGGGAAAGCCTCGAGGGAAAGCCTCGAGGGAAAATCACAGATCCTTTGATCCACGCGACGGGAAGTGTGACATTGCTGCTACAGCCTGGAAGGAAAGCACACGTGCATGCCCCCACTCGAGACGAGGCCTGACTCCCCTGGGGAGACTCCAGAAGTACCCAAAGATCCATGTCAGCCCCTGAGAGGAATCCTCGGTTCCGGCCCTGACTCCACACAAGGTATTTGGCACCGGTATCGACGGGAGAGGAATCCCGAGACGCCCCCTAGCAACTCGCATGGGGACTGGCCTTTCCTGAGGCCACCAGGGAGGGTCCCTGAGGTCCACGTCGTAACTCGAGAACACCTGCTGCAACTCGAGAAAATCCAGGAAGTTCTCCCTTCCAGGCGAGATGAGGCCTATTTCCGATGAGGCGTCTGGAGACTAATGACACCTAACCTCTGGAACTTCGAAAGGGTCTTTCACACCCTTGCTGCAACTCAAGAAGTTCACCGCCATACCCGTCTCCACTCGAGAGGAAGCACGATGGTCCCGCCCACATCCAGAGGAGCCCCGTTTCCCCCTCGTAGCTCGAGATGAGGGATCCTTTCCCTGCTTTCAACGGGAAAGAATTCCAGGCGTTCCCGTCGCATCTCAAGAGGAGGCACTGTCAACAGGAAAGGCGAGAGGAACTCCATGATCGTACCACCATTCCAAGAGTCCCCCAGATGTATCAGTCCATTCCAGAGGAACCTCTTTGCCCTGCACTGGCTCATCTTTCACGCCAAAGATCGACTCACACCACGGTGGCACGTGGGACAGCCCTGTTGGAAAGCCTGGAGGGAAAACCACAGATCCTTTGATCCATGGGTCGAGAAGCGTGACATTGCTGCTACAGCTTGGAAGGATAGCGCACGTGCATGCCCCCACTCGAGACGAGGCCTGACTCCCCTGCGGAGACTCCAGAAGTACCCAAAGATCCATGTCAGCCCCTGAGAGGAATCCTCGTTTCCGGCCCTGACTCCACACAAGGTTTTTGGCCCCGGTATCGACGGGAGAGGAATTCCGAGAGGCCCCCTAGCAACTCGCATGTGGACTGGCCTCTCCTGAGGCCACCAGGGCGGGTCCCTGAGGTCCCCGTCGTAACTCGAGTACACCTGCCGCATCTCGAGAAAATCCAGGAAGTTCTCCCTTCCAGGCGAGAAGAATCCTATTTCCGATGAGGCGTCTGGAGACTAATGACACCTAACCTCTGGAATTTCGAAAGGGTCTTTCACACCCTTGCTGCAACTCAAGAAGTTCACTTCCATACCAGTCTCCACTCGAGAGGAAGCAGGATGTTCCCGCCCACATCCAGAGGAGCCCCGTTTCCCCCTCGTAGCTCGAGATGAGGGATCCTTTGCCTGCTTTCAACGGGAAAGAATTCCCGGCGTTCCCATCGCATCTCAAGAGGAGGCACTCTCAACAGGAAAGGCGAGAGGAACTCCATGGTGGTACCACCATTCCAAGAGTCCCCCAGATGTCTCAGTACATTCCAGAGGAAGCTCTTTGCCCTGCACTGGCTCATCTTTCACGCCGAGGATCGACTCACACCACGGTGGCACGTGGGACAGCCCTGTGGGAAAGCCTCGAGGGAAAGCCTCGAGGGAAAACCACAGATCCTATGATCCACGCGACGGGAAGCGTGACATTGCTGCTACAGCCTGGAAGGAAAGTGCACGTGCATGCCCCCTCACGAGACGAGGCCTGTCTCCCCTGGCGAGACTCCAGAAATACCCAAAGATCCATATCAGCCCCTGAGAGGAATCCTCGGTTCTGGCCCTGACTCCACACAAGGTTTTTGGCCCCGGTATCGACGGGAGAGGAATCCCGAGAGGCCCCCTAGCAACTCGCATGGTGACTGGCCACTCCTGAGGCCACCAGGGCGGGTCCCTGAGGTCCCCGTCGTAACTCGAGAACACCTGCCGCAACTCGAGAAAATCCAGGAAGTTCTCCCTTCCAGGCGAGATGAGGCCTATTTCCGATGAGGCGTCTGGAGACTAATGACACCTAAACTCTGGAACTTCGAAAGGGTCTTTCACACCCTTGCTGCAACTCAAGAAGTTCACCGCCATACCCGTCTCCACTCGAGAGGAAGCACGATGGTCCCGCCCACATCCAGAGGAGCCCCGTTTCCTCATGGTAGCTCGAGATGAGGGATCCTTTCCGTGCTTTCAACGGGAAAGAATTCCCGGCGTTCCCGTCGCATCTCAAGAGGAGGCACTCTCAACAGGAAAGGCAAGAGGAACTCCATGGTCGTACCACCATTCCAAGAGTCCCCCAGATGTCTCAGTCCATTGCAGAGGAACCTCTTTGCCCTGCACTGGCTCATCTTTCACGCCGAGGATCGACTCACACCACGGTCGCACGTTGGACAGCCCTGTGGGAAAGCCTCGAGGGAAAGCCTCGAGGGAAAACCACAGATCCTTTGATCCACGCGACGGGAAGCGTGACATTGCTGCTACAGCCTGGAAGGAAAGCGCACGTGCATGCCCCCACTCGAGACGAGGCCTGACTCCCCTGGGGAGACTCCAGAAGTACCCAAAGATCCATGTCAGCCCCTGAGAGGAATCCTCGGTTCCGGCCCTGACTCCACACAAGGTTTTTGGCCCCGGTATCGACGGGAGAGGAATCCCGAGAGGCCCCCTAACAACTCGCATGGGGACTGGCCTCTCCTGAGGCCACCAGGGCGGGTCCCTGAGGTCCCCGTCGTAACTCCAGAACACCTGCCGCAACTCGAGAAAATCCAGGAAGTTCTCCCTTCCAGGCGAGATGAGGCCTATTTCCGATGAGGCGTCTGGAGACTAATGACACCTAACCTCTGGAACTTCCAAAGGGTCTTTCACACCCTTGCTGCAACTCAAGAAGTTCACCGCCATACCCGTCTCCACTCGAGAGGAAGCACGATGGTCCCGCCCACATCCAGAGGAGCCCCGTTTCCCCCTCGTAGCTCGAGATGAGGGATCCTTTCCCTGCTTTCAACGGGAAAGAATTCCCGGCGTTCCCGTCGCATCTCAAGAGGAGGCACTCTCAACAGGAAAGGCGAGAGGAACTCCATGGTCGTACCACCATTCCAAGAGTCCCCCAGATGTCTCAGTCCATTCCAGAGGAACCTCTTTGCCCTGCACTGGCTCATTTTTCACGCCGAGAATCGACTCACACCACGGTGTCACATGGGACAGCCCTGTGGGAAAGCCTCGAGGGAACGCCTCGAGGGAAAACCGCAGATCATTTGATCCACGCGACGGGAAGCGTGACATTGCTGCTACAGCCTGGAAGGAAAGTGCACGTGCATGCCCCCACTCGAGACGAGGCCTGACTCCCCTGGGGAGACTCCAGAAGTACCCAAAGATCCATGTCAGCCCCTGAGAGGAATCCTCGGTTCCGGCCCTGACTCCACACAAGGTTTTTGGCCCCGGTATCGACGGGAGAGGAATCCCGAGAGGCCCCCTAGCAACTCGCATAGGGACTGGCCTCTCCTGAGGCCACCAGGGCGGGTCCCTGAGGTCCCCGTCGTAACTCGAGAACACCTGCCGCAACTCGAGAAAATCCAGGAAGTTCTCCCTTCCAGGCGAGATGAGGCCTATTTCCGATGAGGCGTCTGGAGACTAATGACACCTTACCTCTGGAACTTCGAAAGGGTCTTTCACAGCCTTGCTGCAACTCAAGAAGTTCACCACCATACCCTGCCGGAAGCCAGTGTGAGGAATCCCGCCCGTGACAAGGTCATGAGGAAGGAAGCTGACATACGCAAGGCGTGCTCAGACTTCAGGGACCCCTCTGGATATTCCTAAGCATGTACCCCAGCAAAAATCTGCTGGCTTTTGTGCTCTGCTTTTCCACTTTTCTGATATTCTCTGGAAAAAAGTCAATTCAGGGTTTTAGTCTTCTGCATTTGAAAGGGATGTTTCAGTTAAACCCCTCTGATAGCTCTCTAGTCTGCCTAACAGGTTCCCCAGACCTCTTACAGCTTGTGAATTGCTTACAGCCCCCCAACCGCGAGAGGCACAAAGCTTACAGCTTGTGAATTGCTTACAGCCCCCCAACCGCGGGAGACACAAAGCTTAAAAGCATCTTAAAGATACAGAGCCTTTTCTAAAGAGTTAAAAATTATATTGGTAGAGGGTTTTCACTGTTGACTCAAGGATTGCTGCCAGACCTCCTTATTCTTTATCTTTTAGGCACCTGGAAGGATGTTAATGTAAGCAGGATGTAGAAAAAGATACATAGTAGTTTTGATGTTAGCAACACTAGACTTTTGAGTTAATTGCTTCTCTTTTGCTATAAATCACTGCACTCCCTCTACTTCTTATAAGTTGCTGTATCCTTGCTGTCTAAGAATGTAACTTTCTTTAGTGCTTTCCGAGAGTGGCACCAGACCTTGGGAAGATCAACACAAATAAGTCTTGTGGTTGACAAACCCTTATCAGAAAAAAGGCTGTAAAATGTTAATTGGCCCTTTTGGTTGGAAGATGATGTAAATTACCTAAGACTTGTGTATACAATTAGGTATGCAGAGAGAAAAGCCTGGTTTTGATAAGAGTCTGGACTGCTAACGCTGCATAACTTTGTGTTACCCATTGATCTCCATGTTTTATCAAAAGTATAAAAGGCCTTCTGAACAATAAAGGACGGGACCAGATTCTCAGACCAGTTTCTCGGACTAGTCTCGGCCTGGTTTCTTGGGAATCTGGCTCCCCCCGTGTCTCTCTCTCTCTCTCTTTTTCTCTCCCTTTTCTTCCCTCTGCTCTTTACTTTAATTTCAGGCTGAATTTCCATCTGGGGCGCGGAGGCTCGCCAGGTCTACTTATTTGCCCTGGTTATTAAGATCCGCGAGAAAGGGAGCTTAAGGCGAGGCACCCTTAGATATTCAAGCGGGCACCGGTGGCCCAACGTAGATGGTGCAAATTCCTTGTCTGGAATTTTATTGGTCTTCCGCGTAAACCAAGCTATTCAGCCCTCTTTCTCCACTTAATCTTCCTACTGCACTACAGTTTCTTAATCTAATCTTATATTAATAAATAAACAAGTCTTTCCACGCCAACGCCGTCCACCCTTCGAATTCCCTGGATCCACCGGGGCTGGACCCCGGCAAGTGGCGCCCGGAACAGGCTATTCGAAGGTAGGTTCCTCGGAGCAAAAGCTCCCCCCGGAGCACTCTCTGTAGCTCCCCCCGGAGCACTCTCTGTTGCTCCCCCCGGAGCACTCTCTGTTGCTCCCCCCCGGAGTGACTTAATCACTCCCCCCGGAGTACTTTCGGGTACTCCCCCAGTGTTGAGTGTTCGGGACGGCTAGGACCCCACTCAGGGTGCCACGGACCCCCCTGTAGGATAGACAGGGTGAGGAGGAGTGGGAAGTGTTCAAGGGTTTAAGAGAAACCTGGTGCTCTAGAGGTTGAAAAGAAACCTGCTATCTTAGGGTTGAAAACAAAACCCCCCTCGCCAAAGGTAAAACCTTTTTGTTGAGGTAGACTTTTCTATAAGACTTAATTTTCTGACATGGGTAACAGTGAATCAAAAGAAAGACAGCTTTTTACAGGAGTAATCTTGCAGTTACTAACTAAACGAGGAATTAAAGTTAAAAAATCCAATATTCATTCATTTTTTTCCTTTGTACAAGAACAGTGTCCCTGGTTTCCAGAAGAAGGCACTGTTAACTTAGACACCTGGGAGAGAGTAGGAAAACAACTAAAAACTTACCATGCTGAACATGGCTCACAAAAGGTGCCTACTGACGCCTTTTCCTTATGGAATATAATTAGGGACGCTCTAGACCCTGCCCCTGAATCTGAAAAGGTACATCTTAAAGAGGAAAGTGCAGAGAAAAAGGTATCTATCGAAGAGGAGAGTGATGAAAAGGAGGCTACACCTAACTATCGGCAGTTGAGTCAAATGATAGCTGCAATGACTGCCCAAGAAAAGGTAATAGATAGAGATGACAAAAAAGAGCAGCTTTCAGATGAGGAAGATTTGGAAGAGGAAGTAAGTCAAGATCATTCTGATGAGGACTGGTCTTTATTAAATAAAGATGCTCCAAGGAGTTTAAGAGAAACTTCTCCAATTAGATTATCTGCTCCAAAGAGCTTAATAAAAACTTCCCCAACCAGACCACCTGCTTCCACAAATTCAAGAGAAATTTCCTTAATTAAGCCTTCTGCTTCCAGAGGCTCAAGACAAATGTCCCCCATCAGATTATATGCACCTGAGAGTTTAAGGCCAGATTCCCCAGATAAAACATCCGTAAGACCTAAACACAGAACGGATAAAAAATTCCCAAAGTACGAAGAAAGTGACATAGGACACCCCTTGCCCCCCCCCTCCCTATAAGGGTGAGGGGCCTCCACTAGAAGCTCCCCGAAGAAGAGTTTTCTCTAGCCCAGATGATGAACTTGATCCCCACCTTGAGGCTTGTTTCCCCATAATATTTGGTGGAAGTGGTGGGAGAACAGCCCCCCACTGGGAACCCATTCCAATGAAAATGATTAAAGAACTCAAACAGGCTTGTGCTTTGTATGGGCCTAAAGCCCCGTACACTGTATCATTGGTGGAAGCTTTAGCGGGCAGATGGATGACACCCCATGACTGGAAGACAGTCGCTAAAGCTTGTCTGTCTGGAGGTCAATATGTACTTTGGAGAACTGAATATGAAGATCTAGCCCAAAAACAGGCTGATGCTAACCAAAAATATGGCCCAAGATATATTATAAAAAATATGTTGGCAGGGACTAATGATTTTGGAACACTTAGAGATCAAATGGGATTAGATAAAACCACTTTAGATCAAGTAACCGCCTGCGCCCTTGGGGCTTGGCGTTTGTTGCCTGAAGGGAAAGAATCTACCTCTTCCTTCTCAAATGTTAAACAAAAACCAGAAGAGCCATATGAAGACTTTATATCAAGACTTGCAGAGGCAGTCAACAGAGTAATTTCCAACACTGAGGCAGCTAGTATATTGATAAAACAACTGGCATTTGAAAATGCTAATTCTACCTGCCAGGCCATTTTACGTCCTATTAAAAAAACTGGGGAAATAATAGATTATATCAGGCAATGTGCAGATGTAGGACCAGCGATGATGCAGGGCGTTGCCATAGCTGCAGCCATAAAGGGAAATTCTTACCAGCAGGCAGTACAGTCCTTTTTTACAAATAGAAATAACCCGTCAAAGAGTCATTCCAGTAGTCCAGGCCAGAATATTGGTTTATCCAAGGCCTGCTTCTCTTGCGGACGGGAAGGGCACCTTATGCGAGCTTGTCCCCAAAAAGCAGCCGGTTCTTCTCTGCCGAATTCTCCCTCCCCGGCTGTGCCTACTAATCTCCCTAGATCTCTCTGCCCTCGTTGTCAAAAAGGATATCACTGGGCAAAAGAATGTAGGTCACAATTCCATAGAAATGGAGCCTTTTTGGGCCCCGACCAGCAGTCGGGAAACGGATTGAGGGGCCAGCCTCAGGCCCCGACAACAATTGGGGCAGCCTCACTGAACCCATTCATTCCCTTCGTCCCATCGCAGAACTCATCAGAGCAACCCCAGGCAGCGCAGGACTGGACCTCAGTTCCACCACCTCAGCAATATTAACACCAGATAGCCCCACTGTAAAAATACCTACAGGAGTTAAAGGCCCATTACCAACAGGTTTAGTAGGAATTATACTAGGCAGAAGTTCCTTAGCTATGCAAGGTCTCACAATCATCCCTGGAGTAATTGACTCAGATTATACAGGAGAAATCCAGATAATGATTTCACCCCCAACTAAAACTTTCCAAATACATCAGGGACAAAGAATAGCCCAACTTTTGCTTTTGCCTTACCACACTGCAATTGGGCGCACAGCTACTCAAAATGAAAGGCAGGATAAAGGATTTGGGTCTAGTGATATGGTTTTTTGGATAACAGAAATTACTCAGAAACGTCCTATGAAGACTATCCTGATTAATGGCAAGTCTATTGTGGGGTTATTAGACACAGGAGCAGATGTTTCTTGCATTTCAGGAAAAGACTGGCCCAGCTCCTGGCCCACACATACTACTGAAAATAACTTGGTGGGGATAGGAAGAGCCCCCACAATAGCCAAAAGTGCAAAAATTTTAGATTGGCAATTTGAGGATACCCGTGGAACTTTCCAACCTTATGTCGTTCCTTCGCTCCCCCTTACCCTGTGGGGGAGGGACGTGCTATCTCAAATGGGAGTGTTACTTTTTAGCCCTGATGATAAAGTGACCTCTCAGATGTTGCAGATGGGCTATGATCCATCAAAAGGATTGGGTAAACAACAGACAGGAATAATTGAGCCAATTTGCCCAACTCCTCGCAAGCTACGTGCTGGATTGGGATATCCAAATTTATAATTGAGGCCATTGTTTTTGCTGCCGACCCCATCACATGGAAATCTCAAGATCCGGTGTGGGTAGAACAGTGGCCTCTGCATAAGGAAAAATTATTGGCAGCTAAAGCATTAATCTTTGAACAATTAGAATTGGGACATATTGAGCCCTCCAATAGCCCCTGGAACACTCCTATTTTTGTCATTAAGAAAAAATCTGGTAAATGGCGACTTTTACAGGATTTGAGAGCTATTAATGCCACCATGGAGGACATGGGGGCCTTACAGCCTGGGCTCCCTTCCCCAGTAGCCGTTCCAGAGGGATATAATATAATTGTTATTGATTTACAAGATTGTTTTTTCACTATTCCCTTAAATCCTGAGGATAAAAAGCGATTTGCCTTTAGTCTGCCATCAGAAAATCTTAAACAGCCTTATTTACGGTTTCAGTGGAAGGTTCTGCCTCAGGGAATGAAAAATAGCCCTACTTTATGCCAAAAATTTGTTAATGCCGCTCTAGAAGATACTAGGGCTAAATATGAACACGTGTATATGATTCACTATATGGATGATATTTTAATAGCTCATCCTGATAGAGTTCACCTGCAGACTGTGCTCCAGGACCTGACCCAGGCATTGACAGACAGAGGCCTAAAAATTGCCCCAGAAAAAATTCAAATCAATCCGCCCATAACTTACTTAGGAAGAGTCATAAATTCGGAAACGGTGACTCATACCCCGCTGCAATTGAGAAAAGACCATCTTATTACTTTAAATGATTATCAAAAACTCTTAGGTGATATTAATTGGATTAGACCATATTTAAAATTAACCACTGCCGAATTAAAACCTCTTTTTAACACTTTACGCGGGGATCCTGATCCAACCTCAAAAAGACAATTAACAGCTGAGGCTCAAGAAGCCCTAGGCAAAGTAGAAGCAGCCTTATCAAATAGCTATGTAAAAAGAATTGATTTGACGATGACGTGGCAGTTCCTTTGCCTAGCTACTCCAACGGCGCCTACGGGAGTTCTGTGGCAACGCGGCCCTTTAGAATGGATCCATCTTCCTACCCAAGCTAAAAAAGTCGTGGCTTCTTATCCTGGTTTAATTGCCACATTAATGCTAAAAGGAAGGAAGCGGAGCATTGAATTGTTTGGTAAAGAGCCATCAGAGATTGTAATTCCATATAATAAGGAGCAGCTTGATGCTCTTTTAATGTTTGATGAAGACTGGCAGATTGCCATAGGGAATTACTGTGGTCAAATTTTGCATCATTTACCCTCGCATGTTTTACTAAATTTTATGTCTAACCATCCAGTTATTTTTCCTGTCCGGTGTAAACAGTTCCCTATTTCAGATGCTCAGGTAGTCTTTACTGATGGATCGGCTAACGGTAGAGCCTCTATAGTCACAAGAGATCATCAAAAACTTTTGGAAACACAAGAAACTTCAGCTCAAAGGGCTGAAATCACAGCTGTTATTGAGGCCTTTGTTATGTTTGCGGAGAAAGAATTTAACCTTTATTCTGACTCTCAGTATGTGGTCAGGCTGTTTCCACACATTGAGACTGCAGTTTTGCCTGAAAACAAAACTGCTATCTTCCATTTGTTAACTAAACTGCAGCAGCAAATATGGAAAAGAAATCGGGCGTTCTTTATCGGCCACATTCGGGCTCATTCCGGCCTGCCTGGCCCTTTAAATGCTCTCAATGAATTGGCAGATTCGTTAACCAGGATTTCAGTGGCTTCTGTTTTTGAAGAAGCTCGAGCTTCTCACTCACTTCATCACCAAAATGCCACTGCCTTACGATACCAGTTTCAAATTCCTCGAGAATCTGCCCGAGAGATTGTTCGTTCTTGTTCACATTGTCCTACTACCGTGAATGCTTTGCCTCTGGGAGTTAACCCTCGCGGTCTCAAACCTAATGCACTCTGGCAAATGGATGTAACCCATGTCTCTTCATTTGGAAAACTGTCTTTTGTTCATGTAACTGTAGATACCTTCTCTCATGTTATTATTGCCACTGCTCGTACAGGGGAAGCAGTTAAAGATGTAATACAACATCTTTTTACATGCTTTTCCTATCTGGGCTTGCCAAAAGCTTTAAAAACTGATAATGCTCCTGCTTACACTTCTAAATCTTTTCAGCAATTCTGTACAAGATTTCAAATTAAACATAACACCGGCATCCCTTATAACCCACAAGGACAAGCCATTGTGGAAAGAGCACATCAAACACTGAAAATCCATATTCAAAAACTAAAAGAAGGGGAATTTAAATATAGTTCCCCCCATCAGATTTTGCAACATGCTCTTTTCGTAATAAATAACTTAAATGCTGATTCATCCGGAAACACTGCAATGCTTCGCCATTGGTGCCCAGAGCAATTGAATGCAAAACCATTAGTAAAATGGAGGGACCTTCTTTCCGGACAATGGAAAGGTCCTGACCCCTTATTAACCAATGGGCGAGGGTATGCTTGTGTTTTTCCACAGGACGCGGACGCTCCGATTTGGGTTCCAGACAGACTAATTCGCCATGTCTCAGCTCCCCGGATACCAGAATCCCCCGCCACCGCGATCTCTAAAAAGGAAGAAACTCCCTCTTCCCCCGCTCCCTCCGCCAGCACGGGAAACGCCGCTGACCCCAGGACAGCTGACATTGGAGATCCCGGATAGGCGCGGATCGGAGCCACCCACTGGACAGATGTCACGACTTCAGATACAGGATATTGCACCCCCTGATTTTTTGCCTCGCAGGAATCCATTAGGACGCCCAGCTCAGTCAACCCAACAAGCCTCCTTGCCCACCTGGGGACAGATTAAAGCTCTCTGTCGCCAGGCACAGGGGATAGCTACCCTACAGGGATCGTCAGTCTCTCCTGAAAAGGTGTTTATTGCCATGCTTGCCTTGCTCTCTTGCCAGGTAAGCGCTGCTCCCATTCCAACCAAATATTGGGCGTTTCTCCCGGATCCTCCAACTTTCCAAGTTGTTACTTGGAACAGTGACCCCATACGAGTTAGTACAGACCAGCCTCGCCTTTTGGGAGGATCTTATACTTCCTATACAAAAGACCAATACCCTATTAATTTCAATTATACCTTTAAAGGACTAGCAGATGATTTTCCTGTCTGCTTTAATTTTCCTCCTGGCCTTACAGGAGACTTCTTTACCAAGACAGGATGCGTTGGAGCCTCCACAAAAGCAGTTATGACAGATTCCCCAACCTCTAAATTTGCATCTATAGGGGATCGGTCTGCTTGGATATTACGAGCCCGTATGCCTGGGGTCCTTGGCCCCTATAAGTCTTTGTCTCTCAAAACTCCATCAGAATATCCAAATTGTGATGATGTTGCTCCCTCAGATGTTATTTGGAAAACTATAGATGATCATTCAGGATATCCGATTTGGAAATCTTGTATTTATAATTCGAGAGTAGATTACAATATGCCGGGAGGAAGAAATTGTGCGATTCAGGACTGGAGCAACCCAAATCCAGGTCAAGACCCTGAGTCTGACGATGACTTTATCAATAGATTGGATAATTGGAAAGAATATTCAATTTCTTGGCCGTTAGTTGCCACCAGACGGCATCATAACCAATTTGTTCCCCCTATGCTGTCTTATATAACTAGAGGTAAAACCTTTTGGCAGCCAGAAATTTGGAGAGCCCTTGCGGCTACCGCCCCTATTAT
The DNA here is from genome assembly GCF_032405125.1 of Capricornis sumatraensis. Lineage (NCBI taxonomy): Eukaryota > Metazoa > Chordata > Mammalia > Artiodactyla > Bovidae > Capricornis > Capricornis sumatraensis. Next base: position 4,541,590 of record NW_027184618.1, read on the forward strand.
TTTAATCCGACCAAAAAATACCTCTATTTACTCTATTTTAGCTTGTCTACCCTCTCCTTATGTTTTTCTTTTCACTAATGATTCTGAAAGACTTAACATACAATTGAATTATACAGGTGGACCCCATGTAGTGTCTTGTGAACAATGTATGCTTTCATCCTGTTTAACTCCTCAATATAAAGTTTGCTCTTTCATGGTTTTAAAACGTCCGCCCTATCTCATGGTACCTGTAACTGTAGCCACGTATTGGTATGATAACCATGGCCTAGCTGTACTGCAACAGCTACAAGATTTAATGCGAACACGACGGTTTGTGGGCTTACTTGTTTTGGGAATATCAGCTTTGATAACCGCAATTACTTCTGTTACTGTGGCGGCATTATCATTGTCTCAACAAGTGTATACTGCCCAATATGTTGACACCGTATCCAAAAATGTTTCTCTAACGCTGGCAACCCAGGAAATTATAGATAGGAAGCTAGAAATAAGGATTGATGCCTTAGAAGAAGCAGTAATGCATATTGGGAATGAATTACAGAGTCTGAAAATGAAATTGGCTCTTTCATGTCATGCCGATTACCGGTGGATATGTGTTACATCCCTGAAAGTAAATGAGACAGATTTTAAATGGGAGAGGGTCAAAAATCATATTTTAGGTGTCTGGAACAGCTCAGATATTAGTTTAGATTTAGGGAAACTTCATAATCAGATTCAGACCTTGGAACACTCCCGATTAGATTTTACCGCCGCAGGAGAAGCCAATGACTTTTTCCACACCTTCTCTGACTTCATTTCTGGAAAAACTCTTCTGACTACTGTCTCTAGCTATGCTGCTGTGGGTGCCATAATCCTGCTCCTTGTAATCGTGCTTCCTTGTGTTGTCAGGACTCTTCGGCAGAGCATTCGGAATCTCGCGACTGAACTGCACCTAATTTTTTTAAAAAACTAATAAAGAAGGGGGAGTTGCCGGAAGCCAGTGTGAGGAATCCCGCCCGTGACAAGGTCATGAGGAAGGAAGCTGACATACGCAAGGCGTGCTCAGACTTCAGGGACCCCTCTGGATATTCCTAAGCATGTACCCCAGCAAAAATCTGCCGGCTTTTGTGCTCTGCTTTTCCACTTTTCTGATATTCTCTGGAAAAAAGTCAATTCAGGGTTTTAGTCTTCTGCATTTGAAAGGGATGTTTCAGTTAAACCCCTCTGATAGCTCTCTAGTCTGCCTAACAGGTTCCCCAGACCTCTTACAGCTTGTGAATTGCTTACAGCCCCCCAACCGCGAGAGGCACAAAGCTTACAGCTTGTGAATTGCTTACAGCCCCCCAACCGCGGGAGGCACAAAGCTTAAAAGCATCTTAAAGATACAGAGCCTTTTCTAAAGAGTTAAAAATTATATTGGTAGAGGGTTTTCACTGTTGACTCAAGGATTGCTGCCAGACCTCCTTATTCTTTATCTTTTAGGCACCTGGAAGGATGTTAATGTAAGCAGGATGTAGAAAAAGATACATAGTAGTTTTGATGTTAGCAACACTAGACTTTTGAGTTAATTGCTTCTCTTTTGCTATAAATCACTGCACTCCCTCTACTTCTTATAAGTTGCTGTATCCTTGCTGTCTAAGAATGTAACTTTCTTTAGTGCTTTCCGAGAGTGGCACCAGACCTTGGGAAGATCAACACAAATAAGTCTTGTGGTTGACAAACCCTTATCAGAAAAAAGGCTGTAAAATGTTAATTGGCCCTTTTGGTTGGAAGATGATGTAAATTACCTAAGACTTGTGTATACAATTAGGTATGCAGAGAGAAAAGCCTGGTTTTGATAAGAGTCTGGACAGCTAACGCTGCATAACTTTGTGTTACCCATTGATCTCCATGTTTTATCAAAAGTATAAAAGGCCTTCTGAACAATAAAGGACGGGACCAGATTCTCAGACCAGTTTCTCGGACTAGTCTCGGCCTGGTGTCTTGGGAATCTGGCTCCCCCCGTGTATCTCTCTCTCTCTCTTTTTCTCTCCCTTTTCTTCCCTCTGCTCTTTACTTTAATTTCAGGCTGAATTTCCATCTGGGGCGCGGAGGCTCGCCAGGTCTACTTATTTGCCCTGGTTATTAAGATCCGCGAGAAAGGGAGCTTAAGGCGAGGCACCCTTAGATATTCAAGCGGGCACCGGTGGCCCAACGTAGATGGTGCAAATTCCTTGTCTGGAATTTTATTGGTCTTCCGCGTAAACCAAGCTATTCAGCCCTCTTTCTCCACTTAATCTTCCTACTGCACTACAGTTTCTTAATCTAATCTTATATTAATAAATAAACAAGTCTTTCCACGCCAACGCCGTCCACCCTTCGAATTCCCTGGATCCACCGGGGCTGGACCCCGGCAATACCCGTCTCCACTAGAGAGGAAGCACGATGGTCCCGCCCACATCCAGAGGAGCCCCGTTTCCCCCTCGGAGCTCGAGATGAGGGATCCTTTCCCTGCTTTCAACGGGAAAGAATTCCCGGCGTTCCCGTCGCATCTCAAGAGGAGGCACTCTCAACAGGAAAGGCGAGAGGAACTCCATGGTCGTACCACCATTCCAAGAGTCCCCCAGATGTCTCAGTCCATTCCAGAGGAACCTCTTTGCCCTGCACTGGCTCATCTTTCACGCCGAGGATCGACTCACACCACGGTGGAACGTGGGACAGCCCTGTGGGAAAGCCTCGAGGGAAAACCACAGATCCTTTGATCCACGCGACGGGAAGCGTGACATTGCTGCTACAGCCTGGAAAGAAAACGCACGTGCATGCCCCCACTCGAGACGAGGCCTGACTCCCCTGCGGAGACTCCAGAAGTACCCAAAGATCCATGTCAGCCCCTGAGAGGAATCCTCGTTTCCGGCCCTGACTCCACACAAGGTTTTTGGCCCCGGTATCGACGGGAGAGGAATCCCGCGAGGCCCCCTAGCAACTCGCATGTGGACTGGCCTCTCCTGAGGCCACCAGGGCGGGTCCCTGAGGTCCCCGTCGTAACTCGAGAACACCTGCCGCATCTCGAGAAAATCCAGGAAGTTCTCCCTTCCAGGCGAGATGAGGCCTATTTCCGATGAGGCGTCTGGAGACTAATGACACCTAACCTCTGGAACTTCGAAAGGGTCTTTCACACCCTTGCTGCAACTCAAGAAGTTCACTTCCATACCCGTCTCCACTCGAGAGGAAGCAGGATGGTCCCGCCCACATCCAGAGGAGCCCCGTTTCCCCCTCGTAGTTCGAGATGAGGGATCCTTTGCCTGCTTTCAACGGGAAAGAATTCCCGGCGTTCCCGTCGCATCTCAAGAGGAGGCACTCTCAACAGGAAAGGCGAGAGGAACTCCATGGTCGTACCACCATTCCAAGACTCCCCCAGATGTCTCAGTCCATTCCAGAGGAAGCTCTTTGCCCTGCACTGGCTCATCTTTCACGCCGAGGATCGACTCACACCACGGTGGCACGTGGGACAGCCCTGTGGGAAAGCCTCGAGGGAAAGCCTCGAGGGAAAACCACAGATCCTATGATCCACGCGACGGGAAGCGTGACATTGCTGCTACAGCCTGGAAGGAAAGCGCACCTGCATGCCCCCCTCGAGACGAGGCCTGACTCCCCTGGGGAGACTCCAGAAGTACCCAAAGATCCATGTCAGCCCCTGAGAGGAATCCTCGGTTCCGGCCCTGACTCCACACAAGGTTTTTGGCCCCGGTATCGACGGGAGAGGAATCCCGAGAGGCCCCCTAGCAACTCGCATAGGGACTGGCCTCTCCTGAGGCCACCAGGGCGGGTCCCAGAGGTCCCCGTCGTAACTCGAGAACACCTGCCGCAACTCGAGAAAATCCAGGAAGTTCTCCCTTCCAGGCGAGATGAGGCCTATTTCTGATGAGGCGTCTGGAGACTAATGACACCTAACCTCTGGAACTTCGAAAGGGTCTTTCACACCCTTGCTGCAACTCAAGAAGTTCACCGCCATACCCGTCTCCACTCGAGAGGAAGCACGATGGTACCGCCAACATCCAGAGGAGCCCCGTTTCCCCCTCGTAGTTCGAGATGAGGGATCCTTTTCCTGCTTTCAACGGGAAAAAATTCCCGGCGTTCCCGTCGCATCTCAAGAGGAGGCACTCTCAACAGGAAAGGCGAGAGGAACTCCATGGTCGTACCACCATTCCAAGAGTCCCCCAGATGTCTCAGTACATTCCAGAGGAAACTCTTTGCCCTGCACTGGCTCATCTTTCACGCCGAGGATCGACTCACACCACGGTGGCACGTGGGACAGCCCTGTGGGAAAGCCTCGAGGGAAAGCCTCGAGGGAAAACCACAGATCCTTTGATCCACGCGACGGGAAGCGTGACATTGCTGCTACAGCCTGGAAGGAAAGTGCACGTGCATGCCCCCTCACGAGACGAGGCCTGTCTCCCCTGGCGAGACTCCAGAAGTACCCAAAGATCCATATCAGCCCCTGAGAGGAATCCTCGGTTCTGGCCCTGACTTCACACAAGGTTTTTGGCCCCGGTATCGACGGGAGAGGAATCCCGAGAGGCCCCCTAGCAACTCGCATGGTGAGTGGCCACTCCTGAGGCCACCAGGGCGGGTCCCTGAGGTCCCCGTCGTAACTCGAGAACACCTGCCGCAACTCGAGAAAATCCAGGAAGTTCTCCCTTCCAGGCGAGATGAGGCCTATTTCCGATGAGGCGTCTGGAGACTAATGACACCTAACCTCTGGAACTTCGAAAGGGTCTTTCACACCCTTGCTGCAACTCAAGAAGTTCACCGCCATACCCGTCTCCACTCGAGAGGAAGCACGATGGTCCCGCCCACATCCAGAGGAGCCCGGTTTCCCCCTCGTAGCTCGAGATGAGGGATCCTTTGCCTGCTTTCAACGGGAAAGAATTCCCGGAGTTCCCGTCGCATCTCAAGAGGAGGCACTCTCAACAGGAAAGGCGAGAGGAACTCCATGGTCGTACCACCATTCCAAGAGTCCCCCAGATGTCTCAGTCCATTCCAGAGGAACCTCTTTGCCATGCACTGGCTCATCTTTCACGCCGAGGATCGACTCACACCACGGTGGCACGTGGGACAGCCCTGTGGGAAAGCCTCGAGGGAAAGCCTCGAGGGAAAACCACAGATCCTATGATCCACGCGACGGGAAGCGTGACATTGCTGCTACAGCCTGGAAGGAAAGCGCACGTGCATGCCCCCCTCGAGACGAGGCCTGACTCCCCTGGGGAGACTCCAGAAGTACCCAAAGATCCATGTCAGCCCCTGAGAGGAATCCTCGGTTCCGGCCCTGACTCCACACAAGGTTTTTGGCCCCGGTATCGACGGGAGAGGAATCCCGAGAGGCCCCCTAGCAACTCGCATAGGGACTGGCCTCTCCTGAGGCCACCAGGGCGGGTCCCAGAGGTCCCCGTCGTAACTCGAGAACACCTGCCGCAACTCGAGAAAATCCAGGAAGTTCTCCCTTCCAGGCGAGATGAGGCCTATTTCTGATGAGGCGTCTGGAGACTAATGACACCTAACCTCTGGAACTTCGAAAGGGTCTTTCACACCCTTGCTGCAACTCAAGAAGTTCACCGCCATACACGTCTCCACTCGAGAGGAAGCACGATGGTCCCGCCAACATCCAGAGGAGCCCCGTTTCCCCCTCGTAGCTCGAGATGAGGGATCCTTTTCCTGCTTTCAACGGGAAAAAATTCCCGGAGTTCCCGTCGCATCTCAAGAGGAGGCACTCTCAACAGGAAAGGCGAGAGGAACTCCATGGTCGTACCACCATTCCAAGAGTCCCCCAGATGTCTCAGTCCATTCCAGAGGAAACTCTTTGCCCTGCACTGGCTCATCTTTCACGCCGAGGATCGACTCACACCACGGTGGCACGTGGGACAGCCCTGTGGGAAAGCCTCGAGGGAAAGCCTCGAGGGAAAACCACAGATCCTTTGATCCATGCGACGGGAAGCGTGACATTGCTGCTACAGCCTGGAAGGAAAGTGCACGTGCATGCCCCCTCACGAGACGAGGCCTGTCTCCCCTGGCGAGACTCCAGAAGTACCCAAAGATCCATATCAGCCCCTGAGAGGAATCCTCGGTTCTGGCCCTGACTTCACACAAGGTTTTTGGCCCCGGTATCGACGGGAGAGGAATCCCGAGAGGCCCCCTAGCAACTCGCATGGTGAGTGGCCACTCCTGAGGCCACCAGGGCGGGTCCCTGAGGTCCCCGTCGTAACTCGAGAACACCTGCCGCATCTCGAGAAAATCCAGGAAGTTCTCCCTTCCAGGCGAGATGAGGCCTATTTCCGATGAGGCGTCTGGAGACTAATGACACCTAACCTCTGGAACTTCGAAAGGGTCTTTCACACCCTTGCTGCAACTCAAGAAGTTCACTGCCATACCCGTCTCCACTCGAGAGGAAGCACGATGGTCCCGCCCACATCCAGAGGAGCCCGGTTTCCCCCTCGTAGCTCGAGATGAGGGATCCTTTGCCTGCTTTCAACGGGAAAGAATTCCCGGAGTTCCCGTCGCATCTCAAGAGGAGGCACTCTCAACAGGAAAGGCGAGAGGAACTCCATGGTCGTACCAGCATTCCAAGAGTCCCCCAGATGTCTCAGTCCATTCCAGAGGAACCTCTTTGCCCTGCACTGGCTCATCTTTCACGCCGAGGATCGACTCACACCACGGTGGCACGTGGGACAGCCCTGTGGGAAAGCCTCGAGGGAAAACCACAGATCCTTTGATCCACGCGAAGGGAAGCGTGACATTGCTGCTACAGCCTGGAAAGAAAACGCACGTGCATGCCCCCACTCGAGACGAGGCCTGACTCCCCTGCGGAGACTCCAGAAGTACCCAAAGATCCATGTCAGCCCCTGAGAGGAATCCTCGTTTCCGGCCCTGACTCCACACAAGGTTTTTGGCCCCGGTATCGACGGGAGAGGAATCCCGCGAGGCCCCCTAGCAACTCGCATGTGGACTGGCCTCTCCTGAGGCCACCAGGGCGGGTCCCTGAGGTCCCCGTCGTAACTCGAGAACACCTGCCGCATCTCGAGAAAATCCAGGAAGTTCTCCCTTCCAGGCGAGATGAGGCCTATTTCCGATGAGGCGTCTGGAGACTAATGACACCTAACCTCTGGAACTTCGAAAGGGTCTTTCACACCCTTGCTGAAACTCAAGAAGTTCACTTCCATACCCGTCTCCACTAGAGAGGAAGCAGGATGGTCCCGCCCACATCCAGAGGAGCCCCGTTTCCCCCTCGTAGCTCGAGATGAGGGATCCTTTGCCTGCTTTCAACGGGAAAGAATTCCCGGCGTTCCCGTCGCATCTCAAGAGGAGGCACTCTCAACAGGAAAGGCGAGAGGAACTCCATGGTCGTACCACCATTCCAAGAGTCCCCCAGATGTCTCAGTCCATTCCAGAGGAAGCTCTTTGCCCTGCACTGGCTCATCTTTCACGCAGAGGATCGACTCACACCACGGAGGCACGTGGGACAGCCCTGTGGGAAAGCCTCGAGGGAAAGCCTCGAGGGAAAATCACAGATCCTTTGATCCACGCGACGGGAAGTGTGACATTGCTGCTACAGCCTGGAAGGAAAGCACACGTGCATGCCCCCACTCGAGACGAGGCCTGACTCCCCTGGGGAGACTCCAGAAGTACCCAAAGATCCATGTCAGCCCCTGAGAGGAATCCTCGGTTCCGGCCCTGACTCCACACAAGGTATTTGGCACCGGTATCGACGGGAGAGGAATCCCGAGACGCCCCCTAGCAACTCGCATGGGGACTGGCCTTTCCTGAGGCCACCAGGGAGGGTCCCTGAGGTCCACGTCGTAACTCGAGAACACCTGCTGCAACTCGAGAAAATCCAGGAAGTTCTCCCTTCCAGGCGAGATGAGGCCTATTTCCGATGAGGCGTCTGGAGACTAATGACACCTAACCTCTGGAACTTCGAAAGGGTCTTTCACACCCTTGCTGCAACTCAAGAAGTTCACCGCCATACCCGTCTCCACTCGAGAGGAAGCACGATGGTCCCGCCCACATCCAGAGGAGCCCCGTTTCCCCCTCGTAGCTCGAGATGAGGGATCCTTTCCCTGCTTTCAACGGGAAAGAATTCCAGGCGTTCCCGTCGCATCTCAAGAGGAGGCACTGTCAACAGGAAAGGCGAGAGGAACTCCATGATCGTACCACCATTCCAAGAGTCCCCCAGATGTATCAGTCCATTCCAGAGGAACCTCTTTGCCCTGCACTGGCTCATCTTTCACGCCAAAGATCGACTCACACCACGGTGGCACGTGGGACAGCCCTGTTGGAAAGCCTGGAGGGAAAACCACAGATCCTTTGATCCATGGGTCGAGAAGCGTGACATTGCTGCTACAGCTTGGAAGGATAGCGCACGTGCATGCCCCCACTCGAGACGAGGCCTGACTCCCCTGCGGAGACTCCAGAAGTACCCAAAGATCCATGTCAGCCCCTGAGAGGAATCCTCGTTTCCGGCCCTGACTCCACACAAGGTTTTTGGCCCCGGTATCGACGGGAGAGGAATTCCGAGAGGCCCCCTAGCAACTCGCATGTGGACTGGCCTCTCCTGAGGCCACCAGGGCGGGTCCCTGAGGTCCCCGTCGTAACTCGAGTACACCTGCCGCATCTCGAGAAAATCCAGGAAGTTCTCCCTTCCAGGCGAGAAGAATCCTATTTCCGATGAGGCGTCTGGAGACTAATGACACCTAACCTCTGGAATTTCGAAAGGGTCTTTCACACCCTTGCTGCAACTCAAGAAGTTCACTTCCATACCAGTCTCCACTCGAGAGGAAGCAGGATGTTCCCGCCCACATCCAGAGGAGCCCCGTTTCCCCCTCGTAGCTCGAGATGAGGGATCCTTTGCCTGCTTTCAACGGGAAAGAATTCCCGGCGTTCCCATCGCATCTCAAGAGGAGGCACTCTCAACAGGAAAGGCGAGAGGAACTCCATGGTGGTACCACCATTCCAAGAGTCCCCCAGATGTCTCAGTACATTCCAGAGGAAGCTCTTTGCCCTGCACTGGCTCATCTTTCACGCCGAGGATCGACTCACACCACGGTGGCACGTGGGACAGCCCTGTGGGAAAGCCTCGAGGGAAAGCCTCGAGGGAAAACCACAGATCCTATGATCCACGCGACGGGAAGCGTGACATTGCTGCTACAGCCTGGAAGGAAAGTGCACGTGCATGCCCCCTCACGAGACGAGGCCTGTCTCCCCTGGCGAGACTCCAGAAATACCCAAAGATCCATATCAGCCCCTGAGAGGAATCCTCGGTTCTGGCCCTGACTCCACACAAGGTTTTTGGCCCCGGTATCGACGGGAGAGGAATCCCGAGAGGCCCCCTAGCAACTCGCATGGTGACTGGCCACTCCTGAGGCCACCAGCGCGGGTCCCTGAGGTCCCCGTCGTAACTCGAGAACACCTGCCGCAACTCGAGAAAATCCAGGAAGTTCTCCCTTCCAGGCGAGATGAGGCCTATTTCCGATGAGGCGTCTGGAGACTAATGACACCTAAACTCTGGAACTTCGAAAGGGTCTTTCACACCCTTGCTGCAACTCAAGAAGTTCACCGCCATACCCGTCTCCACTCGAGAGGAAGCACGATGGTCCCGCCCACATCCAGAGGAGCCCCGTTTCCCCCTCGGAGCTCGAGATGAGGGATCCTTTCCGTGCTTTCAACGGGAAAGAATTCCCGGCGTTCCCGTCGCATCTCAAGAGGAGGCACTCTCAACAGGAAAGGCAAGAGGAACTCCATGGTCGTACCACCATTCCAAGAGTCCCCCAGATGTCTCAGTCCATTGCAGAGGAACCTCTTTGCCCTGCACTGGCTCATCTTTCACGCCGAGGATCGACTCACACCACGGTCGCACGTTGGACAGCCCTGTGGGAAAGCCTCGAGGGAAAGCCTCGAGGGAAAACCACAGATCCTTTGATCCACGCGACGGGAAGCGTGACATTGCTCCTAAAGCCTGGAAGGAAAGCGCACGTGCATGCCCCCACTCGAGACGAGGCCTGACTCCCCTGGGGAGACTCCAGAAGTACCCAAAGATCCATGTTAGCCCCTGAGAGGAATCCTCGGTTCCGGCCCTGACTCCACACAAGGTTTTTGGCCCCGGTATCGACGGGAGAGGAATCCCGAGAGGCCCCCTAACAACTCGCATGGGGACTGGCCTCTCCTGAGGCCACCAGGGCGGGTCCCTGAGGTCCCCGTCGTAACTCCAGAACACCTGCCGCAACTCGAGAAAATCCAGGAAGTTCTCCCTTCCAGGCGAGATGAGGCCTATTTCCGATGAGGCGTCTGGAGACTAATGACACCTAACCTCTGGAACTTCCAAAGGGTCTTTCACACCCTTGCTGCAACTCAAGAAGTTCACCGCCATACCCGTCTCCACTCGAGAGGAAGCACGATGGTCCCGCCCACATCCAGAGGAGCCCCGTTTCCCCCTCGTAGCTCGAGATGAGGGATCCTTTCCCTGCTTTCAACGGGAAAGAATTCCCGGCGTTCCCGTCGCATCTCAAGAGGAGGCACTCTCAACAGGAAAGGCGAGAGGAACTCCATGGTCGTACCACCATTCCAAGAGTCCCCCAGATGTCTCAGTCCATTCCAGAGGAACCTCTTTGCCCTGCACTGGCTCATTTTTCACGCCGAGAATCGACTCACACCACGGTGTCACATGGGACAGCCCTGTGGGAAAGCCTCGAGGGAACGCCTCGAGGGAAAACCGCAGATCATTTGATCCACGCGACGGGAAGCGTGACATTGCTGCTACAGCCTGGAAGGAAAGTGCACGTGCATGCCCCCACTCGAGACGAGGCCTGACTCCCCTGGGGAGACTCCAGAAGTACCCAAAGATCCATGTCAGCCCCTGAGAGGAATCCTCGGTTCCGGCCCTGACTCCACACAAGGTTTTTGGCCCCGGTATCGACGGGAGAGGAATCCCGAGAGGCCCCCTAGCAACTCGCATAGGGACTGGCCTCTCCTGAGGCCACCAGGGCGGGTCCCTGAGGTCCCCGTCGTAACTCGAGAACACCTGCCGCAACTCGAGAAAATCCAGGAAGTTCTCCCTTCCAGGCGAGATGAGGCCTATTTCCGATGAGGCGTCTGGAGACTAATGACACCTTACCTCTGGAACTTCGAAAGGGTCTTTCACAGCCTTGCTGCAACTCAAGAAGTTCACCACCATACCCTGCCGGAAGCCAGTGTGAGGAATCCCGCCCGTGACAAGGTCATGAGGAAGGAAGCTGACATACGCAAGGCGTGCTCAGACTTCAGGGACCCCTCTGGATATTCCTAAGCATGTACCCCAGCAAAAATCTGCTGGCTTTTGTGCTCTGCTTTTCCACTTTTCTGATATTCTCTGGAAAAAAGTCAATTCAGGGTTTTAGTCTTCTGCATTTGAAAGGGATGTTTCAGTTAAACCCCTCTGATAGCTCTCTAGTCTGCCTAACAGGTTCCCCAGACCTCTTACAGCTTGTGAATTGCTTACAGCCCCCCAACCGCGAGAGGCACAAAGCTTACAGCTTGTGAATTGCTTACAGCCCCCCAACCGCGGGAGGCACAAAGCTTAAAAGCATCTTAAAGATACAGAGCCTTTTCTAAAGAGTTAAAAATTATATTGGTAGAGGGTTTTCACTGTTGACTCAAGGATTGCTGCCAGACCTCCTTATTCTTTATCTTTTAGGCACCTGGAAGGATGTTAATGTAAGCAGGATGTAGAAAAAGATACATAGTAGTTTTGATGTTAGCAACACTAGACTTTTGAGTTAATTGCTTCTCTTTTGCTATAAATCACTGCACTCCCTCTACTTGTTATAAGTTGCTGTATCCTTGCTGTCTAAGAATGTAACTTTCTTTAGTGCTTTCCGAGAGTGGCACCAGACCTTGGGAAGATCAACACAAATAAGTCTTGTGGTTGACAAACCCTTATCAGAAAAAAGGCTGTAAAATGTTAATTGGCCCTTTTGGTTGGAAGATGATGTAAATTACCTAAGACTTGTGTATACAATTAGGTATGCAGAGAGAAAAGCCTGGTTTTGATAAGAGTCTGGACTGCTAACGCTGCATAACTTTGTGTTACCCATTGATCTCCATGTTTTATCAAAAGTATAAAAGGCCTTCTGAACAATAAAGGACGGGACCAGATTCTCAGACCAGTTTCTCGGACTAGTCTCGGCCTGGTTTCTTGGGAATCTGGCTCCCCCCGTGTCTCTCTCTCTCTCTCTTTTTCTCTCCCTTTTCTTCCCTCTGCTCTTTACTTTAATTTCAGGCTGAATTTCCATCTGGGGCGCGGAGGCTCGCCAGGTCTACTTATTTGCCCTGGTTATTAAGATCCGCGAGAAAGGGAGCTTAAGGCGAGGCACCCTTAGATATTCAAGCGGGCACCGGTGGCCCAACGTAGATGGTGCAAATTCCTTGTCTGGAATTTTATTGGTCTTCCGCGTAAACCAAGCTATTCAGCCCTCTTTCTCCACTTAATCTTCCTACTGCACTACAGTTTCTTAATCTAATCTTATATTAATAAATAAACAAGTCTTTCCACGCCAACGCCGTCCACCCTTCGAATTCCCTGGATCCACCGGGGCTGGACCCCGGCAAGTGGCGCCCGGAACAGGCTATTCGAAGGTAGGTTCCTCGGAGCAAAAGCTCCCCCCGGAGCACTCTCTGTAGCTCCCCCCGGAGCACTCTCTGTTGCTCCCCCCGGAGCACTCTCTGTTGCTCCCCCCCGGAGTGACTTAATCACTCCCCCCGGAGTACTTTCGGGTACTCCCCCAGTGTTGAGTGTTCGGGACGGCTAGGACCCCACTCAGGGTGCCGCGGACCCCCCTGTAGGATAGACAGGGTGAGGAGGAGTGGGAAGTGTTCAAGGGTTTAAGAGAAACCTGGTGCTCTAGAGGTTGAAAAGAAACCTGCTATCTTAGGGTTGAAAACAAAACCCCCCTCGCCAAAGGTAAAACCTTTTTGTTGAGGTAGACTTTTCTATAAGACTTAATTTTCTGACATGGGTAACAGTGAATCAAAAGAAAGACAGCTTTTTACAGGAGTAATCTTGCAGTTACTAACTAAACGAGGAATTAAAGTTAAAAAATCCAATATTCATTCATTTTTTTCCTTTGTACAAGAACAGTGTCCCTGGTTTCCAGAAGAAGGCACTGTTAACTTAGACACCTGGGAGAGAGTAGGAAAACAACTAAAAACTTACCATGCTGAACATGGCTCACAAAAGGTGCCTACTGACGCCTTTTCCTTATGGAATATAATTAGGGACGCTCTAGACCCTGCCCCTGAATCTGAAAAGGTACATCTTAAAGAGGAAAGTGCAGAGAAAAAGGTATCTATCGAAGAGGAGAGTGATGAAAAGGAGGCTACACCTAACTATCGGCAGTTGAGTCAAATGATAGCTGCAATGACTGCCCAAGAAAAGGTAATAGATAGAGATGACAAAAAAGAGCAGCTTTCAGATGAGGAAGATTTGGAAGAGGAAGTAAGTCAAGATCATTCTGATGAGGACTGGTCTTTATTAAATAAAGATGCTCCAAGGAGTTTAAGAGAAACTTCTCCAATTAGATTATCTGCTCCAAAGAGCTTAATAAAAACTTCCCCAACCAGACCACCTGCTTCCACAAATTCAAGAGAAATTTCCTTAATTAAGCCTTCTGCTTCCAGAGGCTCAAGACAAATGTCCCCCATCAGATTATATGCACCTGAGAGTTTAAGGCCAGATTCCCCAGATAAAACATCCGTAAGACCTAAACACAGAACGGATAAAAAATTCCCAAAGTACGAAGAAAGTGACATAGGACACCCCTTGCCCCCCCCCTCCCTATAAGGGTGAGGGGCCTCCACTAGAAGCTCCCCGAAGAAGAGTTTTCTCTAGCCCAGATGATGAACTTGATCCCCACCTTGAGGCTTGTTTCCCCATAATATTTGGTGGAAGTGGTGGGAGAACAGCCCCCCACTGGGAACCCATTCCAATGAAAATGATTAAAGAACTCAAACAGGCTTGTGCTTTGTATGGGCCTAAAGCCCCGTACACTGTATCATTGGTGGAAGCTTTAGCGGGCAGATGGATGACACCCCATGACTGGAAGACAGTCGCTAAAGCTTGTCTGTCTGGAGGTCAATATGTACTTTGGAGAACTGAATATGAAGATCTAGCCCAAAAACAGGCTGATGCTAACCAAAAATATGGCCCAAGATATATTATAAAAAATATGTTGGCAGGGACTAATGATTTTGGAACACTTAGAGATCAAATGGGATTAGATAAAACCACTTTAGATCAAGTAACCGCCTGCGCCCTTGGGGCTTGGCGTTTGTTGCCTGAAGGGAAAGAATCTACCTCTTCCTTCTCAAATGTTAAACAAAAACCAGAAGAGCCATATGAAGACTTTATATCAAGACTTGCAGAGGCAGTCAACAGAGTAATTTCCAACACTGAGGCAGCTAGTATATTGATAAAACAACTGGCATTTGAAAATGCTAATTCTACCTGCCAGGCCATTTTACGTCCTATTAAAAAAACTGGGGAAATAATAGATTATATCAGGCAATGTGCAGATGTAGGACCAGCGATGATGCAGGGCGTTGCCATAGCTGCAGCCATAAAGGGAAATTCTTACCAGCAGGCAGTACAGTCCTTTTTTACAAATAGAAATAACCCGTCAAAGAGTCATTCCAGTAGTCCAGGCCAGAATATTGGTTTATCCAAGGCCTGCTTCTCTTGCGGACGGGAAGGGCACCTTATGCGAGCTTGTCCCCAAAAAGCAGCCGGTTCTTCTCTGCCGAATTCTCCCTCCCCGGCTGTGCCTACTAATCTCCCTAGATCTCTCTGCCCTCGTTGTCAAAAAGGATATCACTGGGCAAAAGAATGTAGGTCACAATTCCATAGAAATGGAGCCTTTTTGGGCCCCGACCAGCAGTCGGGAAACGGATTGAGGGGCCAGCCTCAGGCCCCGACAACAATTGGGGCAGCCTCACTGAACCCATTCATTCCCTTCGTCCCATCGCAGAACTCATCAGAGCAACCCCAGGCAGCGCAGGACTGGACCTCAGTTCCACCACCTCAGCAATATTAACACCAGATAGCCCCACTGTAAAAATACCTACAGGAGTTAAAGGCCCATTACCAACAGGTTTAGTAGGAATTATACTAGGCAGAAGTTCCTTAGCTATGCAAGGTCTCACAATCATCCCTGGAGTAATTGACTCAGATTATACAGGAGAAATCCAGATAATGATTTCACCCCCAACTAAAACTTTCCAAATACATCAGGGACAAAGAATAGCCCAACTTTTGCTTTTGCCTTACCACACTGCAATTGGGCGCACAGCTACTCAAAATGAAAGGCAGGATAAAGGATTTGGGTCTAGTGATATGGTTTTTTGGATAACAGAAATTACTCAGAAACGTCCTATGAAGACTATCCTGATTAATGGCAAGTCTATTGTGGGGTTATTAGACACAGGAGCAGATGTTTCTTGCATTTCAGGAAAAGACTGGCCCAGCTCCTGGCCCACACATACTACTGAAAATAACTTGGTGGGGATAGGAAGAGCCCCCACAATAGCCAAAAGTGCAAAAATTTTAGATTGGCAATTTGAGGATACCCGTGGAACTTTCCAACCTTATGTCGTTCCTTCGCTCCCCCTTACCCTGTGGGGGAGGGACGTGCTATCTCAAATGGGAGTGTTACTTTTTAGCCCTGATGATAAAGTGACCT
This sequence comes from Capricornis sumatraensis, assembly GCF_032405125.1. NCBI lineage: Eukaryota > Metazoa > Chordata > Mammalia > Artiodactyla > Bovidae > Capricornis > Capricornis sumatraensis. Next base: position 4,557,303 of record NW_027184618.1, read on the forward strand.
CTCAGATGTTGCAGATGGGCTATGATCCATCAAAAGGATTGGGTAAACAACAGACAGGAATAATTGAGCCAATTTGCCCAACTCCTCGCAAGCTACGTGCTGGATTGGGATATCCAAATTTATAATTGAGGCCATTGTTTTTGCTGCCGACCCCATCACATGGAAATCTCAAGATCCGGTGTGGGTAGAACAGTGGCCTCTGCATAAGGAAAAATTATTGGCAGCTAAAGCATTAATCTTTGAACAATTAGAATTGGGACATATTGAGCCCTCCAATAGCCCCTGGAACACTCCTATTTTTGTCATTAAGAAAAAATCTGGTAAATGGCGACTTTTACAGGATTTGAGAGCTATTAATGCCACCATGGAGGACATGGGGGCCTTACAGCCTGGGCTCCCTTCCCCAGTAGCCGTTCCAGAGGGATATAATATAATTGTTATTGATTTACAAGATTGTTTTTTCACTATTCCCTTAAATCCTGAGGATAAAAAGCGATTTGCCTTTAGTCTGCCATCAGAAAATCTTAAACAGCCTTATTTACGGTTTCAGTGGAAGGTTCTGCCTCAGGGAATGAAAAATAGCCCTACTTTATGCCAAAAATTTGTTAATGCCGCTCTAGAAGATACTAGGGCTAAATATGAACACGTGTATATGATTCACTATATGGATGATATTTTAATAGCTCATCCTGATAGAGTTCACCTGCAGACTGTGCTCCAGGACCTGACCCAGGCATTGACAGACAGAGGCCTAAAAATTGCCCCAGAAAAAATTCAAATCAATCCGCCCATAACTTACTTAGGAAGAGTCATAAATTCGGAAACGGTGACTCATACCCCGCTGCAATTGAGAAAAGACCATCTTATTACTTTAAATGATTATCAAAAACTCTTAGGTGATATTAATTGGATTAGACCATATTTAAAATTAACCACTGCCGAATTAAAACCTCTTTTTAACACTTTACGCGGGGATCCTGATCCAACCTCAAAAAGACAATTAACAGCTGAGGCTCAAGAAGCCCTAGGCAAAGTAGAAGCAGCCTTATCAAATAGCTATGTAAAAAGAATTGATTTGACGATGACGTGGCAGTTCCTTTGCCTAGCTACTCCAACGGCGCCTACGGGAGTTCTGTGGCAACGCGGCCCTTTAGAATGGATCCATCTTCCTACCCAAGCTAAAAAAGTCGTGGCTTCTTATCCTGGTTTAATTGCCACATTAATGCTAAAAGGAAGGAAGCGGAGCATTGAATTGTTTGGTAAAGAGCCATCAGAGATTGTAATTCCATATAATAAGGAGCAGCTTGATGCTCTTTTAATGTTTGATGAAGACTGGCAGATTGCCATAGGGAATTACTGTGGTCAAATTTTGCATCATTTACCCTCGCATGTTTTACTAAATTTTATGTCTAACCATCCAGTTATTTTTCCTGTCCGGTGTAAACAGTTCCCTATTTCAGATGCTCAGGTAGTCTTTACTGATGGATCGGCTAACGGTAGAGCCTCTATAGTCACAAGAGATCATCAAAAACTTTTGGAAACACAAGAAACTTCAGCTCAAAGGGCTGAAATCACAGCTGTTATTGAGGCCTTTGTTATGTTTGCGGAGAAAGAATTTAACCTTTATTCTGACTCTCAGTATGTGGTCAGGCTGTTTCCACACATTGAGACTGCAGTTTTGCCTGAAAACAAAACTGCTATCTTCCATTTGTTAACTAAACTGCAGCAGCAAATATGGAAAAGAAATCGGGCGTTCTTTATCGGCCACATTCGGGCTCATTCCGGCCTGCCTGGCCCTTTAAATGCTCTCAATGAATTGGCAGATTCGTTAACCAGGATTTCAGTGGCTTCTGTTTTTGAAGAAGCTCGAGCTTCTCACTCACTTCATCACCAAAATGCCACTGCCTTACGATACCAGTTTCAAATTCCTCGAGAATCTGCCCGAGAGATTGTTCGTTCTTGTTCACATTGTCCTACTACCGTGAATGCTTTGCCTCTGGGAGTTAACCCTCGCGGTCTCAAACCTAATGCACTCTGGCAAATGGATGTAACCCATGTCTCTTCATTTGGAAAACTGTCTTTTGTTCATGTAACTGTAGATACCTTCTCTCATGTTATTATTGCCACTGCTCGTACAGGGGAAGCAGTTAAAGATGTAATACAACATCTTTTTACATGCTTTTCCTATCTGGGCTTGCCAAAAGCTTTAAAAACTGATAATGCTCCTGCTTACACTTCTAAATCTTTTCAGCAATTCTGTACAAGATTTCAAATTAAACATAACACCGGCATCCCTTATAACCCACAAGGACAAGCCATTGTGGAAAGAGCACATCAAACACTGAAAATCCATATTCAAAAACTAAAAGAAGGGGAATTTAAATATAGTTCCCCCCATCAGATTTTGCAACATGCTCTTTTCGTAATAAATAACTTAAATGCTGATTCATCCGGAAACACTGCAATGCTTCGCCATTGGTGCCCAGAGCAATTGAATGCAAAACCATTAGTAAAATGGAGGGACCTTCTTTCCGGACAATGGAAAGGTCCTGACCCCTTATTAACCAATGGGCGAGGGTATGCTTGTGTTTTTCCACAGGACGCGGACGCTCCGATTTGGGTTCCAGACAGACTAATTCGCCATGTCTCAGCTCCCCGGATACCAGAATCCCCCGCCACCGCGATCTCTAAAAAGGAAGAAACTCCCTCTTCCCCCGCTCCCTCCGCCAGCACGGGAAACGCCGCTGACCCCAGGACAGCTGACATTGGAGATCCCGGATAGGCGCGGATCGGAGCCACCCACTGGACAGATGTCACGACTTCAGATACAGGATATTGCACCCCCTGATTTTTTGCCTCGCAGGAATCCATTAGGACGCCCAGCTCAGTCAACCCAACAAGCCTCCTTGCCCACCTGGGGACAGATTAAAGCTCTCTGTCGCCAGGCACAGGGGATAGCTACCCTACAGGGATCGTCAGTCTCTCCTGAAAAGGTGTTTATTGCCATGCTTGCCTTGCTCTCTTGCCAGGTAAGCGCTGCTCCCATTCCAACCAAATATTGGGCGTTTCTCCCGGATCCTCCAACTTTCCAAGTTGTTACTTGGAACAGTGACCCCATACGAGTTAGTACAGACCAGCCTCGCCTTTTGGGAGGATCTTATACTTCCTATACAAAAGACCAATACCCTATTAATTTCAATTATACCTTTAAAGGACTAGCAGATGATTTTCCTGTCTGCTTTAATTTTCCTCCTGGCCTTACAGGAGACTTCTTTACCAAGACAGGATGCGTTGGAGCCTCCACAAAAGCAGTTATGACAGATTCCCCAACCTCTAAATTTGCATCTATAGGGGATCGGTCTGCTTGGATATTACGAGCCCGTATGCCTGGGGTCCTTGGCCCCTATAAGTCTTTGTCTCTCAAAACTCCATCAGAATATCCAAATTGTGATGATGTTGCTCCCTCAGATGTTATTTGGAAAACTATAGATGATCATTCAGGATATCCGATTTGGAAATCTTGTATTTATAATTCGAGAGTAGATTACAATATGCCGGGAGGAAGAAATTGTGCGATTCAGGACTGGAGCAACCCAAATCCAGGTCAAGACCCTGAGTCTGACGATGACTTTATCAATAGATTGGATAATTGGAAAGAATATTCAATTTCTTGGCCGTTAGTTGCCACCAGACGGCATCATAACCAATTTGTTCCCCCTATGCTGTCTTATATAACTAGAGGTAAAACCTTTTGGCAGCCAGAAATTTGGAGAGCCCTTGCGGCTACCGCCCCTATTATTTTAATCCGACCAAAAAATACCTCTATTTACTCTATTTTAGCTTGTCTACCCTCTCCTTATGTTTTTCTTTTCACTAATGATTCTGAAAGACTTAACATACAATTGAATTATACAGGTGGACCCCATGTAGTGTCTTGTGAACAATGTATGCTTTCATCCTGTTTAACTCCTCAATATAAAGTTTGCTCTTTCATGGTTTTAAAACGTCCGCCCTATCTCATGGTACCTGTAACTGTAGCCACGTATTGGTATGATAACCATGGCCTAGCTGTACTGCAACAGCTACAAGATTTAATGCGAACACGACGGTTTGTGGGCTTACTTGTTTTGGGAATATCAGCTTTGATAACCGCAATTACTTCTGTTACTGTGGTGGCATTATCATTGTCTCAACAAGTGTATACTGCCCAATATGTTGACACCGTATCCAAAAATGTTTCTCTAACGCTGGCAACCCAGGAAATTATAGATAGGAAGCTAGAAATAAGGATTGATGCCTTAGAAGAAGCAGTAATGCATATTGGGAATGAATTACAGAGTCTGAAAATGAAATTGGCTCTTTCATGTCATGCCGATTACCGGTGGATATGTGTTACATCCCTGAAAGTAAATGAGACAGATTTTAAATGGGAGAGGGTCAAAAATCATATTTTAGGTGTCTGGAACAGCTCAGATATTAGTTTAGATTTAGGGAAACTTCATAATCAGATTCAGACCTTGGAACACTCCCGATTAGATTTTACCGCCGCAGGAGAAGCCAATGACTTTTTCCACACCTTCTCTGACTTCATTTCTGGAAAAACTCTTCTGACTACTGTCTCTAGCTATGCTGCTGTGGGTGCCATAATCCTGCTCCTTGTAATCGTGCTTCCTTGTGTTGTCAGGACTCTTCGGCAGAGCATTCGGAATCTCGCGACTGAACTGCACCTAATTTTTTTAAAAAACTAATAAAGAAGGGGGAGTTGCCGGAAGCCAGTGTGAGGAATCCCGCCCGTGACAAGGTCATGAGGAAGGAAGCTGACATACGCAAGGCGTGCTCAGACTTCAGGGACCCCTCTGGATATTCCTAAGCATGTACCCCAGCAAAAATCTGCCGGCTTTTGTGCTCTGCTTTTCCACTTTTCTGATATTCTCTGGAAAAAAGTCAATTCAGGGTTTTAGTCTTCTGCATTTGAAAGGGATGTTTCAGTTAAACCCCTCTGATAGCTCTCTAGTCTGCCTAACAGGTTCCCCAGACCTCTTACAGCTTGTGAATTGCTTACAGCCCCCCAACCGCGAGAGGCACAAAGCTTACAGCTTGTGAATTGCTTACAGCCCCCCAACCGCGGGAGGCAGAAAGCTTAAAAGCATCTTAAAGATACAGAGCCTTTTCTAAAGAGTTAAAAATTATATTGGTAGAGGGTTTTCACTGTTGACTCAAGGATTGCTGCCAGACCTCCTTATTCTTTATCTTTTAGGCACCTGGAAGGATGTTAATGTAAGCAGGATGTAGAAAAAGATACATAGTAGTTTTGATGTTAGCAACACTAGACTTTTGAGTTAATTGCTTCTCTTTTGCTATAAATCACTGCACTCCCTCTACTTGTTATAAGTTGCTGTATCCTTGCTGTCTAAGAATGTAACTTTCTTTAGTGCTTTCCGAGAGTGGCACCAGACCTTGGGAAGATCAACACAAATAAGTCTTGTGGTTGACAAACCCTTATCAGAAAAAAGGCTGTAAAATGTTAATTGGCCCTTTTGGTTGGAAGATGATGTAAATTACCTAAGACTTGTGTATACAATTAGGTATGCAGAGAGAAAAGCCTGGTTTTGATAAGAGTCTGGACTGCTAACGCTGCATAACTTTGTGTTACCCATTGATCTCCATGTTTTATCAAAAGTATAAAAGGCCTTCTGAACAATAAAGGACGGGACCAGATTCTCAGACCAGTTTCTCGGACTAGTCTCGGCCTGGTGTCTTGGGAATATGGCTCCCCCCGTGTCTCTCTCTCTCTCTCTTTTTCTCTCCCTTTTCTTCCCTCTGCTCTTTACTTTAATTTCAGGCTGAATTTCCATCTGGGGCGCGGAGGCTGGCCAGGTCTACTTATTTGCCCTGGTTATTAAGATCCGCGAGAAAGGGAGCTTAAGGCGAGGCACCCTTAGATATTCAAGCGGGCACCGGTGGCCCAACGTAGATGGTGCAAATTCCTTGTCTGGAATTTTATTGGTCTTCCGCGTAAACCAAGCTATTCAGCCCTCTTTCTCCACTTAATCTTCCTACTGCACTACAGTTTCTTAATCTAATCTTATATTAATAAATAAACAAGTCTTTCCACGCCAACGCCGTCCACCCTTCGAATTCCCTGGATCCACCGGGGCTGGACCCCGGCAATACCCGTCTCCACTAGAGAGGAAGCACGATGGTCCCGCCCACATCCAGAGGAGCCCCGTTTCCCGCTCGTAGCTCGAGATGAGGGATCCTTTCCCTGCTTTCAACGGGAAAGAATTCCCGGCGTTCCCGTCGCATCTCAAGAGGAGGCACTCTCAACAGGAAAGCCGAGAGGAACTCCATGGTCGTACCACCATTCCAAGAGTCCCCCAGATGTCTCAGTCCATTCCAGAGGAACCTCTGTGCCCTGCACTGGCTCATCTTTCACGCCGAGGATCGACTCACACCACGGTGGAACGTGGGACAGCCCTGTGGGAAAGCCTCGAGGGAAAACCACAGATCCTTTGATCCACGCGACGGGAAGCGTGACATTGCTGCTACAGCCTGGAAAGAAAACGCACGTGCATGCCCGCACTCGAGACGAGGCCTGACTCCCCTGCGGAGACTCCAGAAGTACCCAAAGATCCATGTCAGCCCCTGAGAGGAATCCTCGTTTCCGGCCCTGACTCCACACAAGGTTTTTGGCCCCGGTATCGACGGGAGAGGAATCCCGCTAGGCCCCCTAGCAACTCGCATGGGGACTGGCCTCTCCTGAGGCCACCAGGGCGGGTCCCTGAGGTCCCCGTCGTAACTCGAGAACACCTGCCGCATCTCGAGAAAATCCAGGAAGTTCTCCCTTCCAGGCGAGAAGAATCCTATTTCCGATGAGGCGTCTGGAGACTAATGACACCTAATCTCTGGAATTTCGAAAGGGTCTTTCACACCCTTGCTGCAACTCAAGAAGTTCACTTCCATACCCGTCTCCACTCGAGAGGAAGCAGGATGGTCCCGCCCACATCCAGAGGAGCCCCGTTTCCCCCTCGTAGCTCGAGATGAGGGATCCTTTGCCTGCTTTCAACGGGAAAGAATTCCCGGCGTTCCCATCGCATCTCAAGAGGAGGCACTCTCAACAGGAAAGGCGAGAGGAACTCCATGGTGGTACCACCATTCCAAGAGTCCCCCAGATGTCTCAGTCCATTCCAGAGGAAGCTCTTTGCCCTGCACTGGCTCATCTTTCACGCCGAGGATCGAATCACACCACGGTGGCACGTGGGACAGCCCTGTGGGAAAGCCTCGAGGGAAAGCCTCGAGGGAAAACCACAGATCCTATGATCCACGCGACGGGAAGCGTGACATTGCTGCTACAGCCTGGAAGGAAAGTGCACGTGCATGCCCCCTCACGAGACGAGGCCTGTCTCCCCTGGCGAGACTCCAGAAGTACCCAAAGATCCATATCAGCCCCTGAGAGGAATCCTCGGTTCTGGCCCTGACTCCACACAAGGTTTTTGGCCCCGGTATCGACGGGAGAGGAATCCCGAGAGGCCCCCTAGCAACTCGCATGGGGACTGGCCACTCCTGAGGCCACCAGGGCGGGTCCCTGAGGTCCCCGTCGTAACTCGAGAACACCTGCCGCAACTCGAGAAAATCCAGGAAGTTCTTCCTTCCAGGCGAGATGAGGCCTATTTCCGATGAGGCGTCTGGAGACTAATGACACCTAACCTCTGGAACTTCGAAAGGGTCTTTCACACCCTTGCTGCAACTCAAGAAGTTCACCGCCATACCCGTCTCCACTCGAGAGGAAGCACGATGGTCCCGCCCACATCCAGAGGAGCCCCGTTTCCCCCTCGTAGCTTGAGATGAGGGATCCTTTGCCTGCTTTCAACGGGAAAGAATTCCCGGAGTTCCCGTCGCATCTAAAGAGGAGGCACTCTCAACAGGAAAGGCGAGAGGAACTCCATGGTCGTACCACCATTCCAAGAGTCCCCCAGATGTCTCAGTCCATTCCAGAGGAACCTCTTTGCCCTGCACTGGCTCATCTTTCACGCCGAGGATCAACTCACACTACGGTGGCACGTGGGACAGCCCTGTGGGAAAGCCTCGAGGGAAAGCCTCGAGGGAAAACCACAGATCCTTTGATCCACGCGACGGGAAGCGTGACATTGCTGCTACAGCCTGGAAGGAAAGCACACGTGCATGCCCCCACTCGAGACGAGGCCTGACTCCCCTGGGGAGACTCCAGAAGTACCCAAAGATCCATGTCAGCCCCTGAGAGGAATCCTCGGTTCCGGCCTTGACTCCACACAAGCTTTTTGGCCCCGGTATCGACGGGAGAGGAATCCCGAGAGGCCCCCTAGCACCTCGCATGGGGACTGGCCTCTCCTGAGGCCACCAGGGCGTGTCCCTGAGGTCCCCGTCGTAACTCGAGAACACCTGCCGCAACTCAAGAAAATCCAGGAAGTTCTCCCTTCCAGGCGAGATGAGGCCAATTTCCGATGAGGTGTCTGGAGACTAATGACACCTAACCTCTGGAACTTCGAAAGGGTCTTTCACACCCTTGCTGCAACTCAAGAAGTTCACCGCCATACCCGTCTCCACTCGAGAGGAAGCACGATGGTCCCGCCCACATCCAGAGGAGCCCCGTTTCCCCCTCGGAGCTCGAGATGAGGGATCCTTTCCCTGCTTTCAACGGAAAGAATTCCCCGCGTTCCCATCGCATCTCAAGAGGAGGCACTCTCAACAGGAAAGGCGAGAGGAACTCCATGGTCGTACCACCATTCCAAGAGTCCCCCAGATGTCTCAGTCCATTCCAGAGGAACCTCTTTGCCCTGCACTGGCTCATCTTTCACGCCGAGGATCGACTCACACCACGGTGGCACGTGGGACAGCCCTGTGGGAAAGCCTCGAGGGAAAGCCTCGAGGGAAAACCACAGATCCTTTGATCCAAGCAACGGGAAGCGTGACATTGCTTCTACAGCCTGGAAGGAAAGCGCACGTGCATGCCCCCACTCGAGACGAGGCCTGACTCCCCTGGGGAGACTCCAGAAGTACCCAAAGATCCATGTCAGCCCCTGAGAGGAATCCTCGGTTCCGGCCCTGACTCCACACAAGGTTTTTGGCCCCGGTATCGACGGGAGAGGAATCCCGAGAGGCCCCCTAACACCTCGCATGGGGACTTGCCTGTCCTGAGGCCACCAGGGCGGGTCCCTGAGGTCCCCGTCGTAACTCGAGAACACCTGCCGCAACTAGAGAAAATTCAGGAAGTTCTCCCTTCCAGGCGAGATGAGGCCTATTTCTGATGAGGTGTCTGGAGACTAATGACACCTAAACTCTGGAACTTCGAAAGGGTCTTTCACACCCTTGCTGCAACTCAAGAAGTTCACCGCCATACCCGACTCCACTAGAGAGGAAGCACGATGGTCCCGCCCACATCCAGAGGAGCCCCGTTTTCGCCTCGGAGCTCGAGATGAGGGATCCTTTCCCTGCTTTCAACGGAAAGAATTCCCGGCATTCCCATCACATCTCAAGAGGAGGCACTCTCAACAGGAAATGCGAGAGGAACTCCATGGTGTACCACCATTCCAAGAGTCCCCCAGATGTCTCAGTCCATGCCAGAGGAACATCTTTGATCTGCACTGGCTCATCTTTCACGCCGAGGATCGACTCACACCACGGTGGCACGTGGGACAGCCCTGTGGGAAAGCCTCGAGGGAAAGCCTCGAGGGAAAACCTCAGATCCTTTGATCCACGCGACGGGAAGCGTGACATTGCTGCTACAGCCTGGAAGGAAAGTGCACGTGCATGCCCCCACTCGAGACGAGGCCTGACTCCCCTGGGGAGACTCCAGAAGTACCCAAAGATCCATGTCAGCCCGTGAGAGGAATCCTCGGTTGCGGCCCTGACTCCACACAAGGTTTTTGGCCCCGGTATCGACGGGAGAGGAATCCCGAGAGGCCCCCTAGCAACTCGCATGGGGACTGGCCTCTCCTGAGGCCACCCGGGCGGGTCCCTGAGGTCCCCGTCGTAACTCGAGAACACCTGCCACAACTCGAGAAAATCCAGGAAGTTCTCCCTTCCAGGCGAGATGAGGACTATTTCCGATGAGGCGTCTGGAGACTAATGACACCTAACCTCTGGTACTTCGAAAGGGTCTTTCACACACTTGCTGCAACTCAAGAAGTTCACCGCCATACCCGTCTCCACTCGAGAGGAAGCACGATGGTCCCGCCCACATCCAGAGGAGCCCCGTTTCCCCCTCGGAGCTCGAGATGAGGGATCCTTTCCCTGCTTTCAACGGGAAAGAATTCCCGGCGTTCCCGTCGCATCTCAAGAGGAGGCACTCTCAACAGGAAAGGCGAGAGGAACTCCATGGTCGTACCACCATTCCAAGAGTCCCCCAGATGTCTCAGTCCATTCCAGAGGAACCTCTTTGCCCTGCACTGGCTCATCTTTCACGCCGAGGATCGACTCACACCACGGTGGCACGTGGGACAGCCCTGTGGGAAAGCCTCGAGGGAAAGCCTCGAGGGAAAACCACAGATCCTTTGAACCAAGCCACGGGAAGCGTGACATTGCTGCTACAGCCTGGAAGGAAACCACACGTGCATGCCCCCACTCGAGACGAGGCCTGACTCCCCTGGGGAGACTCCAGAAGTACCCAAAGATCCATGTCAGCCCCTGAGAGGAATCCTCGGTTCCAGCCCTGACTCCACACAAGGTTTTTGGCCCCGGTATCGTCGGGAGAGGAATCCCGAGAGGCCCCCTAGCACCTCGCATGGGGACTGGCCTCTCCTGAGGCCACCAGGGCGGGTCCCTGAGGTCCCCGTCGTAACTCGAGAACACCTGCCACAACTCAAGAATATCCAGGAAGTTCTCCCTTCCAGGCGAGATGAGGCCAATTTCCGATGAGGTGTCTGGAGACTAATGACACCTAACCTCTGGAACTTCGAAAGGGTCTTTCACACCCTTGCTGCAAGTCAAGAAGTTCACCGCCATACCCGTCTCCACTCGAGAGGAAGCACGATGGTCCCGCCCACATCCAGAGGAGCTCCGTTTCCCCCTCGGAGCTCGAGATGAGGGATCCTTTCCCTGCTTTCAACGGGAATGAATTCCCGGCGTTCCCGTCGCATCTCAAGAGGAGGCACTCTCAACAGGAAAGGCGAGAGGAACTCCATGGTCATACCACCATTCCAAGAGTCCCCCAGATGTCTCAGTCCATTCCAGAGGAAGCTCTTTGCCCTGCACTGGCTCATCTTTCACGCCGAGGATCGACTCACACCACGGTGGCACGTGGGACAGCCCTGTGGGAAAGCCTCGAGGGAAAGCCTCGAGGGAAAACCACAGATCCTTTGATCCAAGCCACGGGAAGCGTGACATTGCTGCTACAGCCTGGAAGGAAACCACACGTGCATGCCCCCACTGGAGACGAGGCCTGACTCCCCTGGGGAGACTCCAGAGGTACCCAAAGATCCATGTCAGCCCCTGAGAGGAATCCTCGGTTCCAGCCCTGACTCCACACAAGGTTTTAGGCCCCGGTATCGACGGGAGAGGAATCCCGAGAGGCCCCCTAGCACCTCGCCTGGGGACTGGCCTTTCCTGACGCCACCAGGGCGGGTCCCTGAGGTCCCCGTCGTAACTCGAGAACACCTGCCGCAACTCGAGAAAATCCAGGAAGTTCTCCCTTCCAGGCGAGATGAGGCCTATTTCCGATGAGGCGTCTGGAGACTGATGACACCTAACCTCTGGAATTTCGAAAGGGTCTTTCATACCCTTGCTGCAACTCAAGAAGTTCACCGCCATACCCGTCTCCACTCGAGAGGAAGCACGATAGTCCCGCCCAAATCCAGAGGAGCCCCGTTTCCCCCTCGTAGCTCGAAATGAGGTATCCTTTCCCTGCTTTCAACGGGAAAGAATTCCCGTCGTTCCCGTCGCATCTCAAGAGGAGGCACTCTCAACAGGAAAAGCGAGAGGAACTCCATGGTCGTACCACCATTCCAAGAGTCCCCCAGATGTCTCAGTCCATTCCAGAGGAACCTCTTTGCCCTGCACTGGCTCATCTTTCACGCCGAGGATCGACTCACACCACGGTGGCACGTGGGACAGCCCTGTGGGAAAGCCTCGAGGGAAAGCCTTGAGGGAAAACCACAGATCCTTTGATCCAAGCCACGGGAAGCGTGACATTGCTGCTACAGCCTGGAAGGAAAGCGCACGTGCATGCCCCCACTCGAGACGAGGCCTGACTCCCCTGGGGAGACTCCAGAAGTACCCAAAGATGCATGTCAGCCCCTGAGAGGAATCCTCGGTTCCGGCCCTGACTCCACACAAGGTTTCTGGCCCCGGTATCGACGGGAGAGGAATCCCGAGAGGCCCCCTAACACCTCGCATGGGGACTGGCCTCTCCTGAGGCCACCAGGGCGGGTCCCTGAGGTCCCCGTCGTAACTCGAGAACACCTGCCGCAACTCGAGAAAATCCAGGAAGTTCTCCCTTCCAGGCGAGATGAGGCCTATTTCCGATGAGGTGTCTGGAGACTAATGACACCTAACCTCTGGAACTTCGAAAGGGTCTTTCACACCCTTGCTGCAACTCAAGAGGTTCACCGCCATACCCGTCTCCACTCGAGAGGAAGCACGATGGTCCCGCCCACATCCTGAGGAGCCCCGTTTCCCCCTCGGAGCTCGAGATGAGGGATCCTTTCCCTGCTTTCAACGGAAAGAATTCCCGGCATTCCCATCTCATCTCAAGAGGAGGCACTCTCAACAGGAAAGGCGAGAGGAACTCCATGGTTGTACCACCATTCCAAGAGTCCCCCAGATGTCTCAGTCCATTCCAGAGGAACCTCTTTGCCCTGCACTGGCTCATCTTTCACGCCGATGATCGACTCACACCACGGTGGCACGTGGGACAGCCCTGTGGGAAAGCCTCGAGGGAAAGCCTCGAGGGAAAACCACAGATCCTTTGATCCACGCGACGGGAAGCGTAACATTGCTGCTACAGCCTGGAAGGAAAGCGCACGTGCATGCCCCCACTCGAAACGAGGCCTGACTCCATTGGGGAGACTCCAGAAGTACACAAAGATCCATGTCAGCACCTGAGAGGAATCCTCGGTTCCGGCCCTGACTCCACACAAGGTTTTTGGCCCCGGTATCGACGGGAGAGAAATCCCGAGAGGCCCCCTAGCAACTCGCATGGGGACTGGCCTCTCCTGAGGCCACCAGGGCGGGTCCCTGAGGTCCCCGTCGTAACTCGAGAACACCTGCCGCAACTCGAGAAAATCCAGGAAGTTCTCCCTTCCAGGCGAGATGAGGCCTATTTCCGATGAGGCGTCTGGAGACTAATGACACCTAACCTCTGGTACTTCGAAACGGTCTTTCACACCCTTGCTGCAACTCAAGAAGTTCACCGCCATACCCGTCTCCACTCGAGAGGAAGCACGATGGTCCCGCCCACATCCAGAGGAGCCCCGTTTCCCCCTTGGAGCTCGAGATGAGGGATCCTTTCCCTGCTTTCAACGGGAAAGAATTCCCGGTGTTCCCGTCGGATCTCAAGAGGAGGCATTCTCAACAGGAAAGGCGAGAGGAACTCCATGGTCGTACCACCATTCCAAGAGTCCCCCAGATGTCTCAGTCCATTCCAGAGGAACCTCTTTGCCCTGCACTGGCTCATCTTTCATGCCGAGGATCGACTCACACCACGGTGGCACGTGGGACAGCCCTGTGGGAAAGCATCGAGGGAAAGCCTCGAGGGAAAATCACAGATCCTTTGATCCAAGCCACGGGAAGCGTGACATTGCTGCTACAGCCTGGAAGGAAACCACACGTGCATGCCCCCACTCGAGACGAGGCCTGACTCCCCTGGGGAGACTCCAGAAGTACCCAAAGATCCATATCAGCCCCTGAGAGGAATCCTCGGTTCCGGCCCTGATTCCTCACAAGGTTTTTGGCCCCGGTATCAACGGGAGAGGAATCCCGAGAGGCCGACTAGCAACTCGCATGGGGACTGGCCTCTCCTGAGGCCACCAGGACGGGTCCCTGAGGTCCCCGTCGTAACTCGAGAGCACCTGCCGCAATTCGAGAAAATCCAGGAAGTTCTCCCTTCCAGGCGAGATGAGGCCTATTTCCGATTAGGCGTCTGGTGACTAATGACACCTAACCTCTGGAACTTCGAAAGGGTCTTTCACACCCTTGCTGCGACTCAAGAAGTTCACCGCCATACCCGTCTCCATTCGAGAGGAAGCACGATGGTCCCGCCCACATCCAGAGGAGACCCGTTTCCCCCTCGGAGCTCGAGATGAGGGATCCTTTCCCTGCTTTCAACGGAAAGAATTCCCGGCGTTCCCATCGCATCTCAAGAGGAGGCACTCTCAACAGGAAAGGCGAGAGGAACTCCATGGTCGTACCACCATTCCAAGAGTCCCCCAGATGTCTCAGTCCATTCCAGAGGAACCTCTTTGCCCTGCACTGGCTCATCTTTCACGCCGAGGATCGACTCACACCACGGTGGCACGTGGGACAGCCCTGTGGGAAAGCCTCGAGGGAAAGCTTCGAGGGAAACCACAGATCCTTTGATCCAAGCCACGGGAAGCGTGACATTGCTGCTACAGCCTGGAAGGAAAGCGCACGTGCATGCCCCCACTCGAGACGAGGCCTGACTCCCCTGGGGAGACTCCAGAAGTACCCAAAGATCCATGTCAGCCCCTGAGAGGAATCCTAGGTTCCAGCCCTGACTCCACACAAGGTTTTTGGCCCCGGTATCTTCGGGAGAGGAATCCCGAGAGGCCCCCTAGCACCTCGCATGGGGACTGGCCTCTCCTGAGGCCACCAGAGCGGGTCCCTGAGGTCCCCGTCGTAACTCGAGAACACCTGCCGCAACTCGAGAAAATCCAGGAAGTTCTCCCTTCCAGGCGAGATGAGGCCTATTTCCGATGAGGCGTCTGGAGACTAATGACACCTAACCTCTGGAACTTCGAAAGGGTCTTTCAAACCCTTGCTGCAACTCAAGAAGTTCACCGCCATACCCGTCTCCACTCGAGAGGAAGCACGATGGTCCCGCCCACATCCAGAGGAGCCCCGTTTCCCCCTCGTAGCTCGAGATGAGGGATCCTTTCCCTGCTTTCAACGGGAAAGTATTCCCGGCGTTCCCGTCGCATCTCAAGAGGAGGCACTCTCAACAGGAAAGGCGAGAGGAACTCCATGGTCGTACCACCATTCCAAGAGTCCCCCAGATGTCTCAGTCCATTCCAGAGGAACCTCTTTGCCCTGCACTGGCTCATCTTTCACGCCGAGGATCGACTCACACCACGGTGGCACGTGGGACAGCCCTGTGGGAAAGCCTCGAGGGAAAGCCTCGAGGGAAAACCACAGATCCTTTGATCCACGCGACGGGAAGCGTGACATTGCTGCTACAGCCTGGAAGGAAAGCGCACGTGCATGCCCCCACTCGAGACGAGGCCTGTCTCCCCTGGGGAGACTCCAGAAGTACCCAAAGATCCATATCAGCCCCTGAGAGGAATCCTCGGTTCCGGCCCTGACTCCTCACAAGGTTTTTGGCCCCGGTATCGACGGGAGAGGAATCCCGAGAGGCCCACTAGCAACTCGCATGGGGACTGGCCTCTCCTGAGGCCACCAGGACGGGTCCCTGAGGTCCCCGTCGTAACTCGAGAGCACCTGCCGCTATTCGAGAAAATCCAGGAAGTTCTCCCTTCCAGGCGAGATGAGGCCTATTTCTGATTAGGCGTCTGGAGACTAATGACACCTAACCTCTGGAACTTCGAAAGGGTCTTTCACACCCTTGCTGCGACTCAAGAAGTTCACCGCCATACCCGTCTCCACTCGAGAGGAAGCACGATGGTCCCGCCCACATCCAGAGGATCCCCGTTTCCCCCTCGCAGCTCGAGATGAGGGAACCTTTCCCTGCTTTCAACGGGAAAGAATTCCCGGCGTTCCCGTCGCATCTCAAGAGGAGGCACTCTCAACAGGAAAGGCGAGAGGAACTCCATGGTCGTACCACCATTCCAAGAGTCCCCCAGATGTCTCAGTCCATTCCAGAGGAAACTCTTTGCCCTGCACTGGCTCATCTTTCACGCCGAGGATCGACTCACACCACGGTGGCACGTGGGACAGCCCTGTGGGAAAGCCTCGAGAGAAAGCCTCGAGGGAAAACCACAGATCCTTTGATCCAAGCCACAGGAAGCGTGACATTGCTGCTACAGCCTGGAAGGAAAGCGCACGTGCATGCCCCCACTCAAGACGAGGCCTGACTCCCATGGGGAGACTCCAGAAGTACCCAAAGATCCATGTCAGCCCCTGAGAGGAATCCTAGGTTCCAGCCCTGACTCCACACAAGGTTTTTGGCCCCGGTATCTTCGGGAGAGGAATCCCGAGAGGCCCCCTAGCACCTCGCATGGGGACTGGCCTCTCCTGAGGCCACCAGAGCGGGTCCCTGAGGTCCCCGTCGTAACTCGAGAACACCTGCCGCAACTCGAGAAAATCCAGGAAGTTCTCCCTTCCAGGCGAGATGAGGCCTATTTCCGATGAGGTTTCTGGAGACTAATGACACCTAACCTCTGGAACTTCGAAAGGGTCTTTCACACCCTTGCTGCAAGTCAAGAAGTTCACCGCCATACCCGTCTCCACTCGAGAGGAAGCACGATGGTCCCGCCCACATCCAGAGGAGCCCCGTTTCCCCCTCGGAGCTCGAGATGAGGGATCCTTTCCCTGCTTTCAACGGGAAAGTATTCCCGGCGTTCCCGTCGCATCTCAAGAGGAGGCACTCTCAACAGGAAAGGCGAGAGGAACTCCATGGTCGTACCACCATTCCTAGAGTCCCCCAGATGTCTCAGTCCATTCCAGAGGAACCTCTTTGCCCTGCACTGGCTCATCTTTCACGCCGAGGATCGACTCACACCACGGTGGCACGTGGGACAGCCCTGTGGGAAAGCCTCGAGGGAAAGCCTCGAGAGAAAACCACAGATCCTTTGATCCACGCGATGGGAAGCGTGACATTGCTGCTCCAGCCTGGAAGGAAAGCGCACGTGCATGCCCCCACTCGAGACGAGGCCTGTCTCCCCTGGGGAGACTCCAGAAGTACCCAAAGATCCATATCAGCCCCTGAGAGGAATCCTCGGTTCCGGCCCTGACTCCTCACAAGGTTTTTGGCAACGGTATCGACGGGAGAGGAATCCCGAGAGGCCCCCTAGCAACTCGCATGGGAACTGGCCTCTCCTGAGGCCACCAGGACGGGTCCCTGAGGTCCCCGTCGTAACTCGAGAGCACCTGCCGCAACTCGAGAAAATCCAGGAAGTTCTAACTTCCAGGCGAGATGAGCCCTATTTCCGATGAGGCGTCTGGAGACTAATGACACCTAACCTCTGGAACTTCGAAAGGGTCTTTCACACCCTTGCTGCGACTCAAGAAGTTCACCGCCATACCCGTCTCCACTCGAGAGGAAGCACGATGGTCCCGCCCACATCCAGAGGATCCCCGTTTCCCCCTCGTAGCTCGAGATGAGGGATCCTTTCCCTGCTTTCAACGGGAAAGAATTCCCGGCGTTCCCGTCGCATCTCAAGAGGAGGCACTCTCAACAGGACAGGCGAGAGGAACTCCATGGTCGTACCACCATTCCAAGAGTCCCCCAGATGTCTCAGTCCATTCCAGAGGAACCTCTTTGCCCTGCACTGGCTCATCTTTCACGCCGAGGATAGACTCACACCACGGTGGCACGTGGGACAGCCCTGTGGGAAAGCCTCGAGAGAAAGCCTCGAGGGAAAACCACACATCCTTTGATCCACGCGATGGCAAGAGTGACATTGCTGCTACAGCCTGGAAGGAAAGCGCACGTGCATGCCCCCACTCGAGACAAGGCCTTACTCCCCTGGGGAGACTCCAGAAGTACCCAAAGATCCATGTCACCCCTGAGAGGAATCCTCGGTTCCGGCCCTGACTCCACACAAGGTTTTTGGCCCCGGTATCGACGGGAGAGGAATCCCGAGAGGCCCCCTAGCACCTCGCATGGGGACTGGCCTCTCCTGAGGCCACCAGGGCGGGACCCTGAGGTATCCGTCGTAACTCGAGAACACCTGCCGCAACTCGAGAAAATCCAGGAAGTTCTCCCTTCAAGGCGAGATGAGGCCTATTTCCGATGAGGCGTCTGGAGACTAATGACACCTAACCTCTGGAACTTCGAAAGGGTCTTTTACACCCTTGCTGCAACTCAAGAAGTTCACCGCCATACCCGTCTCCACTCGAGAGGAAGCCCGATGGTCCCGCCCACATCCAGAGGAGCCCCGTTTCCCCCTCGGAGCTCGAGATGAGGGATCCTTTCCCTGCTTTCCACGGGAAAGAATTCCCGGCGTTCCCATCGCATCTCAAGAGGAGGCACTCTCAACAGGAAAGGCGAGAGGAACTCCATGATCGTACCACCATTCCAAGAGTCCCCCAGATGTCTCAGTCGATTCCAGAGAAACCTCTTTGCCCTGCACTGGCTCATCTTTCACGCCGAGGATCGACTCACACCACGGTGGCACGTGGGACAGCCCTGTGGGAAAGCCTCGAGGGAAAACCACAGATCCTTTGATCCACGCGAAGGGAAGCGTGACATTGCTGCTACAGCCTGGAAAGAAAGCGCACGTGCATGCCCCCACTCGAGACAAGGCCTGACTCCCCTGGGGAGACTCCAGAAGTACCCAAAGATCCATGTCACCCCTGAGAGGAATCCTCGGTTCCGGCCCTGACTCCACACAAGGTTTTTGGCCCCAGTATCGACGGGAGAGGAATCCCGAGAGGCCCCCTAGCAACTCGCATGGGAACTGGCCTCTCCTGAGGCCACCAGGGCAGGTCCCTGAGGTCCCCGTCGTAACTCGAGAACACCTGCCGCAACTCGAGAAAATCCAGGAAGTTCTCCCTTCCAGGCGAGATGAGGCCTATTTCCGATGAGGCGTCTGGAGACTAATGACACCTAACCTCTGTAACTTCGAAAGGGTCTTTCACACCCTTGCTGCAACTCAAGAAGTTCACCGCCATACCCGTCTCCACTCGAGAGGAAGCACGATGGTCCCGCCCACATCCAGAGGAGCCCCGTTTCCCCCTCGTAGCTCGAGATGAGGGATCCTTTCCCTGCTTTCAACGGGAAAGAATTCCCGGCGTTCCCGTCGCATCTCAAGAGGAGGCACTCTCAACAGGAAAGGCGAGAGGAACTCCATGGTCGTACCACCATTCCAAGAGTCCCCCAGATGTCTCAGTCCATTCCAGAGGAACCTCTTTGCCCTGCACTGGCTCATCTTTCACGCCGAGGATCGACTCACACCACGGTGGCACGTGGGACAGCCCTGTGGGAAAGCCTCGAGGGAAAGCCTCGAGGGAAAACCACATATCCTTTGATCCACGCCACGGGAAGCGTGACATTGCTGCTACAGCCTGCAAGGAAAGCGCACGTGCATGCCCCCACTCGAGACGAGGCCTGACTCCCCTGGGGAGACTCCAGAAGTACCCTAAGATGCATGTCAGCCCCTGAGAGGAATCCTCGGTTCCGGCCCTGACTCCACACAAGGTTTTTGGCCCCGGTATCGTCGGGAGAGGAATCCCGAGAGGCCCCCTAGCACCTCGCATGGGGACTGGCCTCTCCTGAGGCCACCAGGGCGGGACCCTGAGGTATCCGTCGTAACTCGAGAACACCTGCCGCAACTCGAGAAAATCCAGGAAGTTCTCCCTTCAAGGCGAGATGAGGCCTATTTCCGATGAGGCGTCTGGAGACTAATGACACCTAACCTCTGGAATTTCGAAAGGGTCTTTCACACCCTTGCTGCAACTCAAGAAGTTCACCGCCATACCCGTCTCCACTCGAGAGGAAGCACGATGGTCCCGCCCACATCCAGAGGAGCCCCGTTTCCGCCTTGGAGCTCGAGATGAGGGATCCTTTCCCTGCTTTCAACGGGAAAGAATTCCCGGCGTTCCCATCGCATCTCAAGAGGAGGCACTCTCAACAGGAAAGGCGAGAGGAACTCCATGGTCGTACCACCATTCCAAAAGTCCCCCAGATGTCTCAGTCCATTCCAGAGAAACCTCTTTGCCCTGCACTGGCTCATCTTTCACGCCGAGGATCGACTTACACCACGGTGGCACGTGGGACAGCCCTGTGGTAAAGCCTCGAGGGAAAACCTCAGATCCTTTGATCCACGCGAAGGGAAGCATGACATTGCTGCTACAGCCTGGAAGGAAAGCGCACGTGCATGCCCCCACTCGAGAAAAGGCCTGACTCCCCTGGGGAGACTCCAGAAGTAACCAAAGATCCATGTCACCGCTGAGAGGAATCCTCGGTTCCGGCCCTGACTCCACACAAGGTTTTTGGCCCCTGTATAGACGGGAGAGGAATCCCGAGAGGCCCCCTAGCAACTCGCATGGGGACTGGCCTCTCCTGAGGCCACCCGGGCAGGTCCCTGAGGTCCCCGTCGTAACTCGAGAACACCTGCCGCAACTCGAGAAAATCCAGGAAGTTCTCCCTTCCAGGCGAGATGAGGCCTATTTCCGATGAGGCGTCTGGAGACTAATGACACCTAACCTCTGGAACTTCGAAAGGGTCTTTCACACCCTTGCTGCAACTCAAGAAGTTCACCGCCATACCCGTCTCCACTCGAGAGGAAGCACGATGGTCCCGCCCACATCCAGAGGAGCCCCGTTTCCCCCTCGTAGCTCGAGATGAGGGATCCTTTCCCTGCTTTCAACGGGAAAGAATTCCCGGCGTTCCCGGCGAATCTCAAGAGGAGGCACTCTCAACAGGAAAGGCGAGAGGAACTCCATGGTCGTACCACCATTCCAAGAGTCCCCCAGATGTCTCAGTCCATTCCAGAGGAACCTCTTTGCCCTGCACTGGCTCATCTTTCACGCCGAGGATAGACTCACACCACGGTGACACGTAGGACAGCCCCGTGGGAAAGCCTCGAGAGAAAGCCTCGAGGGAAAACCACACATCCTTTGATCCACGCGAAGGGAAGCATGACATTGCTGCTACAGCCTGGAAGGAAAGCGCACGTGCATGCCCCCACTCGAGACAAGGCCTGACTCCCCTGGGGAGACTCCAGAAGTAACCAAAGATCCATGTCACCGCTGAGAGGAATCCTCGGTTCCGGCCCTGACTCCACACAAGGTTTTTGGCCCCAGTATAGACGGGAGAGGAATCCCGAGAGGCCCCCTAGCAACTCGCATGGGGACTGGCCTCTCCTGAGGCCACCAGGGCAGGTCCCTGAGGTCCCCGTCGTAACTCGAGAACACCTGCCGCAACTCGAGAAAATCCAGGAAGTTCTCCCTTTCAGGCGAGATGAGGCCAATTTCCAATGAGGCGTCTGGAGACTAATGACACCTAACCTCTGGAACTTCGAAAGGGTCTTTCACACCCTTGCTGCAACTCAAGAAGTTCACCGCCATACCCGTCTCCACTCGAGAGGAAGCACGATGGTCCCGCCCACATCCAGAGGAGCCCCGTTTCCCCCTCGTAGCTCGAGATGAGGGATCCTTTCCCTGCTTTCAACGGGAAAGAATTCCCGGCGTTCCCGGCGAATCTCAAGAGGAGGCACTCTCAACAGGAAAGGCGAGAGGAACTCCATGGTCGTACCACCATTCCAAGAGTCCCCCAGATGTCTCAGTCCATTCCAGAGGAACCTCTTTGCCCTGCACTGGCTCATCTTTCACGCCGAGGATCGACTCACACCACGGTGGCACGTGGGACAGCCCTGTGGGAAAGCCTCGAGGGAAAGCCTCGAGGGAAAACCACAGATCCTTTGATCCACGCGACGGGAAGCGTGACATTGCTGCTACAGCCTGGAAGGAAAGCGCACGTGCATGCCCCCACTCGAGACGAGGCCTGTCTCCCCTGGGGAGACTCCAGAAGTACCCAAAGATCCATATCAGCCCCTGAGAGGAATCCTCGGTTCCGGCCCTGACTCCTCACAAGGTTTTTGGCCCCGGTATCGACGGGAGCGGAATCCCGAGAGGCCCACTAGCAACTCGCATGGGGACTGGCCTCTCCTGAGGCCACCAGGGCGGGTCCTTGAGGACCCCGTCGTAACTCGAGAGCACCTGCCGCAACTCGAGAAAATCCAGGAAGTTCTCCCTTCCAGGCGAGATGAGGCCTATTTCCGATGAGGCGTCTTTAGACTAATGACACCTAACCTCTGGAACTTCGAAAGGGTCTTTCACACCCTTGCTGCAACTCAAGAAGTTCACCGCCATACCCGTCTCCACTCGAGAGGAAGCACGATGGTCCCGCCCACATCCAGAGGAGCCCCGTTTCCCCCTCGGAGCTCGAGATGAGGTATCCTTTCCCTGCTTTCAACGGGAAAGAATTCCCGGCGTTCCCGTCGCATCTCAAGAGGAGGCACTCTCAACAGGAAAGGCGAGCGGAACTCCATGGTCGTACCACCATTCCAAGAATCCCCCAGATGTCTCAGTCCATTCCAGAGGAACCTCGTTGCCCTGCACTGGCTCATCTTTCACGCCGAGGATCGACTCACACCACGGTGGCACGTGGGACAGCCCTGTGGGAAAGCCTCGAGGGAAAGCCTCGAGGGAAAACCACAGATCCTTTGATCCACGCGACGGGAAGCGTGACATTGCTGCCACAGCCTGGAAGGAAAGCGCACGTGCATGCCCCCACTCGAGACGAGTCCTGACTCCCCTGGGGAGACTCCAGGAGTACCCAAAGATCCATGTCAGCCCCTGAGAAGAATCCTCGGTTCCGGCCCTGACTCCATACAAGGTTTTTGGCCCCGGTATCGACGGGAGAGGAATCCCGAGAGGCCCCCTAGCAACTCGCATGGGGACTGGCCTCTCCTGAGGCCACCTGGACGGGTCCCTGAGGTCCCCGTCGTAACTCGAGAACACCTGCCGCAACTCGAGAAAATCCAGGAAGTTCTCCCTGCCAGGCGAGATGAGGCCTATTTCCGATGAGGCGTCTGGACACTAATGACACCTAACCTCTGGCACTTCGAAAGGGTCTTTCACACCCTTGCTGCAACTCAAGAAGTTCATCGCCATACCCGTCTCCACTCGAGAGGAAGCACGATGGTCCCGCCCACATCCAGAGGAGCCCCGTTTCCCCCTCGTAGCTCGAGATGAGGGATCCTTTCCCTGCTTTCAACGGGAAAGAATTCCCGGCGTTCCCGTCGGATCTCAAGATGAGGCACTCTCAACAGGAAAGGCGAGCGGAACTCCATGGTCGTACCACCATTCCAAGAGTCCCCCAGATGTCTCAGTCCATTCCAAAGGAACCTCTTTGCCCTGCACTGGCTCATCTTTCACGCCGAGGATCGACTCACACCACGGTGGCACGTGGGACAGCCCTGTGGGAAAGCCTCGAGGGAAAGCTTCGAGGGAAAACCACAGATCCCTTGATCCAAGCGACGGGAAGCGTGACATTGCTGCTACAGCCTGGAAGGAAAGTGCACGTGCATGCCCCCACTCGAGACGAGGCCTGACTCCCCTGGGGAGACTCCAGAAGTACCCAAAGATCCATGTCAGCCCATGAGAGGAATCCTCGGTTCTGGCCCTGACTCCACACAAGGTTTTTGGCCCCGGTATCGACGGGAGAGGAATCCCGAGAGGCCCCCTAGCAACTCGCATGGGGACTGGCCTCTCCTGAGGCCATCAGGGCGGGTCACTGAGGTCCCCGTCTAACTCGAGAACACCTGCCGCAACTCGAGAAAATCCAGGAAGTTCTCCCTTCCAGGCGAGATGAGGCCTATTTCCGATGAGGCGTCTGGAGACTAATGACACCTAACCTCTGGAACTTCGAAAGGGTCTTTCACACCCTTGCTGCAACTCAAGAAGTTCACCGCCATACCCGTCTCCACTCGAGAGGAAGCACGATGGTCGCGCCCACATCCAGAGGAGCCCCGTTTCCCCCTCGTAGCTCGAGATGAGGGATCCTTTCCCTGCTTTCAACGGGAAAGAATTCCCGGCGTTCCCGTCGCATCTCAAGAGGAGGCACTCTCAACAGGAAAGGCGAGAGGAACTCCATGGTCGTACCACCATTCCAAGAGTCCCCCAGATGTCTCAGTCCATTCCAGAGGAACCTCTTTGCCCTGCACTGGCTCATCTTTCACGCCGAGGATCGACTCACACCACGGTGGCACGTGGGACAGCCCTGTGGGAAAGCCTCGAGGGAAAGCCTCGAGGGAAAACCACAGATCCTTTGATCCACGCGACGGGAAGCGTGACATTGCTGATACAGCCTGGAAGGAAAGCGCACGTGCATGCCCCCACTCGAGACGAGGCCTGACTCCCCTGGGGAGACTCCAGAAGTACCCAAAGATCCATATCAGCCCCTGAGAGGAATCCTCGGTTCCGGCCCTGACTCCACACAAGGTTTTTGGAGCCAGTATCGACGGGAGAGGAATCCCGAGAGGCCACATAGCAACTCGCATTGGGACTGACCTTTCCTGAGGCCACCAGGGCGGGTCCCTGAGGTCCCCGTTGTAACTCGAGAACACCTGCCGCAACTCGAGAAAATCCAGGAAGTTCTCCCTTCCAGGCGAGATGAGGCCTCTTTCCGATGAGGCGTCTGGAGACTAATGACACCTAACCTCTGGAACGTCGAAAGGGTCTTTCACAGCCTTGCTGCAACTCAAGAAGTTCACCGCCATACGCGTCTCCACTCGAGAGGAAGCACGATGGTCCCGCCCACATCCAGAGGAGCCCCGTTTCCCCCTCGTAGCTCGTGATGAGGGATCCTTTCCCTGCTTTCAACGGGAAAGAATTCCCGGCGTTCCCGTCGCATCTCAAGTGGAGGCACTCTCAACAGGAAAGGGGAGAGGAACTCCATGGTCTTACCACGATGCCAAGAGTCCCCCAGATGTCTCAGTCCATTCCCGAGGAACCTCTTTGCCCTGCACTGGCTCATCTTTCACGCCGAGGATCGACTCACACCATGGTGGCACGTGGGACAGCCCTGTGGGAAAGCCTCGAGGGAAAGCCTCGAGGGAAAACCACAGATCCTTTGATCCACGTGACGGGAAGCGTGACATTGCTGCTACAGCCTGGAAGGAAAGTGCAGGTGCATGCCCCCACACGAGACGAGGCCTGTCTCCCCTGGCGAGACTCCAGAAGTACCCAAAGATCCATATCAGCCCCTGAGAGGAATCCTCGGTTCCGGCCCTGACTCCACACAAGGTTTTTGGCCCCGGTATCGACGGGAGAGGAATCCCGAGAGGCCCCCTAGCAACTCGCATGGGGACTGGCCTCTCCTGAGGCCACCAGGGCGGGTCCCTGAGGTCCCGGTCGTAACTCGAGAACACCTGCCGCAACTCGAGAAAATCCAGGAAGTTCTCCCTTCCAGGCGAGATGAGGCCTATTTCCGATGAGGCATCTGGAGACTAATGACACCTAACCTCTGGAACTTCGAAAGGGTCTTTCACACCCTTGCTGCAACTCAAGAAGTTCATCGCCATACCCGTCTCCACTCGAGAGGAAGCACGATGGTCCCGCCCACATCCAGAGGAGCCCCGTTTCCCCCTCGTAGCTCGAGATGAGGGATCCTTTCCCTGCTTTCAAAGGGAAAGAATTCCCGGCGTTCCCGTCGCATCTCAAGAGGAGGCACTCTCAACAGGAAAGGCGAGCGGAACTCCATGTTCGTACCACCATTTCAAGAGTCCCGCAGATGTCTCAGTCCATTCCATAGGAACCTCTTTGCCCTGCACTGGCTCATCTTTCACGCCGAGGATCGACTCACACCACGGTGGCACGTGGGACAGCCCTGTGGGAAAGCCTCGAGGGAAAGCTTCGAGGGAAAACCACAGATCCTTTGATCCAAGCGACGGGAAGCGTGACATTGCTGCTACAGCCTGGAAGGAAAGCGCACGTGCATGCCCCCACTCGAGACGAGGCCTGACTCCCCTGGGGAGACTACAGAAGTACCCAAAGATCCATGTCAGTCCCTGAGAGGAATCCTCGGTTCCGGCCCTGACTCCACACAAGGTTTTTGGCCCCAGTATCGACGGGAGAGGAATCCCGAGAGGCCACATAGCAACTCGCATTGGGACTGGCCTCTCCTGAGGCCACCAGGGCGGGTCCCTGAGGTCCCCGTCGTAACTCGAGAACACCTGCCGCAACTCGAGAAAATCCTGGAAGTTCTCCCTTCGAGGCGAGATGAGGCCTATTTCCGATGAGGCGTCTGGAGACTAATGACACCTAACCTCTGGAACTTCGAAAGGGTCTTTCACACCCTTGCTGCAACTCAAGAAGTTCACCGCCATACCCGTCTCCACTCCAGTGGAAGCACGATGATCCCGCCTACAAACAGAGGAGCCCCGTTTCCCCCTCGTAGCTCGAGATGAGGGATCATTTCCCTGCTTTCAACAGGAAAGAATTCCCGGCGTTCCCGTCGCATATCAAGAGGAGGCACTCTCAACAGGAACGGCTAGAGGAACTCCATGGTCGTACCACCATTCCAAGAGTCCCCCAGATGTCTCAGTCCATTCCAGAGGAAACTTTGTGCCCTGTACTGGCTCAACTTTCACGCCGAGGATCGACTCACACCACGGTGGCACGTGGGACTGCCGTGTGGGAAAGCCTCGAGGGAGGGCCTCGAGGGAAAACCACAGATCCTTTGATCCACACGACGGGAAGCGTGACATTGCTGCTACAGCCTGGAAGGAAAGCACACGTGCCTGCCCGCACTCGAGACGAGGCCTGACTCCCTTGGGGAGACTCCAGAAGTACCCAAAGATCCATGTCAGCCCCTCAGAGGAATCCTCGGTTCCGGCCCTGACTCCACACAAGTTTTTTGGCCTTGGTATCGACGGGACAGGAATCCCGAGAGGTCCCCTAGCAACTTCCATGGGGAATGGCCTTTCCTGAGGACACCAGGCCGGGTCCCTGAGGTCCCCGTCGTAACTCGAGAACACCTGCCGCAACTCGAGAAAATCCAGGAAGTTCTCCCTTCCAGGAAAGATGAAGCCTATTTCCGATGAGGCGTCTGGAGACTAATGACACCTAACCTCTGGAACTTCGAATGGGTCTTTCACACCCTTGCTGTAACTCAAGAAGTTCACCGCCATACCGGTCTCCACTCGAGAGGAAGCACGATGGTCCCGCCTACAAACAGAGGAGCCCCGTTTCCCCCTCGTAGCTCGAGATGTGGGATCCTTTCCCTGCTTTCAACGGGAAAGAATTCCCGGCGTTCCCGTCGCATCTCAACAGGAGGCACTCTCAACAGGAAAGGCGAGAGGAACTCCATGGTCGTACCACCATTCCAAGAGTCCCCCAGATGTCTCATTCCATTCCAGAGGAACCTGTTTGCCCTGCATTGGCTCTTCTTTCACGCCGAGGAACGACTCACACCACGGTGGCACGAGGGACAGCCCTGTGGGAAAGCCTCGAGGGAGAACCACAGATCCTTTGATCCTCGCGACAGGAGGCGTGACATTGCTTCTACAGTGTGGAAGGAAAGCGCACGTGCATGACCCCACACGAGACGAGGCCTGACTCCCCTGGGGAGACTCCAGAAGTACCCAAAGATCCATATCAGCCCCTGAGAGGAATCCTCGGTTCCGGCCCTGACTCCACACAAGGTTTTTGGCCCCAGTATCGACGGGAGAGGAATCCCGAGAGGCCACATAGCAACTCGCATTGGGACTGACCTTTCCTGAGGCCACCAGGGCGGGTCCCTGAGGTCCCCGTTGTAACTCGAGAACACCTGCCGCAACTCGAGAAAATCCAGGAAGTTCTCCCTTCCAGGCGAGATGAGGCCTCTTTCCGATGAGGCGTCTGGAGACTAATGACACCTAACCTCTGGAACGTCGAAAGGGTCTTTCACAGCCTTGCTGCAACTCAAGAAGTTCACCGCCATACGCGTCTCCACTCGAGAGGAAGCACGATGGTCCCGCCCACATCCAGAGGAGCCCCGTTTCCCCCTCGTAGCTCGTGATGAGGGATCCTTTCCCTGCTTTCAACGGGAAAGAATTCCCGGCGTTCCCGTCGCATCTCAAGTGGAGGCACTCTCAACAGGAAAGGGGAGAGGAACTCCATGGTCTTACCACGATGCCAAGAGTCCCCCAGATGTCTCAGTCCATTCCCGAGGAACCTCTTTGCCCTGCACTGGCTCATCTTTCACTCCGAGGATCGACTCACATCACGGTGGCACGTGGGACAGGCATGTGGGATAGCCTCGAGGGAAAGCCTCGAGGGAAAACCACAGATCCTTTGATCCACGCGACGGGAAGCGTGACATTGCTGCTACAGCCTGGAAGGCAAGCAAACGTGCATGCCCCGACTCGAGACGAGGCCTGACGCCCCTGGCGAGACTCCAGGAGTAGCCAAAGATCCATGTCAGCCCCTGAGAGGAATCCTCGGTTCCGGACCTGACTCCACACAAGGTTTTTGTCCCTGGTATCGACGGGAGAGGAATCCCGAGAGGAACCCTAGCAACTCGCTTGGGGACTGGCCTCTCCTGAGGCCAGCAGGGCGGGTCCCTGAGGTCCCCGTCGTAACTCGAGAACACCTGCCGCAACTCGAGAAAATCCAGGAAGTTCTCCCTTCCAGGCGAGATGAGGCCTATTTCCGATGAGGCGTCTGGAGACTAATGACACCTAACCTCTGGAACTTCGAAAGGGTCTTTCACACCCTTGCTGCAACTCAAGAAGTTCACCGCCATACCCGTCTCCACTCGAGAGGAAGCACGATGGTCCCGCCCACATCCAGAGGAGCCCCGTTTCCCCCTCGTAGCTCGAGATGAGGGATCCTTTCCCTGCTTTCAACGGGAAAGAATTCCCGGCGTTCCCGTCGCATCTCAAGAGGAGGCACTCTCAACAGGAAAGGCGAGAGGAACTCCATGGTCGTACCACCATGCCAAGAGTCCCCAAGATGTCTCAGTCCTATCCAGAGGAAACTCTTTGCCCTGCACTGGCTCATCTTTCACGCCGAGGATCGACTCACACCACGGTGGCACGTGGGACAGCCCTGTGGGAAAGCCTCGAGGGAAAGCCTCGAGGGAAAACCAGAGATCCTTTGATCCACGCGACGGGAAGCGTGACATTGCTGCTACAGCCTGGAAGGAAAGCACACCTGCATGCCCCCACTCGAGACGAGGCCTGACTCCCCTGGGGAGACTCCAGAAGTACCCAAAGATCCATGTTAGCCCCTGAGAGGAATCCTCGGTTCCTGCCCTGACTCCACACAAGGTTTTTGGCCCCGGTATCGACGGGAGAGGAATCCCGAGAGGCCCCCTAGCAACTCGCATCGGGACTGGACTCTCCTGAGGCCACCAGGGCGGGTCCCTGAGGTCCCCGTCGTAACTCGACAACACCTGCCGCAACTCGAGAAAATCCAGGAAGTTCTCCCTTCCAGGCGAGATGAGGCCTATTTCCGATGAGGCGTCTGGAGACTAATGACACCTAACCTCTGGAACTTCGAAAGGGTCTTTCACACCCTTGCTGCAACTCAAGAAGTTCACCGCCATACCCGTCTCCACTCGAGAGGAAGCACGATGGTCCCGCCCACATCCAAAGGAGCCCCGTTTCCCCCTCGTAGCTCGAGATGAGGGATCCTTTCCCTGCTTTCAACGGGAAAGAATTCCCGGCGTTCCCGTCGCATCTCAAGAGGAGGCACTGTCAACAGGAAAGGCGAGAGGAACTCCATTGTCGTACCACCATTCCAAGAGTCCCCCAGATGTCTCATTCCATTCCAGAGGAACCTGTTTGCCCTGCATTGGCTTATCTTTCACGCCGAGGAACGACTCACACCACGGTGGCACTAGGGACAGCCCTGTGGGAAAGCCTCGAGGGAGAACCACAGATCCTTTGATCCACGCGACAGGAAGCGTGACATTTCTTCTACAGTGTGGAAGGAAGGTGCACGTGCATGACCCCACACGAGACGAGGCCTGACTCCCCTGGGGAGACTACAGAGGTACCCAAAGATCCATATCAGCCCCTGAGAGGAATCCTCGGTTCCGGCCCTGACTCCACACAAGGTTTTTAGCCCCAGTATCGACGGGAGAGGAATCCCGAGAGGCCACATAGTAACTCGCATTGGGACTGACCTTTCCTGAGGCAACCAGGGCGGGTCCCTGAGGTCCCCGTTGAAACTCGAGAACACCTGCCACAACTCGAGAAAATCCAGGAAGTTCTCCCTTCCAGGCGAGATGAGGCCTCTTTCCGATGAGGCGTCTGGAGACTAATGAAACCTAACCTCTGGAACGTCGAAAGGGTCTTTCACAGCCTTGCTGCAACTCAAGAAGTTCACCGCCATACGCGTCTCCACTCGAGAGGAAGCACGATGGTCCCGCCCACATCCAGAGGAGCCCCGTTTCCCCCTCGTAGCTCGTGATGAGGGATCCTTTCCCTGCTTTCAACGGGAAAGAATTCCCGGTGTTCCCGTCGCATCTCAAGTGGAGGCACTCTCAACAGGAAAGGGGAGAGGAACTCCATGGTCGTACCACGATGCCAAGAGTCCCCCAGATGTCTCAGTCCATTCCCGAGGAACCACTTTGCCCTGCACTGGCTCATCTTTCACGCCGAGGATCGACTCACATCACGGTGGCACGTGGGACAGGCATGTGGGATAGCCTCGAGGGAAAGCCTCGAGGGAAAACCACAGATCCTTTGATCCACGCGACGGAAAGCGTGACATTGCTACTACAGCCTGGAAGGCAAGCACACGTGCATTCCCCCACACGAGACGAGGCCTATCTCCCCTGGCGAGACTCCAGAAGTACCCAAAGATCCATATCAGCCCCTGAGAGGAATCCTCGGTTCCGGCCCTGACTCCACACAAGGTTTTTGGCCCCGGTATCGACGGGAGAGGAATCCCGAGAGGCCCCCTAGCAACTCGCATGGGGACTGGCCTCTCCTGAGGCCACCAGGGCGGGTCCCTGAGGTCCCGGTCGTAACTCGAGAACACCTGCCGCAACTCGAGAAAATCCAGGAAGTTCTCCCTTCCAGGAGAGATGAGGCCTATTTCCGATGAGGCATCTGGAGACTAATGACACCTAACCTCTGGAACTTCGAAAGGGTCTTTCACACCCTTGCTGCAACTCAAGAAGTTCATCGCCATACCCGTCTCCACTCGAGAGGAAGCACGATGGTCCCGCCCACATCCAGAGGAGCCCCGTTTCCCCCTCGTAGCTCGAGATGAGGGATCCTTTCCCTGCTTTCAACGGGAAAGAATTCCCGGCGTTCCCGTCACATCTCAAGAGGAGGCCCTCTCAACAGGAAAGGCGAGCGGAACTCCATGGTCGTACCACCATTCCAAGAGTCCCCCAGATGTCTCAGTCCATTCCAGAGGAACCTCTTTGCCCTGCACTGGCTCATCTTTCACGCCGAGGATCGATTCACACCACGGTGGCACGTGGGACAGCCCTGTGGGAAAGCCTCGAGGGAAAGCTTCGAGGGAAAACCACAGATCCTTTGATCCAAGCGACGGGAAGCGTGACATTGCTGCTACAGCCTGGAAGGAAAGTGCACGTGCATGCCCCCACTCGAGACGAGGCCTGACTCCCCTGGGGAGACTCCAGAAGAACCCAAAGATCCATATCAGCCCCTGAGAGGAATCCTCGGTTTTGGCCCTGACTCCACACAAGGTTTTTGGCGCCGGTATCGACGGGAGAGGAATCCCGAGAGGCCCCCTAGCAACTCGCATGGGGACTGGCCTCTCCTGAGGCCATCAGGGCGGGTCCCTGAGGTCCCCGTCTAACTCGAGAACACCTGCCGCAACTCGAGAAAATCCAGGAAGTTCTCCCTTCCAGGCGAGATGAGGCCTATTTCCGATGAGGCGTCTGGAGACTAATGACACCTAACATCTGGAACTTCGAAAGGGTCTTTCACACCCTTGCTGCAACTCAAGAAGTTCACCGCCATACCCGTCTCCACTCGAGAGGAAGCACGATGGTCCCGCCCACATCCAGAGGAGCCCCGTTTCCCCCTCGTAGCTCGAGATGAGGGATCCTTTCCCTGCTTTCAACGGGAAAGAATTCCCGGCGTTCCCGTCGCATCTCAAGAGGAGGCACTCTCAACAGGAAAGGCGAGAGGAACTCCATGGTCGTACCACCATTCCAAGAGTCCCCCAGATGTCTCAGTCCATTCCAGAGGAACCTCTTTGCCCTGCACTGGCTCATCTGTCACGCCGAGGATCGACTCACACCACGGTGGCACGTGGGACAGCCCTGTGGGAAAGCCTCGAGGGAAAGCCTCGAGGGAAAAGCACAGATCCTTTGATCCACGCGACGGGAAGCGTGACATTGCTGCTACAGCCTGGAAGGAAAGCGCACGTGCATGCCCCCACTCGAGACGAGGCCTGACTCCCCTGGGGAGACTACAGAAGTACCCAAAGATCCATGTCAGCCCCTGAGAGGAATCCTCGGTTCCGGCCCTGACTCCACATAAGGTTTTTGGCCCCAGTATCGACGGGAGAGGAATCACGAGAGGCCACATAGCAACTCGCATTGGGACTGGCCTCTCCTGAGGCCACCAGGGCGGGTCCCTGAGGTCCCCGTCGTAACTCGAGAACACCTGCCGCAACTCGAGAAAATCCTGGAAGTTCTCCCTTCGAGGCGAGATGAGGCCTATTTCCGATGAGGCGTCTGGAGACTAATGACACCTAACCTCTGGAACTTCGAAAGGGTCTTTCACACCCTTGCTGCAACTCAAGAAGTTCACCGCCATACCCGTCTCCACTCGAGAGGAAGCATGATGGTCCCGCCTACAAACAGAGGAGCCCCGTTTCCCCCTCGTAGGTCGAGATGAGGGATCATTTCCCTGCTTTCAACAGGAAAGAATTCCCGGCTTTCCCGTCGCATATCAAGAGGAGGCACTCTCAACAGGAACGGCTAGAGGAACTCCATGGTCGTACCACCATTCCAAGAGTCCCCCAGATGTCTCAGTCCATTCCAGAGGAAACTTTGTGCCCTGTACTGGCTCAACTTTCACGCCGAGGATCGACTCACACCACGGTGGCACGTGGGACTGCCGTGTGGGAAAGCCTCGAGGGAGGGCCTCGAGGGAAAACCACAGATCCTTTGATCCACACGACGGGAAGCGTGACATTGCTGCTACAGCCTGGAAGGAAAGCGCACGTGCATGCCCCCACTCGAGACGAGGCCTGACTCCCCTGGGGAGACTCCAGAAGTACCCAAAGATCCATGTCAGCCCCTGAGAGGAATCCTCGGTTCCGGCCCTGACTCCACACAAGGTTTATGGCCCAGGTTTCGACGGGAGAGGAATCCCGAGAGGCCCCCTAGCAACTCGCATGGGGACTGGCCTCTCCTGAGGCCACCAGGGCGGGTCCCTGAGGTCCCCGTCGTAACGCGAGAACAGCTGCCGCAACTCGAAAAAATTTAGGAAGTTCTCCGTTCCAGGCGAGATGAGGCCTATTTCCGATGAGGCTTCTGGAGACTAATGACAACTAACCTCTGGAAATTCAAAAGGGTCTATCACACCCTTGCTACAACTCAAGAAGTTCACCGCCATTCCCGTCTCCACTCGAGAGGAAGCACGATCGTCCCGCCCTCATCCAGAGGAGCCCCGTTTCCCCCTCGTAGCTCGAGATGAGGGATCCTTTCCCTGCTTTCAACGGGAAAGAATTCCCGGCGTTCCCGTCGCTTCTCGAGAGGAGGCACTCTCAACAGGAAAGGCGAGAGGAACTCCATGGTCGTACCACCATGCCAAGAGTACCCCAGATGTCTCAGTCCATTCCAGAGGAACCTCTTTGCCCTGCACTGGCTCATCTTTCACGCCGAGGATCGGCTCACACCACGGTGGCACGTGGGACAGCCCTGTGGGAAAGCCTCGAGGGAAAGCCTCGAGGGAAAACCACAGATCCTTTGATCCACACGACGGGAAGAGTGACATTGCTGCTACAGCCTGGAAGGAAAGCGCACGTGCATGCCCGCA
Source organism: Capricornis sumatraensis (assembly GCF_032405125.1). Lineage (NCBI taxonomy): Eukaryota > Metazoa > Chordata > Mammalia > Artiodactyla > Bovidae > Capricornis > Capricornis sumatraensis. Next base: position 4,591,157 of record NW_027184618.1, read on the forward strand.
CTCGAGATGAGGCCTGACTCCCCTGGGGAGACTCCAGAAGTACCCAAAGATCCATGTCAGCCCCTGAGAGGAATCCTCGGTTCCGGCCCTGACTCCACACAATGTTTTTGGCCCCGGTATCGACGGGAGAGTAATCCCGAGAGGCCCCCTAGCAACTCGCATGGGGACTGGCCTCTCCTGAGGCCACCAGGGCGGGTCCCTGAGGTCCCCGTCGTAACTCGAGAACACCTGCCGCAACTCGAGAAAATCCAGGAAGTTCTCCTTTCCAGGCGAGATGAGGCCTATTTCTGATGAGGCGTCTGGAGACTAATGACACCTAAACTCTGGAACTTCGAAAGGGTCTTTCACACCCTTGCTGCAACTCAAGAAGTTCACCGCCATACCCGTCTCCACTCGAGAGGAAGCATGATGGTCCCGCCTACATCCAGAGGAGCCCCGTTTCCCCCTCATAGCTCGAGATGAGGGATCCTTTCCCTGCTTTCAACAGGAAAGAATTCCCAGCGTTCCCGTCGCACCTCAAGAGGAGGCACTCTCAACAGGAAAGGCTAGAGGAACTCCATGGTCGTACCACCATTCCAAGAGTTCCCCATATGTCTCAGTCCATTCCAGAGGAACCTCTTTGCCCTGTACTGGCTCATCTTTCACGCCGAGGATCGACTCACACCATGGTGGCACGTGGGACAGTCGTGTGGGAAAGCCTCGAGGGAGGGCCTCGAGGGAAAACCACAGATCCTTTGATCCACGCGACGGGAAGCGTGACATTGCTGCTACAGCCTGGAAGGACAGCGCACGTGCATGCCCCCACTCGAGACGAGGCCTGACTCCCCTGGGGAGACTCCAGAAGTACCCAAAGATCAATGTCAGCCCCTGAGAGGAATCCTCGGTTCCGGCCCTGACTCCACACAAGGTTTTTGGCCCCGGTTTCGACGGGAGAGTAATCCCGAGAGGCGCCCTAGAAACTCGCATGGGGACTGGCCTCTCCTGAGGCCACCAGGGCGGGTCCCTGAGGTCCCCGTCGTAACGCGAGAACAGCTGCCGCAACTCGAGAAAATTTAGGAAGTTCTCCCTTCCAGGCGAGATGAGGCCTATTTCCGATGAGGCTTCTGGAGACTAATGACAACTAACCTCTGGAACTTCAAAACGGTCTATCACAACCTTGCTACAACTCAAGAAGTTCACCGCCATTCCCGTCTCCACTCGAGAGGAAGCACGATCGTCCCGCCCTCATCCAGAGGAGCCCCGTTTCCCCCTCGTAGTTCGAGATGAGGGATCCTTTCCCTGCTTTCAACGGGAAAGAATTCCCGGCGTTCCCGTCGCTTCTCAAGAGGAGGCACTCTCAACAGGAAAGGCGAGAGGAACTCCATGGTCGTACCACCATGCCAAGAGTACCCCAGATGTCTCAGTCCATTCCAGAGAAACCTCTTTGCCCTGCACTGGCTCATCTTTCACGCCGAGGATCGACTCACACCACGGTGGCGCGTGACACAGCCCTGTGGCAAAGCCTCGAGGGAAAGCCTCGAGGGAAAACCACAGATCCTTTGATCCACGCGACGGGAAGCGTGACATTGCTGCTACAGCCTGGAAGGAAAGCGCACGTGCATGCCCGCACTCGAGACGAGGCCTGACTCCCCTGGGGAGACTCCAGAAGTACCCAAAGATCCATGTCAGCCCCTGAGAGGAATCCTCGGTTCCGGCCCTGACTCCACACAAAGTTTTTGGACCCGGTATCAACGGGAGAGGAATCCCGAGAGGCCACATAGCAACTCGCATTGGGACTGACCTTTCCTGAGGCCACCAGGGCGGGTCCCTGAGGTCCCCGCTGTAACTCGAGAACACCTGCCGCAACTCGAGAAAATCCAGGCAGTTCTCCCTTCCAGGCGAGATGAGACCTCTTTCCGATGAGGCGTCTGGAGACTAATGACACCTAACCTCTGGAACGTCGAAAGGGTCTTTCACACCCTTGCTGCAACTCAAGAAGTTCACCGCCATACCCGTCTCCACTCCAGTGGAAGAACGATGGTCCCGCCTACAAACAGAGGAGCCCCGTTTCCCCCTCGTAGCTCGAGATGAGGGATCATTTCCCTGCTTTCAACAGGTAAGAATTCCCGGCGTTCCCGTCGCATCTCAAGAGGAGGCACTTTCAACAGGAACGGCTAGAGGAACTCCATGGTCGTACCACCATTCCAAGAGTCCCCCAGATGTCTCAGTGCATTCCAGAGGAACCTTTTTGCCCTGCACTGGCTCATCTTTCACGCCGAGGATCGACTCACACCACGGTGGCACGTGGGACAGCCCTGTGGGAAAGCCTCCAGGGAAACCCACAGATCCTTTGATCCACGCGACGGGAAGCGTGACATTGCTGCTACAGCCTGGAAGGAAAGCTCACGTGCATGGCCCCACTCGAGACGAGGCCTGACTCCCCTGGGGAGACTCCAGAAAGCACCCAAAGATCCATGTCAGCCCCTGAGAGGAATCCTCGGTTCCGGCCCTGACTCCACACAAGGTTTTTGGCCCCGGTATCGACGGGAGAGGAATACCGAGAGGCCCCCTAGCAACTCGCATGGGGACTGGCCTCTCCTGAGGCCACCAGGGCGGGTCCCTGTGGTCCCCGTCGTGACTCGAGAACACCTGCCGCAACTCGAGAAAATCCAGGAAGTTCTCCCTTCCAGGCGAGATGAGGCCTATTTCCGATGAGGCGTCTGGAGACGAATGACACCTAACCTCTGGAACTTCGAAAGGGTCTTTCACACCCTTGCTGCAACTCAAGAAGTTCACCGCCATACCCGTCTCCACTCCAGTGGAAGCACGATGGTCCCGCCTACAAACAGAGGAGCCCCGTTTCCCCCTCGTAGCTCGAGATGAGGGATCATTTCCCTGCTTTCAACAGGAAAGAATTCCCGGCGTTCCCGTCGCATCTCAAGAGGAGGCACTCTCAACAGGAACGGCTAGAGGAACTCCATGGTCGTACCACCATTCCAAGAGTCCCCCAGATGTCTCAGTCCATTCCAGAGGAATCTTTGTGCCCTGTACTGGCTCAACTTTCACGCCGAGGATCGACTCACACCACGGTGGCACGTGGGACTGCCGTGTGGGAAAGCCTCGAGGGAGGGCCTCGAGGGAAAATCACCCATCCTTTGATCCACACGACGGGAAGCGTGACATTGCTGCTACAGCCTGGAAGGAAAGCGCACGTGCATGCCCGCACTCGAGACGAGGCCTGACTCCCCTGGGGAGACTCCAGAAGTACCCAAAGATCCATGTCAGCCCCTGAGAGGAATCCTCGGTTCCGGCCCTGACTTCACACATGGTTTTTGGCCTCGGCATCGACGGGACAGGAATCCCGAGAGGTCCCCTAGCAACTTCCATGGGGAATGGCCTTTCCTGAGGCCACCAGGCCGGGTCCCTGAGGTCCCCGTCGTAACTCGAGAACACCTGCCGCAACTCGAGAAAATCCAGGAAGTTCTCCCTTCCAGGAAAGATGAAGACTATTTCCGATGAGGCGTCTGGAGACTAATGACACCTAACCTCTGGAACTTCGAATGGGTCTTTCACACCCTTGCTGTAACTCAAGAAGTTCACCGCCATACCGGTCTCCACTCGAGAGGAAGCACGATGGTCCCGTCCACATCCAGAGGAGCCCCGTTTCCCCCTCGTAGCTCGAGATGAGGGATCCTTTCCCTGCTTTCAACGGGAAAGAGTTCCCAGCGTTCCCGTCGCATCTCAAGAGGAGGCACTCTCACCTGGATCGGCGAGAGGAACTCCGTGGTCGTACCACCATTCCAAGAGTCCCCCAGATGTCTCAGTCCATTCCAGAGGAACCTCTTTGCCCTGCACTGGCTCATCTTTCACGCCGAGGATCGACTCACACCACGGTGGCGCGTGACACAGCCCTGTGGCAAAGCCTCGAGGGAAAGCCTCGAGGGAAAACCACAGATCCTTTGATCCACGCGACGGGAAGCGTGACATTGCTGCTACAGCCTGGAAGGAAAGCGCACGTGCATGCCCGCACTCGAGACGAGGCCTGACTCCCCTGGGGAGACTCCAGAAGTACCCAAAGATCCATGTCAGCCCCTGAGAGGAATCCTCGGTTCCGGCCCTGATTCCACACAAAGTTTTTGGACCCGGTATCAACGGGAGAGGAATCCCGAGAGGCCACATAGCAACTCGCATTGGGACTGACCTTTCCTGAGGCCACCAGGGCGGGTCCCTGAGGTCCCCGTTGTAACTCGAGAACACCTGCCGCAACTCGAGAAAATCCAGGAAGTTCTCCCTTCCAGGCGAGATGAGACCTCTTTCCGATGAGGCGTCTGGAGACTAATGACACCTAACCTCTGGAACGTCGAAAGGGTCTTTCACAGCCTTGCTGCAACTCAAGAAGTTCACCGCCATACCCGTCTCGACTCGAGAGGAAGCACGATGGTCCCGCCCACATCCAGAGGAGCCCCGTTTCCCCCTCGTAGCTCGAGATGAGGGATCCTTTCCCTGCTTTCAACAGGAAAGAATTCCCGGCGTTCCCGTCACATCTCAAGAGGAGGCACTCTCAACAGGAACGGCTAGAGGAAGTCCATGGTCGTACCACCTTTCCAAGAGTCCCCCAGATGTCTCAGTCCATTCCAGAGGAACCTCTTTGCCCTGCACTGGCTCATCTTTCACGCCGAGGATCGACTCACACCACGGTGGCACGTGGGACAGCCCTGTGGGAAAGCCTCGAGGGAAAGCCTCGAGGGAAAACCACAGATCCTTTGATCCACGCGACGGGAAGCGTGACATTGCTGCTACAGCCTGGAAGGAAAGCGCACGTGCATGCCCCCACTCGAGACGAGGCCTGACTCCCCTGGGGAGACTCCAGAAGTACCCAAAGATCCATGTCAGCCCCTGAGAGGAATCCTCGGTTCCGGCCCTGACTCCACACAAGGTTTTTGGCCCCGGTATCGATGGGAGAGGAATCCCGAGAGGCCCCCTAGCAACTCGCATGGGGACTGGCCTCTCCTGAGGCCACCAGGGCGGGTCCCTGAGGTCCCCGTCGTAACTCGACAACACCTGCCGCAACTCGAGAAAATCCAGGAAGTTCTACCTTCCAGGCGAGATGAGGCCTATTTCCGATGAGGCGTCTGGAGACGAATGACACCTAACCTCTGGAACTTCGAAAGGGTCTTTCACACCCTTGCTGCAACTCAAGAAGTTCACCGCCATACCCGTGTCCACTCGAGCGGAAGCATGATGGTCCCGCCCACATCCAGAGGAGTCCCGTTTCCCCCTCGTAGCTCGAGATGAGGGATCCTTTCCCTGCTTTCAACGGGAAAGAATTCCCGGGGTTCCCATCGCATCTCAAGAGGAGGCACTCTCAACAGGAAAGGCGAGAGGAACTCCATGGTCGTACCACCATTCCAAGAGTCCCCCAGATGTCTCAGTCCATTCCAGAGGAACCTCTTTGCCCTGCACTGGCTCATCTTTCACGCCGAGGATCGACTCACACCACGGTGGCACGTGGGACAGCACTGTGGGAAAGCCTCGAGGGAAAGCCTCGAGGGAAAACCACAGATCCTTTGATCCACGCGACGGGAAGCGTGACATTGCTGCTACAGCCTGGAAGGAAAGCGCACGTGCATGCCCCCACTCGAGACGAAGCCTGACTCCCCTGGGGAGACTCCACAAGTACCCAAAGATCCATGTCAGCCCCTGAGAGGAATCCTCGGTTCCGGCCCTGACTCCACACAAGGTTTTTGGCCCCGGTATCGACGGGAGAGGAATCCCGAGAGGCCCCCTAGCAACTCGCATGGGGACTGGCCTATCCTGAGGCCACCAGGGCGGGTCCCTGAGGTCCCCGTCGTAACTCGAGAACACCTGCCGCAACTCGAGAAAATCCAGGAAGTTCTCCCTTCCAGGCGAGATGAGGCCTATTTCCAATGAGGCGTCTGGAGACTAATGACACCTAACCTCTGGAACTTCGAAAGGGTCTTTCACACCCTTGCTGCAACTCAAGAAGTTCACCGCCATACCCGTCTCCACTCGAGAGGAAGCACGATGGTCCCGCCCACATCCAGAGGAGCCCCGTTTCCCCCTCAGAGCTCGAGATGAGGGATCGTTTCCCTGCTTTCAACGGGAAAGAATTCCCGGCGTTCCCGTCGCTTCTCAAGAGGAGGCACTCTCAACAGGAAAGGCGAGAGGAACTCCATGGTCGTACCACCATGCCAAGAGTACCCCAGATGTCTCAGTCCATTCTAGAGGAACCTCTTTGCCCTGCACTGGCTCATCTTTCACGCCGAGGATCGACTCACACCACGGTGGCGCGTGACACAGCCCTGTGGCAAAGCCTCGAGGGAAAGCCTCGAGGGAAAACCACAGATCCTTTGATCCACACGACGGGAAGAGTGACATTGCTGCTACAGCCTGGAAGGAAAGCGCACGTGCATGCCCGCTCTCGAGACAAGGCCTGACTCCCCTGGGGAGACTCCAGAAGTACCCAAAGATCCATGTCAGCCCCTGAGAGGAATCCTCGGTTCCGGCCCTGACTCCACACAATGTTTTTGGCCCCGGTATCGACGGGAGAGTAATCCCGAGAGGCCCCCTAGCAACTCGCATGGGGACTGGCCTCTCCTGAGGCCACCAGGGCGGGTCCCTGAGGTCCCCGTCGTAACTCGAGAACACCTGCCGCAACTCGAGAAAATCCAGGAAGTTCTCCTTTCCAGGCGAGATGAGGCCTATTTCTGATGAGGCGTCTGGAGACTAATGACACCTAAACTCTGGAACTTCGAAAGGGTCTTTCACACCCTTGCTGCAACTCAAGAAGTTCACCGCCATACCCGTCTCCACTCGAGAGGAAGCATGATGGTCCCGCCTACATCCAGAGGAGCCCCGTTTCCCCCTCATAGCTCGAGATGAGGGATCCTTTCCCTGCTTTCAACAGGAAAGAATTCCCAGCGTTCCCGTCGCACCTCAAGAGGAGGCACTCTCAACAGGAAAGGCTAGAGGAACTCCATGGTCGTACCACCATTCCAAGAGTTCCCCATATGTCTCAGTCCATTCCAGAGGAACCTCTTTGCCCTGTACTGGCTCATCTTTCACGCCGAGGATCGACTCACACCATGGTGGCACGTGGGACAGCCGTGTGGGAAAGCCTCGAGGGAGGGCCTCGAGGGAAAACCACAGATCCTTTGATCCACGCGACGGGAAGCGTGACATTGCTGCTACAGCCTGGAAGGACAGCGCACGTGCATGCCCCCACTCGAGACGAGGCCTGACTCCCCTGGGGAGACTCCAGAAGTACCCAAAGATCAATGTCAGCCCCTGAGAGGAATCCTCGGTTCCGGCCCTGACTCCACACAAGGTTTTTGGCCCCGGTTTCGACGGGAGAGTAATCCCGAGAGGCGCCCTAGAAACTCGCATGGGGACTGGCCTCTCCTGAGGCCACCAGGGCGGGTCCCTGAGGTCCCCGTCGTAACGCGAGAACAGCTGCCGCAACTCGAGAAAATTTAGGAAGTTCTCCCTTCCAGGCGAGATGAGGCCTATTTCCGATGAGGCTTCTGGAGACTAATGACAACTAACCTCTGGAACTTCAAAACGGTCTATCACAACCTTGCTACAACTCAAGAAGTTCACCGCCATTCCCGTCTCCACTCGAGAGGAAGCACGATCGTCCCGCCCTCATCCAGAGGAGCCCCGTTTCCCCCTCGTAGCTCGAGATGAGGGATCCTTTCCCTGCTTTCAACGGGAAAGAATTCCCGGCGTTCCCGTCGCTTCTCAAGAGGAGGCACTCTCAACAGGAAAGGCGAGAGGAACTCCATGGTCGTACCACCATGCCAAGAGTACCCCAGATGTCTCAGTCCATTCCAGAGAAACCTCTTTGCCCTGCACTGGCTCATCTTTCACGCCGAGGATCGACTCACACCACGGTGGCGCGTGACACAGCCCTGTGGCAAAGCCTCGAGGGAAAGCCTCGAGGGAAAACCACAGATCCTTTGATCCACGCGACGGGAAGCGTGACATTGCTGCTACAGCCTGGAAGGAAAGCGCACGTGCATGCCCGCACTCGAGACGAGGCCTGACTCCCCTGGGGAGACTCCAGAAGTACCCAAAGATCCATGTCAGCCCCTGAGAGGAATCCTCGGTTCCGGCCCTGACTCCACACAAAGTTTTTGGACCCGGTATCAACGGGAGAGGAATCCCGAGAGGCCACATAGCAACTCGCATTGGGACTGACCTTTCCTGAGGCCACCAGGGCGGGTCCCTGAGGTCCCCGCTGTAACTCGAGAACACCTGCCGCAACTCGAGAAAATCCAGGCAGTTCTCCCTTCCAGGCGAGATGAGACCTCTTTCCGATGAGGCGTCTGGAGACTAATGACACCTAACCTCTGGAACGTCGAAAGGGTCTTTCACACCCTTGCTGCAACTCAAGAAGTTCACCGCCATACCCGTCTCCACTCCAGTGGAAGAACGATGGTCCCGCCTACAAACAGAGGAGCCCCGTTTCCCCCTCGTAGCTCGAGATGAGGGATCATTTCCCTGCTTTCAACAGGTAAGAATTCCCGGCGTTCCCGTCGCATCTCAAGAGGAGGCACTTTCAACAGGAACGGCTAGAGGAACTCCATGGTCGTACCACCATTCCAAGAGTCCCCCAGATGTCTCAGTGCATTCCAGAGGAACCTTTTTGCCCTGCACTGGCTCATCTTTCACGCCGAGGATCGACTCACACCACGGTGGCACGTGGGACAGCCCTGTGGGAAAGCCTCCAGGGAAACCCACAGATCCTTTGATCCACGCGACGGGAAGCGTGACATTGCTGCTACAGCCTGGAAGGAAAGCGCACGTGCATGGCCCCACTCGAGACGAGGCCTGACTCCCCTGGGGAGACTCCAGAAGTACCCAAAGATCCATGTCAGCCCCTGAGAGGAATCCTCGGTTCCGGCCCTGACTCCACACAAGGTTTTTGGCCCCGGTATCGACGGGAGAGGAATACCGAGAGGCCCCCTAGCAACTCGCATGGGGACTGGCCTCTCCTGAGGCCACCAGGGCGGGTCCCTGTGGTCCCCGTCGTGACTCGAGAACACCTGCCGCAATTCGAGAAAATCCAGGAAGTTCTCCCTTCCAGGCGAGATGAGGCCTATTTCCGATGAGGCGTCTGGAGACGAATGACACCTAACCTCTGGAACTTCGAAAGGGTCTTTCACACCCTTGCTGCAACTCAAGAAGTTCACCGCCATACCCGTCTCCACTCCAGTGGAAGCACGATGGTCCCGCCTACAAACAGAGGAGCCCCGTTTCCCCCTCGTAGCTCGAGATGAGGGATCATTTCCCTGCTTTCAACAGGAAAGAATTCCCGGCGTTCCCGTCGCATCTCAAGAGGAGGCACTCTCAACAGGAACGGCTAGAGGAACTCCATGGTCGTACCACCATTCCAAGAGTCCCCCAGATGTCTCAGTCCATTCCAGAGGAATCTTTGTGCCCTGTACTGGCTCAACTTTCACGCCGAGGATCGACTCACACCACGGTGGCACGTGGGACTGCCGTGTGGGAAAGCCTCGAGGGAGGGCCTCGAGGGAAAATCACCCATCCTTTGATCCACACGACGGGAAGCGTGACATTGCTGCTACAGCCTGGAAGGAAAGCGCACGTGCATGCCCGCACTCGAGACGAGGCCTGACTCCCCTGGGGAGACTCCAGAAGTACCCAAAGATCCATGTCAGCCCCTGAGAGGAATCCTCGGTTCCGGCCCTGACTTCACACATGGTTTTTGGCCTCGGCATCGACGGGACAGGAATCCCGAGAGGTCCCCTAGCAACTTCCATGGGGAATGGCCTTTCCTGAGGCCACCAGGCCGGGTCCCTGAGGTCCCCGTCGTAACTCGAGAACACCTGCCGCAACTCGAGAAAATCCAGGAAGTTCTCCCTTCCAGGAAAGATGAAGCCTATTTCCGATGAGGCGTCTGGAGACTAATGACACCTAACCTCTGGAACTTCGAATGGGTCTTTCACACCCTTGCTGTAACTCAAGAAGTTCACCGCCATACCGGTCTCCACTCGAGAGGAAGCACGATGGTCCCGTCCACATCCAGAGGAGCCCCGTTTCCCCCTCGTAGCTCGAGATGAGGGATCCTTTCCCTGCTTTCAACGGGAAAGAGTTCCCAGCGTTCCCGTCGCATCTCAAGAGGAGGCACTCTCACCTGGATCGGCGAGAGGAACTCCGTGGTCGTACCACCATTCCAAGAGTCCCCCAGATGTCTCAGTCCATTCCAGAGGAACCTCTTTGCCCTGCACTGGCTCATCTTTCACGCCGAGGATCGACTCTCACCACGGTGGCGCGTGACACAGCCCTGCGGGAAAGCCTCGAGGGAAAGCCTCGAGGGAAAACCACAGATCCTTTGATGCACGCGACGGGAAGCGTGACATTGCTGCTACAGCCTGGAAGGAAAGCGCACGTGCATGCCCGCACTCGAGACGAGGCCAGACTCCCCTGGGGAGACTCCAGAAGTACCCAAAGATCCATGTCAGCCCCTGAGAGGAATCCTCGGTTCCGGCCCTGATTCCACACAAAGTTTTTGGACCCGGTATCAACGGGAGAGGAATCCCGAGAGGCCACATAGCAACTCGCATTGGGACTGACCTTTCCTGAGGCCACCAGGGCGGGTCTCTGAGGTCCCCGTTGTAACTCGAGAACACCTGCCGCAACTCGAGAAAATCCAGGAAGTTCTCCCTTCCAGGCGAGATGAGACCTCTTTCCGATGAGGCGTCTGGAGACTAATGACACCTAACCTCATGAACGTCGAAAGGGTCTTTCACAGCCTTGCTGCAACTCAAGAAGTTCACCGCCATACCCGTCTCGACTCGAGAGGAAGCACGATGGTCCCGCCCACATCCAGAGGAGCCCCGTTTCCCCCTCGTAGCTCGAGATGAGGGATCCTTTTCCTGCTTTCAACAGGAAAGAATTCCCGGCGTTCCCGTCGCATCTCAAGAGGAGGCACTCTCAACAGGAACGGCTAGAGGAAGTCCATGGTCGTACCACCTTTCCAAGAGTCCCCCAGATGTCTCAGTCCATTCCAGAGGAACCTCTTTGCCCTGCACTGGCTCATCTTTCACGCCGAGGATCGACTCACACCACGGTGGCACGTGGGACAGCCCTGTGGGAAAGCCTCGAGGGAAAGCCTCGAGGGAAAACCACAGATCCTTTGATCCACGCGACGGGAAGCGTGACATTGCTGCTACAGCCTGGAAGGAAAGCGCACGTGCATGCCCCCACTCGAGACGAGGCCTGACTCCCCTGGGGAGACTCCAGAAGTACCCAAAGATCCATGTCAGCCCCTGAGAGGAATCCTCGGTTCCGGCCCTGACTCCACACAAGGTTTTTGGCCCCGGTATCGACGGGAGAGGAATCCCGAGAGGCCCCCTAGCAACTCGCATGGGGACTGGCCTCTCCTGAGGCCACCAGGGCGGGTCCCTGAGGTCCCCGTCGTAACTCGACAACACCTGCCGCAACTCGAGAAAATCCAGGAAGTTCTACCTTCCAGGCGAGATGAGGCCTATTTCCGATGAGGCGTCTGGAGACGAATGACACCTAACCTCTGGAACTTCGAAAGGGTCTTTCACACCCTTGCTGCAACTCAAGAAGTTCACCGCCATACCCGTGTCCACTCGAGAGGAAGCATGATGGTCCCGCCCACATCCAGAGGAGCCCCGTTTCCCCCTCGTAGCTCGAGATGAGGGATCCTTTCCCTGCTTTCAACGGGAAAGAATTCCCGGGGTTCCCATCGCATCTCAAGAGGAGGCACTCTCAACAGGAAAGGCGAGAGGAACTCCATGGTCGTACCACCATTCCAAGATTCCCCCAGATGTCTCAGTCCATTCCAGAGGAACCTCTTTGCCCTGCACTGGCTCATCATTCACGCCGAGGATCGACTCACACCACGGTGGCACGTGGGACAGCACTGTGGGAAAGCCTCGAGTGAAAGCCTCGAGGGAAAACCACAGATCCTTTTATCCACGCGACGGGAAGCGTGACATTGCTGCTACAGCCTGGAAGGAAAGCGCACGTGCATGACCCCACTCGAGACGAGGCCTGACTCCCCTGGGGAGACTCCACAAGTACCCAAAGATCCATGTCAGCCCCTGAGAGGAATCCTCGGTTCCGGCCCTGACTCCACACAAGGTTTTTGGCCCCGGTATCGACGGGAGAGGAATCCCGAGAGGCCCCCTAGCAACTCGCATGGGGACTGGCCTATCCTGAGGCCACCAGGGCGGGTCCCTGAGGTCCCCGTCGTAACTCGAGAACACCTGCCGCAACTCGAGAAAATCCAGGAAGTTCTCCCTTCCAGGCGAGATGAGGCCTATTTCCAATGAGGCGTCTGGAGACTAATGACACCTAACCTCTGGAACTTCGAAAGGGTCTTTCACACCCTTGCTGCAACTCAAGAAGTTCACCGCCATACCCGTCTCCACTCGAGAGGAAGCACGATGGTCCCGCCCACATCCAGAGGAGCCCCGTTTCCCCCTCGGAGCTCGAGATGAGGGATCGTTTCCCTGCTTTCAACGGGAAAGAATTCCCAGCGTCCCCGTCGCATCTCAAGAGGAGGCACTCTCAACAGGAAATGCGAGAGGAACTCCATGGTCGTACCACCATTCCAAGAGTCCCCCAGATGTCTCAGTCCATTCCAGAGGAACCTCTTTGCCCTGCACTGGCTCATCTTTCACGCCGAGGATCGACTCACACCACGGTGGCACGTGGGACAGCCCTGTGGGAAAGCCTCGAGGGAACGCCTAGAGGGAAAACCACAGATCCTTTGATCCACGCCACGGAAAGCATGACATTGCTGCTACAGCCTGGAAGTAAAGCGCACGTGCATGCCCCCACTCGAGACGAGGCCTGACTCCCCTGGGGAGACTCCAGAAGTACCCAAAGATCCATGTCAGCCCCTGAGAGGAATCCTCGGTTCCGGCCCTGACTCCACACAAGGTTTTTGGCCCCGGTATCGACGGGAGAGGAATCCCGAGAGGCCCCCTAGCAACTCGCATGGGGACTGGCCTCTCCTGAGGCCACCAGGGCGGGTCCCTGAGGTCCCCGTCGTAACTCGAGAACACCTGCCGCAACTCGAGAAAATCCAGGAAGTTCTCCCTTCCAGGCGAGATGAGGCCTATTTCCGATGAGGCGTCTGGAGACGAATGACACCTAACCTCTGGAACTTCGAAAGGGTCTTTCACACCCTTGCTGCAACTCAAGAAGTTCACCGCCATACCCGTCTCCACTCGAGAGGAAGCACGATGGTCCCGCCCACATCCAGAGGAGCCCCGTTTCCCCCTCGGAGCTCGAGATGAGGGATCGTTTCCCTGCTTTCAACGGGAAAGAATTCCCGGCGTTCCCGTCGCTTCTCAAGAGGAGGCACTCTCAACAGGAAAGGCGAGAGGAACTCCATGGTCGTACCACCATGCCAAGAGTACCCCAGATGTCTCAGTCCATTCTAGAGGAACCTCTTTGCCCTGCACTGGCTCATCTTTCACGCCGAGGATCGACTCACACCACGGTGGCGCGTGACACAGCCCTGTGGCAAAGCCTCGAGGGAAAGCCTCGAGGGAAAACCACAGATCCTTTGATCCACACGACGGGAAGAGTGACATTGCTGCTACAGCCTGGAAGGAAAGCGCACGTGCATGCCCGCACTCGAGACGAGGCCTGACTCCCCTGGGGAGACTCCAGAAGTACCCAAAGATCCATGTCAGCCCCTGAGAGGAATCCTCGGTTCCGGCCCTGACTCCACACAATGTTTTTGGCCCCGGTATCGACGGGAGAGTAATCCCGAGAGGCCCTCTAGCAACTCGCATGGGGACTGGCCTCTCCTGAGGCCACCAGGGCGGGTCCCTGAGGTCCCCGTCGTAACGCGAGAACAGCTGCCGCAACTCGAGAAAATTTAGGAAGTTCTCCCTTCCAGGCGAGATGAGGCCTATTTCCGATGAGGCTTCTGGAGACTAATGACAACTAACCTCTGGAACTTCAAAACGGTCTATCACAACCTTGCTACAACTCAAGAAGTTCACCGCCATTCCCGTCTCCACTCGAGAGGAAGCACGATCGTCCCGCTCTCATCCAGAGGAGCCCCGTTTCCCCCTCGTAGCTCGAGATGAGGGATCCTTTCCCTGCTTTCAACTGGAAAGAATTCCCGGCGTTCCCGTCGCTTCTCAAGAGGAGGCACTCTCAACAGGAGAGGCGAGAGGAACTCCATGGTCGTACCACCATGCCAAGAGTACCCCAGATGTCTCAGTCCATTCCAGAGAAACCTCTTTGCCCTGCACTGGCTCATCTTTCACGCCGAGGATCGACTCACACCACGGTGGCGCGTGACACAGCCCTGTGGCAAAGCCTCGAGGGAAAGCCTCGAGGGAAAACCACAGATCCTTTGATCCACGCGACGGGAAGCGTGACATTGCTGCTACAGCCTGGAAGGAAAGCGCACGTGCATGCCCGCACTCGAGACGAGGCCTGACTCCCCTGGGGAGACTCCAGAAGTACCCAAAGATCCATGTCAGCCCCTGAGAGGAATCCTCGGTTCCGGCCCTGACTCCACACAAAGTTTTTGGACCCGGTATCAACGGGAGAGGAATCCCGAGAGGCCACATAGCAACTCGCATTGGGACTGACCTTTCCTGAGGCCACCAGGGCGGGTCCCTGAGGTCCCCGCTGTAACTCGAGAACACCTGCCGCAACTCGAGAAAATCCAGGCAGTTCTCCCTTCCAGGCGAGATGAGACCTCTTTCCGATGAGGCGTCTGGAGACTAATGACACCTAACCTCTGGAACGTCGAAAGGGTCTTTCACACCCTTGCTGCAACTCAAGAAGTTCACCGCCATACCCGTCTCCACTCCAGTGGAAGAACGATGGTCCCGCCTACAAACAGAGGAGCCCCGTTTCCCCCTCGTGGCTCGAGATGAGGGATCATTTCCCTGCTTTCAACAGGTAAGAATTCCCGGCGTTCCCGTCGCATCTCAAGAGGAGGCACTTTCAACAGGAACGGCTAGAGGAACTCCATGGTCGTACCACCATTCCAAGAGTCCCCCAGATGTCTCAGTGCATTCCAGAGGAACCTTTTTGCCCTGCACTGGCTCATCTTTCACGCCGAGGATCGACTCACACCACGGTGGCACGTGGGACAGCCCTGTGGGAAAGCCTCCAGGGAAACCCACAGATCCTTTGATCCACGCGACGGGAAGCGTGACATTGCTGCTACAGCCTGGAAGGAAAGCGCACGTGCATGCCCGCACTCGAGACGAGGCCTGACTCCCCTGGGGAGACTCCAGAAGTACCCAAAGATCCATGTCAGCCCCTGAGAGGAATCCTCGGTTCCGGCCCTGACTCCACACAAGGTTTTTGGCCCCGGTATCGACGGGAGAGGAATACCGAGAGGCCCCCTAGCAACTCGCATGGGGACTGGCCTCTCCTGAGGCCACCAGGGCGGGTCCCTGTGGTCCCCGTCGTGACTCGAGAACACCTGCCGCAACTCGAGAAAATCCAGGAAGTTCTCCCTTCCAGGCGAGATGAGGCCTATTTCCGATGAGGCGTCTGGAGACGAATGACACCTAACCTCTGGAACTTCGAAAGGGTCTTTCACACCCTTGCTGCAACTCAAGAAGTTCACCGCCATACCCGTCTCCACTCCAGTGGAAGCACGATGGTCCCGCCTACAAACAGAGGAGCCCCGTTTCCCCCTCGTAGCTCGAGATGAGGGATCATTTCCCTGCTTTCAACAGGAAAGAATTCCCGGCGTTCCCGTCGCATTTCAAGAGGAGGCACTCTCAACAGGAACGGCTAGAGGAACTCCATGGTCGTACCACCATTCCAAGAGTCCCCCAGATGTCTCAGTCCATTCCAGAGGAATCTTTGTGCCCTGTACTGGCTCAACTTTCACGCCGAGGATCGACTCACACCACGGTGGCACGTGGGACTGCCGTGTGGGAAAGCCTCGAGGGAGGGCCTCGAGGGAAAATCACCCATCCTTTGATCCACTCGACGGGAAGCGTGACATTGCTGCTACAGCCTGGAAGGAAAGCGCACGTGCATGCCCGCACTCGAGACGAGGCCTGACTCCCCTGGGGAGACTCCAGAAGTACCCAAAGATCCATGTCAGCCCCTGAGAGGAATCCTCGGTTCCGGCCCTGACTTCACACATGGTTTTTGGCCTCGGCATCGACGGGACAGGAATCCCGAGAGGTCCCCTAGCAACTTCCATGGGGAATGGCCTTTCCTGAGGCCACCAGGCCGGGTCCCTGAGGTCCCCGTCGTAACTCGAGAACACCTGCCGCAACTCGAGAAAATCCAGGAAGTTCTCCCTTCCAGGAAAGATGAAGCCTATTTCCGATGAGGCGTCTGGAGACTAATGACACCTAACCTCTGGAACTTCGAATGGGTCTTTCACACCCTTGCTGTAACTCAAGAAGTTCACCGCCATACCGGTCTCCACTCGAGAGGAAGCACGATGGTCCCGTCCACATCCAGAGGAGCCCCGTTTCCCCCTCGTAGCTCGAGATGAGGGATCCTTTCCCTGCTTTCAACGGGAAAGAGTTCCCAGCGTTCCCGTCGCATCTCAAGAGGAGGCACTCTCACCTGGATCAGCGAGAGGAACTCCGTGGTCGTACCACCATTCCAAGAGTCCCCCAGATGTCTCAGTCCATTCCAGAGGAACCTCTTTGCCCTGCACTGGCTCATCTTTCACGCCGAGGATCGACTCACACCACGGTGGCGCGTGACACAGCCCTGTGGCAAAGCCTCGAGGGAAAGCCTCGAGGGAAAACCACAGATCCTTTGATCCACGCGACGGGAAGCGTGACATTGCTGCTACAGCCTGGAAGGAAAGCGCACGTGCATGCCCGCACTCGAGACGAGGCCTGACTCCCCTGGGGAGACTCCAGAAGTACCCAAAGATCCATGTCAGCCCCTGAGAGGAATCCTCGGTTCCGGCCCTGATTCCACACAAAGTTTTTGGACCCGGTATCAACGGGAGAGGAATCCAGAGAGGCCACATAGCAACTCGCATTGGGACTGACCTTTCCTGAGGCCACCAGGGCGGGTCCCTGAGGTCCCCGTTGTAACTCGAGAACACCTGCCGCAACTCGAGAAAATCCAGGAAGTTCTCCCTTCCAGGCGAGATGAGACCTCTTTCCGATGAGGCGTCTGGAGACTAATGACACCTAACCTCTGGAACGTCGAAAGGGTCTTTCACAGCCTTGCTGCAACTCAAGAAGTTCACCGCCATACCCGTCTCGACTCGAGAGGAAGCACGATGGTCCCGCCCACATCCAGAGGAGCCCCGTTTCCCCCTCGTAGCTCGAGATGAGGGATCCTTTCCCTGCTTTCAACAGGAAAGAATTCCCGGCGTTCCCGTCGCATCTCAAGAGGAGGCACTCTCAACAGGAACGGCTAGAGGAAGTCCATGGTCGTACCACCTTTCCAAGAGTCCCCCAGATGTCTCAGTCCATTCCAGAGGAACCTCTTTGCCCTGCACTGGCTCATCTTTCACGCCGAGGATCGACTCACACCACGGTGGCACGTGGGACAGCCCTGTGGGAAAGCCTCGAGGGAAAGCCTCGAGGTAAAACCACAGATCCTTTGATCCACGCGACGGGAAGCGTGAGATTGCTGCTACAGCCTGGAAGGAAAGCGCACGTGCATGCCCCCACTCGAGACGAGGCCTGACTCCCCTGGGGAGACTCCAGAAGTACCCAAAGATCCATGTCAGCCCCTGAGAGGAATCCTCGGTTCCGGCCCTGACTCCACACAAGGTTTTTGGCCCCGGTATCGACGGGAGAGGAATCCCGAGAGGCCCCCTAGCAACTCGCATGGGGACTGGCCTCTCCTGAGGCCACCAGGGCGGGTCCCTGAGGTCCCCGTCGTAACTCGACAACACCTGCCGCAACTCGAGAAAATCCAGGAAGTTCTACCTTCCAGGCGAGATGAGGCCTATTTCCGATGAGGCGTCTGGAGACGAATGACACCTAACCTCTGGAACTTCGAAAGGGTCTTTCACACCCTTGCTGCAACTCAAGAAGTTCACCGCCATACCCGTCTCCACTCGAGAGGAAGCATGATGGTCCCGCCCACATCCAGAGGAGCCCCGTTTCCCCCTCGTAGCTCGAGATGAGGGATCCTTTCCCTGCTTTCAACGGGAAAGAATTCCCGGGGTTCCCATCGCATCTCAAGAGGAGGCACTCTCAACAGGAAAGGCGAGAGGAACTCCATGGTCGTACCACCATTCCAAGATTCCCCCAGATGTCTCAGTCCATTCCAGAGGAACCTCTTTGCCCTGCACTGGCTCATCTTTCACGCCGAGGATCGACTCACACCACGGTGGCACGTGGGACAGCACTGTGGGAAAGCCTCGAGGGAAAGCCTCGAGGGAAAACCACAGATCCTTTGATCCACGCGACGGGAAGCGTGACATTGCTGCTACAGCCTGGAAGGAAAGCGCACGTGCATGCCCCCACTCGAGACGAGGCCTGACTCCCCTGGGGAGACTCCACAAGTACCCAAAGATCCATGTCAGCCCCTGAGAGGAATCCTCGGTTCCGGCCCTGACTCCACACAAGGTTTTTGGCCCCGGTATCGACGGGAGAGGAATCCCGAGAGGCCCCCTAGCAACTCGCATGGGGACTGGCCTATCCTGAGGCCACCAGGGCGGGTCCCTGAGGTTCCCGTCGTAACTCGAGAACACCTGCCGCAACTCGAGAAAATCCAGGAAGTTCTCCCTTCCAGGCGAGATGAGGCCTATTTCCAATGAGGCGTCTGGAGACTAATGACACCTAACCTCTGGAACTTCGAAAGGGTCTTTCACACCCTTGCTGCAACTCAAGAAGTTCACCGCCATACCCGTCTCCACTCGAGAGGAAGCACGATGGTCCCGCCCACATCCAGAGGAGCCCTGTTTCCCCCTCGGAGCTCGAGATGAGGGATCGTTTCCCTGCTTTCAACGGGAAAGAATTCCCAGCGTCCCCGTCGCATCTCAAGAGGAGGCACTCTCAACAGGAAATGCGAGAGGAACTCCATGGTCGTACCACCATTCCAAGAGTCCCCCAGATGTCTCAGTCCATTCCAGAGGAACCTCTTTGCCCTGCACTGGCTCATCTTTCACGCCGAGGATCGACTCACACCACGGTGGCACGTGGGACAGCCCTGTGGGAAAGCCTCGAGGGAAAGCCTAGAGGGAAAACCACAGATCCTTTGATCCACGCCACGGAAAGCATGACATTGCTGCTACAGCCTGGAAGTAAAGCGCACGTGCATGCCCCCACTCGAGACGAGGCCTGACTCCCCTGGGGAGACTCCAGAAGTACCCAAAGATCCATGTCAGCCCCTGAGAGGAATCCTCGGTTCCGGCCCTGACTCCACACAAGGTTTTTGGCCCCGGCATCGACGGGAGAGGAATCCCGAGAGGCCCCCTAGCAACTCGCATGGGGACTGGCCTCTCCTGAGGCCACCAGGGCGGGTCCCTGAGGTCCCCGTCGTAACTCGAGAACACCTGCCGCAACTCGAGAAAATCCAGGGAGTTCTCCCTTCCAGGCGAGATGAGGCCTATTTCCGATGAGGCGTCTGGAGACTAATGACACCTAACCTCTGGAACTTCGAAAGGGTCTTTCACACCCTTGCTGCAACTCAAGAAGTTCACCGCCATACCCGTCTCCACTCGAGAGGAAGCACGATGGTCCCGCCCACATCCAGAGGAGCCCCGTTTCCCCCTCGGAGCTCGAGATGAGGGATCCTTTCCCTGCTTTCAACGGGAAAGAATTCCCGGCGTTCCCGTCGCATCTCAAGAGGAGGCACTCTCAACAGGAAAGGCGAGCGGAACTCCATGGTCGTACCACCATTCCAAGAGACCCCCAGATGTCTCAGTCCATTCCAGAGGAAACTCTTTGCCCTGCACTGGCTCATCTTTCACGCCGAGGATCGACTCACACGACGGTGGCACGTGGGACAGCCCTGTGGGAAAGCCTCGAGGGAAAGCCTCGAGGGAAAACCACAGCCCCTATGATCCACGCGACGGGAAGCGTGACATTGCTGCTACAGCCTGGAAGGAAAGCGCACGTGCATGCCCCCACTCGAGACGAGGCCTGACTCCGCTGGGGAGACTCCAAGAGTACCCAAAGATCCATGTCAGCCCCTGAGAGGAATCCTCGGTTCCGGCCCTGACTCCACACAAGGTTTTTGGCCCCGGTATGGATGGGAGAGGAATCCCGAGAGGCCCCCTAGTAACTCGCATGGGGACTGGCCTCTCCTGAGGCCACCAGGGCGGGTCCCTGAGGTCCCCGTCGTAACTCGAGAACACCTGCCGCAACTCGAGAAAATCCAGGAAGTTCTACCTTCCAGGCGAGATGAGGCCTATTTCCGATGAGGCGTCTGGAGACGAATGACACCTAACCTCTGGAACTTCGAAAGGGTCTTTCACACCCTTGCTGCAACTCACGAAGTTCACCGCCATACCCGTGTCCACTCGAGAGGAAGCAGGATGGTCCCGCCGACATCCAGAGGAGCCCCGTTTCCCCCTCGTAGCTCGAGATGAGGGATCCTTTCCCTGCTTTCAACGGTAAAGAATTCCCGGCGTTCCCATCGCATCTCAAGAGGAGGCACTCTCAACTGGAAAGGCGAGAGGAACTCCATGGTCGTACCACCATTCCTAGAGTCCCGCAGATGTCTCAGTCCATTCCAGAGGAACCTCTTTGCCCTGCACTGGCTCATCTTTCACGCCGAGGATCGACTCACACCACGGTGGCACGTGGGACAGCCCTGTGGGAAAGCCTCGAGGGAAAGCCTCGAGGGAAAACCACAGATCTTTTGATCCACGCGACGGGAAGCGTGATATTGCTGCTACAGCCTGGAAGGAAAGCGCACGTGCATGCCCCCACTCGAGACGAGGCCTGACTCCGCTGGGGAGACTCCAGAAGTACCCAAATATCCATGTCAGCCTCTGAGAGGAATCCTCGGTTCCGGCCCTGACTCCACACAAGGTTTTTGGTCCCGGTATCGACGGGAGAGTAATCCCGAGAGGCCCCCTAGCAACTCGCATGGGGACTGGCCTCTCCTGAGGCCACCAGGGCGGGTCCCTGAGGTCCCCGTCGTAACTCGACAACACCTGCCGCAACTCGAGAAAATCCAGGAAGTTCTACCTTCCAGGCGAGATGAGGCCTATTTCCGATGAGGCGTCTGGAAACGAATGACACCTAACCTCTGGAACTTCGAAAGGGTCTTTCACACCCTTGCTGCAACTCAAGAAGTTCACCGCCATACCCGTCTCCACTCGAGAGGAAGCACGATGGTCCCGCCCACATCCAGAGGAGCCCCGTTTCCCCCTCGTAGCTCGAGATGAGGGATCCTTTCCCTGCTTTCAACGGGAAAGAATTCCCGGCGTTCCCGTCGCATCTCAAGAGGAGGCACTCTCAACAGGAAAGGCGAGAGGAACTCCATGGTCGTACCACCATTCCAAGAGTCCCCCAGATGTCTCAGTCCATTCCAGAGGAACCTCTTTGCCCTGCACTGGCTCATCTTTCACGCCGAGGATCGACTCACACCACGGTGGCACGTGGGACAGCCCTGTGGGAAAGCCTCGAGGGAAAGCCTCGAGGGAAAACCACAGATCCTTTGATCCACGCGATGGGAAGCGTGACATTGCTGCTACAGCCTGGAAGGAAAGCGCACGTGCATGCCCCCACTCGAGACGAGGCCTGACTCCCCTGGGGAGACTCCACAAGTACCCAAAGATCCATGTCAGCCCCTGAGAGGAATCCTCGGTTCCGGCCCTGACTCCACACAAGGTTTTTGGCCCCGGTATGGACGGGAGAGGAATCCCGAGAGGCCCCCTAGCAACTCGCATGTGGACTGGCCTCTCCTGAGGCCACCAGGGCGGGTCCCTGAGGTCCCCGTCGTAACTCGGGATAACCTGCCGCAACTCGAGAAAATCCAGGAAGTTCTCCCTTCCAGGCGAGATGAGGCCTATTTTCGATCAGGCGTCTGGAGACTAATGACACCTAACCTCTGGAACTTCGAAAGGGTCTTTCACACCCTTGCTGCAACTCAAGAAGTTCACCGCCATACCCGTCTCCACTCGGGAGGAAGCACGATGGTCCCGCCCACATCCAGAGGAGCCCCGTTTCCCCCTCGGAGCTCGAGATGAGGGATCCTTTCCCTGCTTTCAACGGGAAAGAATTCCCGGCGATCCCGTCGCATCTCAAGAGGAGGCACTCTCCACAGGAAAGCCGAGAGGAACTCCATGGTCGTACCACCATTCCAAGAGTCCCCCAGATGTCTCAGTCCATTCCAGAGGAACCTCTTTGCCCTGCACTGGCTCATCTTTCACGCCGAGGATCGACTCACACCACGGTGGCACGTGGGACAGCCCTGTGGGAAAGCCTCGAGGGAAAACCACAGATCCTTTGATCCACGCCACGGGAAGCGTGACATTGCTGCTACAGCCTGGAAGGAAAGCGCACGTGCATGCCCCCACTCGAGACGAGGCCTGACTCCCCTGGGGAGACTCCAGAAGTACCCAAAGATCCATGTCAGCCCCTGAGAGGAATCCTCGGTTCCGGCCCTGACTCCAAAAAATTCTTTTGGCCCCGGTATCGACGGGAGAGGAATCCCGAGAGGCCCCCTAGCAACTCGCATGGGGACTGGCCTCTCCTGAGGCCACCAGGGCGGGTCCCTGAGGTCCTCGTCGTAACTCGAGAACACCTGCCGCAACTCGAGAAAATCCAGGAAGTTCTCCCTTCCAGGCGAGATGAGGCCTATTTCCGATGAGGCGTCTGGAGACTAATGACACCTAACATCTGGAACTTCGAAAGGGTCTTTCACACCCTTGCTGCAACTCAAGAAGTTCACCGCCATACCCGTCTCCACTCGAGAGGAAGCACGATGGTCCCGCCCACATCCAGAGGAGCCCCGTTTCCCCCTCGTAGCTCGAGATGAGGGATCCTTTCCCTGCTTTCAACGGGAAAGAATTCCCGGCGTTCCCGTCGCATCTAAAGAGGAGGCACTCTCAACAGGAAAGGCGAGAGGAACTCCATGGTCGTACCACCATTCCAAGAGTCCCCCAGATGTCTCAGTCCATTCCAGAGGAAACTCTTTGCCCTGCACTGGCTCATCTTTCACGCCGAGGATCGACTCACACCACGGTGGCACGTGGGACAGCCCTGTGGGAAAGCCTCGAGGGAAAGCCTCGAGGGAAAACCACAGACCCTTTGATCCACGCGACGGGAAGCGTGACATTGCTGCTACAGCCTGGAAGGAAAGCGCACGTGCATGCCCCCACTCTAGACGAGGCCTGTCTCCCCTGGCGAGACTCCAGAAGTACCCAAAGATCCATATCAGCCCCTGAGAGGAATCCTCGGTTCCGGCCCTGACTCCACACAAGGTTTTTGGCCCCGGTATCGACGGGAGAGGAATCCCGAGAGGCCCCCTAGCAACTCGCATGGGGACTGGCCTCTCCTGAGGCCACCAGGGCGGGTCCCTGAGGTCCCCGTCGTAACTCTGGATAACCTGCCGCAACTCGAGAAAATCCAGGAAGTTCTCCCTTCCAGGCGAGATGAGGCCTATTTCCGATGAGGCGTCTGGAGACTAATGAAACCTAACCTCTGGAACTTCGAAAGGGTCTTTCACAGCCTTGCTGCAACTCAAGAAGTTCACCGCCATACCCGTCTCCACTCGAGAGGAAGCACGATGGTCCCGCCCACATCCAGAAGAGCCCCGTTTCCCCCTCGGAGCTCGAGATGAGGGATCCTTTCCTTGCTTTCAACGGGAAAGAATTCCCGGCGATCCCGTCGAATCTCAAGAGGAGGCACTCTCCACAGGAAAGCCGAGAGGAACTCCATGGTCGTACCACCATTCGAAGAGTCCCCCAGATGTCTCAGTCCATTCCAGAGGAACCTCTTTGCCCTGCACTGGCTCATCTTTCACGCCGAGGATCGACTCACACCACGGTGGCACGTGGGACAGCCCTGTGGGAAAGCCTCGAGGGAAAGCCTCGAGGGAAAACCACAGATACTTTGATCCACGCGACGGGAAGCGTGACATTGCTGCTACAGCCTGGAAGGAAAGCGCACGTGCATGCCCCCACTCGAGACGAGGCCTGACTCCACTGGGGAGACTCCAGAAGTACCCAAAGATCCATGTCAGCCCCTGAGAGGAATCCTCCGTTCCGGCCCTGACTCCACACAAGGTTTTTGGCCCCGGTATCGACGGGAGAGGAATCCCGAGAGGCCCCCTAGCAACTCGAATGGGGACTGGCCTCTCCTGAGGCAACCAGGGCGGGTCCCTGAGGTCCCCGTCGTAACTCGGGAACACCTGCCGCAACTCGAGAAAATCCAGGAAGTTCTCCCTTCCAGGCGATATGAGGCCTATTTCCGATGAGGCGTCTGGATACTAATGACACCTAACCTCTGGAACTTCGAAAGGGTCTTTCACACCCTTACTGCAACTCAAGAAGTTCACCGCCATACCCGTCTCCACTCGAGAGGAAGCACGATGATCCCGCCCACATCCAGAGGAGCCCCGTTTCCCCCTCGGAGCTCGAGATGAGGGATCCTTGACCTGCTTTCAACGCGAAAGAATTCCCGGTGTTCTCGTCGCATCTGAAGAGGAGGCACTCTCAACAGGAAAGGCGAGAGGAACTCCATGGTCGTACCACCATTCCAAGAGTCCCCCAGATGTCTCAGTCCATTCCAGAGGAACCTCTTTGCCCTGCACTGGCTCATCTTTCACGCCGAGGATCGACTCACACCACGGTGGCACGTGGGACAGCCCTGTGGGAAAGCCTCGAGGGAAAGCCTCGAGGGAAAACCACAGATCCTTTGATCCACGCGACGGGAAGCGTGACATTGCTGCTACAGCCTGGAAGGAAAGCGCACGTGCATGCCCCCACTCGAGACGAGGCCTGACTCCCCTGGGGAGACTCCAGAAGTACCCAAAGATACATGTCAGCCCCTGAGAGGAATCCTCGGTTCCGGCCCTGACTCCACACAAGGTTTTTGGCCCCGGTATCGACGGGAGAGGAATCCCGAGAGGCCCCCTAGCAACTCGCATGGGGACTGGCCTCTCCTGAGGCCACCAGGGCGGGTCCCTGAGGTCCCCGTCGTAACTCGAGAACACCTGCCGCAACTCGAGAAAATCCAGGAAGTTCTCCCTTCCAGGCGAGATGAGGCCTATTTCCGATGAGGCGTCTGGACACTAATGACACCTAACCTCTGGAACTTCGAAAGGGTCTTTCACACCCTTGCTGCAACTCAAGAAGTTCACCGCCATACCCGTCTCCACTCGAGAGGAAGCACGATGGTCCCGCCCACATCCAGAGGAGCCCCGTTTCCCCCTCGTAGCTCGAGATGAGGGATCCTTTCCCTGCTTTCAACGGGAAAGAATTCCCGGCGTTCCCGTCGCATCTCAAGAGGAGGCACTCTCCACAGGAAAGGCTAGAGGAACTCCATGGTCGTACCACCATTCCAAGAGTCCCCCAGATGTCTCAGTCCATTCCAGAGGAACCTCTTTGCCCTGCACTGGCTCAACTTTCACGCCGAGGATCGACTCACACCACGGTGGCACGTGGGACAGCCCTGTGGGAAAGCCTCGAGGGAAAACCACAGATCCTTTGATCCACGCGACGGGAAGCGTGACATTGCTGCTACAGCCTGGAAGGAAAGCGCACGTGCATGCCCCCACTCGAGACGAGGCCTGACTCCCCTGGGGAGACTCCAGAAGTACCCAAAGATCCATGTCAGCCCCTGAGAGGAATCCTCGGTTCCGGCCCTGACTCCAAAAAATTCTTTTGGCCCCGGTATCGACGGGAGAGGAATCCCGAGAGGCCCCCTAGCAACTCGCATGGGGACTGGCCTCTCCTGAGGCCACCAGGGCGGGTCCCTGAGGTCCTCGTCGTAACTCGAGAACACCTGCCGCAACTCGAGAAAATCCAGGAAGTTCTCCCTTCCAGGCGAGATGAGGCCTATTTCCGATGAGGCGTCTGGAGACTAATGACACCTAACATCTGGAACTTCGAAAGGGTCTTTCACACCCTTGCTGCAACTCAAGAAGTTCACCGCCATACCCGTCTCCACTCGAGAGGAAGCACGATGGTCCCGCCCACATCCAGAGGAGCCCCGTTTCCCCCTCGTAGCTCGAGATGAGGGATCCTTTCCCTGCTTTCAACGGGAAAGAATTCCCGGCGTTCCCGTCGCATCTAAAGAGGAGGCACTCTCAACAGGAAAGGCGAGAGGAACTCCATGGTCGTACCACCATTCCAAGAGTCCCCCAGATGTCTCAGTCCATTCCAGAGGAAACTCTTTGCCCTGCACTGGCTCATCTTTCACGCCGAGGATCGACTCACACCACGGTGGCACGTGGGACAGCCCTGTGGGAAAGCCTCGAGGGAAAGCCTCGAGGGAAAACCACAGACCCTTTGATCCACGCGACGGGAAGCGTGACATTGCTGCTACAGCCTGGAAGGAAAGCGCACGTGCATGCCCCCACTCTAGACGAGGCCTGTCTCCCCTGGCGAGACTCCAGAAGTACCCAAAGATCCATATCAGCCCCTGAGAGGAATCCTCGGTTCCGGCCCTGACTCCACACAAGGTTTTTGGCCCCGGTATCGACGGGAGAGGAATCCCGAGAGGCCCCCTAGCAACTCGCATGGGGACTGGCCTCTCCTGAGGCCACCAGGGCGGGTCCCTGAGGTCCCCGTCGTAACTCTGGATAACCTGCCGCAACTCGAGAAAATCCAGGAAGTTCTCCCTTCCAGGCGAGATGAGGCCTATTTCCGATGAGGCGTCTGGAGACTAATGAAACCTAACCTGTGGAACTTCGAAAGGGTCTTTCACACCCTTGCTGCAACTCAAGAAGTTCACCGCCATACCCGTCTCCACTCGAGAGGAAGCACGATGGTCCCGCCCACATCCAGAAGAGCCCCGTTTCCCCCTCGGAGCTCGAGATGAGGGATCCTTTCCTTGCTTTCAACGGGAAAGAATTCCCGGCGATCCCGTCGAATCTCAAGAGGAGGCACTCTCCACAGGAAAGCCGAGAGGAACTCCATGGTCGTACCACCATTCCAAGAGTTCCCCAGATGTCTCAGTCCATTCCAGAGGAACCTCTTTGCCCTGCACTGGCTCATCTTTCACGCCGAGGATCGACTCACACCACGGTGGCACGTGGGACAGCCCTGTGGGAAAGCCTCGAGGGAAAGCCTCGAGGGAAAACCACAGATACTTTGATCCACGCGACGGGAAGCGTGACATTGCTGCTACAGCCTGGAAGGAAAGCGCACGTGCATGCCCCCACTCGAGACGAGGCCTGACTCCACTGGGGAGACTCCAGAAGTACCCAAAGATCCATGTCAGCCCCTGAGAGGAATCCTCCGTTCCGGCCCTGACTCCACACAAGGTTTTTGGCCCCGGTATCGACGGGAGAGGAATCCCGAGAGGCCCCCTAGCAACTCGAATGGGGACTGGCCTCTCCTGAGGCAACCAGGGCGGGTCCCTGAGGTCCCCGTCGTAACTCGGGAACACCTGCCGCAACTCGAGAAAATCCAGGAAGTTCTCCCTTCCAGGCGATATGAGGCCTATTTTCGATGAGGCGTCTGGATACTAATGACACCTAACCTCTGGAACTTCGAAAGGGTCTTTCACACCCTTACTGCAACTCAAGAAGTTCACCGCCATACCCGTCTCCACTCGAGAGGAAGCACGATGATCCCGCCCACATCCAGAGGAGCCCCGTTTCCCCCTCGGAGCTCGAGATGAGGGATCCTTGACCTGCTTTCAACGCGAAAGAATTCCCGGTGTTCTCGTCGCATCTGAAGAGGAGGCACTCTCAACAGGAAAGGCGAGAGGAACTCCATGGTCGTACCACCATTCCAAGAGTCCCCCAGATGTCTCAGTCCATTCCAGAGGAACCTCTTTGCCCTGCACTGGCTCATCTTTCACGCCGAGGATCGACTCACACCACGGTGGCACGTGGGACAGCCCTGTGGGAAAGCCTCGAGGGAAAGCCTCGAGGGAAAACCACAGATCCTTTGATCCACGCGACGGGAAGCGTGACATTGCTGCTACAGCCTGGAAGGAAAGCGCACGTGCATGCCCCCACTCGAGACGAGGCCTGACTCCCCGGGGAGACTCCAGAAGTACCCAAAGATACATGTCAGCCCCTGAGAGGAATCCTCGGTTCCGGCCCTGACTCCACACAAGGTTTTTGGCGCCGGTATCGACGGGAGAGGAATCCCGAGAGGCCCCCTAGCAACTCGCATGGGGACTGGCCTCTCCTGAGGCCACCAGGGCGGGTCCCTGAGGTCCCCGTCGTAACTCGAGAACACCTGCCGCAACTCGAGAAAATCCAGGAAGTTCTCCCTTCCAGGCGAGATGAGGCCTATTTCCGATGAGGCGTCTGGACACTAATGACACCTAACCTCTGGAACTTCGAAAGGGTCTTTCACACCCTTGCTGCAACTCAAGAAGTTCACCGCCATACCCGTCTCCACTCGAGAGGAAGCACGATGGTCCCGCCCACATCCAGAGGAGCCCCGTTTCCCCCTCGTAGCTCGAGATGAGGGATCCTTTCCCTGCTTTCAACGGGAAAGAATTCCCGGCGTTCCCGTCGCATCTCAAGAGGAGGCACTCTCCACAGGAAAGGCTAGAGGAACTCCATGGTCGTACCACCATTCCAAGAGTCCCCCAGATGTCTCAGTCCATTCCAGAGGAACCTCTTTGCCCTGCACTGGCTCATCTTTCACGCCGAGGATCGACTCACACCACGGTGGCACGTGGGACAGCCCTGTGGGAAAGCCTCGAGGGAAAGCCTAGAGGGAAAACCACAGATCCTTTGATCCACGCCACGGAAAGCATGACATTGCTGCTACAGCCTGGAAGTAAAGCGCACGTGCATGCCCCCACTCGAGACGAGGCCTGACTCCCCTGGGGAGACTCCAGAAGTACCCAAAGATCCATGTCAGCCCCTGAGAGGAATCCTCGGTTCCGGCCCTGACTCCACACAAGGTTTTTGGCCCCGGTATCGACGGGAGAGGAATCCCGAGAGGCCCCCTAGCAACTCGCATGGGGACTGGCCTCTCCTGAGGCCACCAGGGCGGGTCCCTGAGGTCCCCGTCGTAACTCGAGAACACCTGCCGCAACTCGAGAAAATCCAGGAAGTTCTCCCTTCCAGGCGAGATGAGGCCTATTTCCGATGAGGCGTCTGGAGACTTATGACACCTAACCTCTGGAACTTCGAAAGGGTCTTTCACACCCTTGCTGCAACTCAAGAAGTTCACCGCCATACCCGTCTCCACTCGAGAGGAAGCACGATGGTCCCGCCCACATCCAGAGGAGCCCCGTTTGCCCCTCGTAGCTCGAGATGAGGGATCCTTTCCCTGCTTTCAACGGGAAAGAATTCCCGGCGTTCCCGTCGCATCTCAAGAGGAGGCACTCTCAACAGGAAAGGCGAGAGGAACTCCATGGTCGTACCACCATTCCAAGAGTCCCCCAGATGTCTCAGTCCATTCCAGAGGAACCTCTTTGCCCTGCACTGGCTCATCTTTCACGCCGAGGATCGACTCACACCACGGTTGCACGTGGGACAGCCCTGTGGGAAAGCCTCGAGGGAAAGCCTCGAGGGAAAACCACAGATCCTTTGATCCACGCGACGGGAAGCGTGACATTGCTGCTACAGCCTGGAAGGAAAGCGCACGTGCATGCCCCCACTCGAGACGAGGCCTGACTCCGCTGGGGAGACTCCAAGAGTACCCAAAGATCCATGTCAGCCCCTGAGAGGAATCCTCGGTTCCGGCCCTGACTCCACACAAGGTTTTTGGCCCCGGTATCGATGGGAGAGGAATCCCGAGAGGCCCCCTAGTAACTCGCATGGGGACTGGCCTCTCCTGAGGCCACCAGGGCGGGTCCCTGAGGTCCCCGTCGTAAGTCGAGAACACCTGCCGCAACTCGAGAAAATCCAGGAAGTTCTCCCTTCCAGGCGAGATGAGGCCTATTTTCGATGAGGCGTCTGGAGACGAATGACACCTAACCTCTGGAACTTCGAAAGGGTCTTTCACACCCTTGCTGCAACTCACGAAGTTCACCGCCATACCCGTGTCCACTCGAGAGGAAGCATGATGGTCCCGCCCACATCCAGAGGAGCCCCGTTTCCC
The DNA here is from genome assembly GCF_032405125.1 of Capricornis sumatraensis. NCBI lineage: Eukaryota > Metazoa > Chordata > Mammalia > Artiodactyla > Bovidae > Capricornis > Capricornis sumatraensis. The sequence goes on from NW_027184618.1 coordinate 4,621,284, forward strand.
CCTCGTAGCTCGAGATGAGGGATCCTTTCCCTGCTTTCAACGGGAAAGAATTCCCGGCGTTCCCATCGCATCTCAAGAGGAGTCACTCTCAACTGGAAAGGCGAGAGGAACTCCATGGTCGTACCACCATTCCAAGAGTCCCGCAGATGTCTCAGTCCATTCCAGAGGAACCTCTTTGCCCTGCACTGGCTCATCTTTCACGCCGAGGATCGACTCACACCACGGTGGCACGTGGGACAGCCCTGTGGGAAAGCCTCGAGGGAAAGCCTCGAGGGAAAACCACAGATCCTTTGATCCACGCCACGGGAAGCGTGACATTGCTGCTACAGCCTGGAAGGAAAGCGCACGTGCATGCCCCCACTCGAGACGAGTCCTGTCTCCGCTGGGGAGACTCCAGAAGTACCCAAAGATCCATGTCAGCCCCTGAGAGGAATCCTCGGTTCCGGCCCTGACTCCACACAAGGTTTTTGGTCCCGGTATCGACGGGAGAGAAATCCCGAGAGGCCCCCTAGCAACTCGCATGGGGACTGGCCTCTCCTGAGGCCACCAGGGCGGGTCCCTGAGGTCCCCGTCGTAACTCGACAACACCTGCCGCAACTCGAGAAAATCCAGGAAGTTCTACCTTCCAGGCGAGATGAGGCCTATTTCCGATGAGGCGTCTGGAAACGAATGACACCTAACCTCTGGAACTTCGAAAGGGTCTTTCACACCCTTGCTGCAACTCAAGAAGTTCACCGCCATACCCGTGTCCACTCGAGAGGAAGCATGATGGTCCCGCCCACATCCAGAGGAGCCCCGTTTCCCCCTCGTAGCTCGAGATGAGGGATCCTTTCCCTGCTTTCAACGGGAAAGAATTCCCGGCGTTCCCATCGCATCTCAAGAGGAGGCACTCTCAACAGGAAAGGCGAGAGGAACTCCATGGTCGTACCACCATTCCAAGAGTCCCCCAGATATCTCAGTCCATTCCAGAGGAACCTCTTTGCCCTTCACTGGCTCATCTTTCACGCCGAGGATCGACTCACACCACGGTGGCACGTGGGACAGCCCTGTGGGAAAGCCTCGAGGCAAAGCCTCGAGGGAAAACCACAGATCCTTTGATCCACGCGACGGGAAGCGTGACATTGCTGCTACAGCCTGGAAGGAAAGCGCACGTGCATGCCCCCACTCGAGACGAGGCCTGACTCCCCTGGGGAGACTCCACAAGTACCCAAAGATCCATGTCAGCCCCTGAGAGGAATCCTCGGTTCCGGCCCTGACTCCACACAAGGTTTTTGGCCCCGGTATCGACGGGAGAGGAATCCCGAGAGGCCCCCTAGCAACTCGCATGGGGACTGGCCTCTCCTGAGGCCACCAGGGCGGGTCCCTGAGGTCCCCGTCGTAACTCGGGATAACCTGCCGCAACTCGAGAAAATCCAGGAAGTTCTCCCTTCCAGGCGAGATGAGGCCTATTTCCGATGAGGCGTCTGGAGACTAATGACACCTAACCTCTGGAACTTCGAAAGGGTCTTTCACACCCTTGCTGCAACTCAAGAAGTTCACCGCCATACCCGTCTCCACTCGAGAGGAAGCACGATGGTCCCGCCCACATCCAGAGGAGCCCCGTTTCCCCCTCGGAGCTCGAGATGAGGGATCCTTTCCCTGCTTTCAACGGGAAAGAATTCCCGGCGATCCCGTCGCATCTCAAGAGGAGGCACTCTCCACAGGAAAGCCGAGAGGAACTCCATGGTCGTACCACCATTCCAAGAGTCCCCCAGATATCTCAGTCCATTCCAGAGGAACCTCTTTGCCCTGCACTGGCTCATCTTTCACGCCGAGGATCGACTCACACCACGGTGGCACGTGGAACAGCCCTGTGGGAAAGCCTCGAGGGAAAGCCTCGAGGGAAAACCACAGATCCTTTGATCCACGCGACGGGAAGCGTGACATTGCTGCTACAGCCTGGAAGGAAAGCGCACGTGCATGCCCCCACTCGAGACGAGGCCTGACTCCCCTGGGTAGACTCCAGAAGTACCCAAAGATCCATGTCAGCCCCTGAGAGGAATCCTCGGTTCTGGCCCTGACTCCAAAAAACTCTTTTGGCCCCGGTATCGACGGGAGAGGAATCCCGAGAGGCCCCCTAGCAAATCACATGGGGACTGGCCTCTCCTGAGGCCACCAGGGCGGGTCCCTGAGGTCCTCGTCGTAACTCGAGAACACCTGCCGCAACTCGAGAAAATCCAGGAAGTTCTCCCTTCCAGGCGAGATGAGGCCTATTTCCGATGAGGCGTCTGGAGACTAATGACACCTAACATCTGGAACTTCGAAAGGGTCTTTCACACCCTTGCTGCAACTCAAGAAGTTCACCGCCATACCCGTCTCCACTCGAGAGGAAGCACGATGGTCCCGCCCACATCCAGAGGAGCCCCGTTTCCCCCTCGTAGCTCGAGATGAGGGATCCTTTCCCTGCTTTCAACGGGAAAGAATTCCCGGCGTTCCCGTCGCATCTCAAGAGGAGGCACTCTCAACAGGAAAGGTGAGAGGAACTCCATGGTCGTACCACCATTCCAAGAGTCCCCCAGATGTCTCAGTCCATTCCAGAGGAAACTCTTTGCCCTGCACTGGCTCATCTTTCACGCCGAGGATCGACTCACACCACGGTGGCACGTGGGACAGCCCTGTGGGAAAGCCTCGAGGGAAAGCCTCGAGGGAAAACCACAGACCCTTTGATCCACGCGACGGGAAGCGTGACATTGCTGCTACAGCCTGGAAGGAAAGCGCACGTGCATGCCCCCACTCTAGACGAGGCCTGTCTCCCCTGGCGAGACTCCAGAAGTACCCAAAGATCCATATCAGCCCCTGAGAGGAATCCTCGGTTCCGGCCCTGACTCCACACAAGGTTTTTGGCCCCGGTATCGACGGGAGAGGAATCCCGAGAGGCCCCCTAGCAACTCGCATGGGGACTGGCCTCTCCTGAGGCCACCAGGGCGGGTCCCTGAGGTCCCCGTCGTAACTCTGGATAACCTGCCGCAACTCGAGAAAATCCAGGAAGTTCTCCCTTCCAGGCGAGATGAGGCCTATTTCCGATGAGGCGTCTGGAGACTAATGACACCTAACCTCTGGAACTTCGAAAGGGTCTTTCACACCCTTGCTGCAACTCAAGAAGTTCACCGCCATACCCGTCTCCACTCGAGAGGAAGCACGATGGTCCCGCCCACATCCAGAAGAGCCCCGTTTCCCCCTCGGAGCTCGAGATGAGGGATCCTTTCCTTGCTTTCAACGGGAAAGTATTCCCGGCGATCCCGTCGAATCTCAAGAGGAGGCACTCTCCACAGGAAAGCCGAGAGGAACTCCATGGTCGTACCACCATTCCAAGAGTCCCCCAGATGTCTCAGTCCATTCCAGAGGAACCTCTTTGCCCTGCACTGGCTCATCTTTCACGCCGAGGATCGACTCACACCACGGTGGCACGTGGGACAGCCCTGTGGGAAAGCCTAGAGGGAAAGCCTCGAGGGAAAACCACAGATCCTTTGATCCACGCGACGGGAAGCGTGACATTGCTGCTACAGCCTGGAAGGAAAGCGCACGTGCATGCCCCCACTCGAGACGAGGCCTGACTCCGCTGGGGAGACTCCAGAAGTACCCAAAGATCCATGTCAGCCCCTGAGAGGAATCCTCGGTTCCGGCCCTGACTCCACACAAGGTTTTTGGCCCCGGTATCGACGGGAGAGGAATCCCGAGAGGCCCCCTAGCAACTCGAATGGGGACTGGCCTCTCCTGAGGCCACCAGGGCGGGTCCCTGAGGTCCCCGTCGTAACTCGGGAACACCTGCCGCAACTCGAGAAAATCCAGGAAGTTCTCCCTTCCAGGCGAGATGAGGCCTATTTCCGATGAGGCGTCTGGAGACTAATGACACCTAACCTCTGGAACTTCGAAAGGGTCTTTCACACCCTTACTGCAACTCAAGAAGTTCACCGCCATACCCGTCTCCACTCGAGAGGAAGCACGATGGTCCCGCCCACATCCAGAGGAGCCCCGTTTCCCCCTCGGAGCTCGAGATGAGGGATCCTTTCCCTGCTTTCAACGGGAAAGAATTCCCGGCGTTCCCGTCGCATCTCAAGAGGAGGCACTCTCCACAGGAAAGGCGAGAGGAACTCCATGGTCGTACCACCATTCCAAGAGTCCCCCAGATGTCTCAGTCCATTCCAGAGGAACCTCTTTGCCCTGCACTGGCTCATCTTTCACGCCGAGGATCGACTCACACCACGGTGGCACGTGGGACAGCCCTGTGGGAAAGCCTCGAGGGAAAGCCTCGAGGGAAAACCACAGATCCTTTGATCCACGCCACGGGAAGCGTGACATTGCTGCTACAGCCTGGAAGGAAAGCGCACGTGCATGACCCCACTCGAGACGAGGCCTGACTCCCCTGGGGAGACTCCAGAAGTACCCAAAGATACATGTCAGCCCCTGAGAGGAATCCTCGGTTCCGGCCCTGACTCCACACAAGGTTTTTGGCCCCGGTATCGACGGGAGAGGAATCCCGAGAGGCCCCCTAGCAACTCGCATGGGGACTGGCCTCTCCTGAGGCCACCAGGGCGGGTCCCAGAGGTCCCCGACGTAACTCGGGATAACCTGCCGCAACTCGAGAAAATCCAGGAAGTTCTCCCTTCCAGGCGAGATGAGGCCTATTTCCGATGAGGCGTCTGGAGACTAATGACACCTAACCTCTGGAACTTCGAAAGGGTCTTTCACACCCTTGCTGCAACTCAAGAAGTTCACCGCCATACCCGTCTCCACTCGAGAGGAAGCACGATGGTCCCGCCCACATCCAGAGGAGCCCCGTTTCCCCCTCGGAGCTCGAGATGAGGGATCCTTTCCCTGCTTTCAACGGGAAAGAATTCCCGGCGTTCCCGTCGCATCTCAAGAGGAGGCACTCTCAACAGGAAAGGCGAGAGGAACTCCATGGTCGTACCACCATTTCAAGAGTCCCCCAGATGTCTCAGTCCATTCCAGAGGAACCTCTTTGCCCTGCACTGGCTCATCTTTCACGCCGAGGATCGACTCACACCACGGTGGCACGTGGGACAGCCCTGTGGGAAAGCCTCGAGGGAAAGCCTCGAGGGAAAACCACAGCCCCTTTGATCCACGCGACGGGAAGAGTGAGATTGCTGCTACAGCCTGGAAGGAAAGCGCACGTGCATGCCCCCACTCGAGACGAGGCCTGTCTCCCCTGGCGAGACTCCAGAAGTACCCAAAGATCCATGTCAGCCCCTGAGAGGAATCCTCGGTTCCGGCCCTGACTCCACACAAGATTTTTGGCCCCAGTATCGACGGGAGAGGAATCCCGAGTGGCCCCCTAGCAACTCGCATGGGGACTGGCCTCTCCTGAGGCCACCAGGGCGGGTCCCTGAGGTCCCCGTCGTAACTCGAGAACACCTGCCGCAACTCGAGAAAATCCAGGAAGTTCTACCTTCCAGGCGAGATGAGGCCTATTTCCGATGAGGCGTCTGGAGACGAATGACACCTAACCTCTGGAACTTCGAAAGGGTCTTTCACACCCTTGCTGCAACTCACGAAGTTCACCGCCATACCCGTGTCCACTCGAGAGGAAGCATGATGGTCCCGCCCACATCCAGAGGAGCCCCGTTACCCCCTCGGAGCTCGAGATGAGGGATCCTTTCCCTGCTTTCAACGGGAAAGAATTCCCGGCGTTCCCATCGCATCTCAAGAGGAGGCACTCTCAACTGGAAAGGCGAGAGGAACTCCATGGTCGTACCACCATTCCAAGAGTCCCCCAGATGTCTCAGTCCATTCCAGAGGAACCTCTTTGCCCTGCACTGGCTCATCTTTCACGCCGAGGATCGACTCACACCACGGTGGCACGTGGGACAGCCCTGTGGGAAAGCCTCGAGGGAAAGCCTCGAGGGAAAACCACAGATCCTTTGATCCACGCGACGGGAAGCGTGACATTGCTGCTACAGCCTGGAAGGAAAGCGCACGTGCATGCCCCCACTCGAGACGAGGCCTGACTCCGCTGGGGAGACTCCAGAAGTACCCAAAGATCCATGTCAGCCCCTGAGAGGAATCCTCGGTTCCGGCCCTGACTCCACACAAGGTTTTTGGCCCCGGTATCGACGGGAGAGGAATCCCGAGAGGCCCCCTAGCAACTCGCATGGGGACTGGCCTCTCCTGAGGCCACCAGGGCGGGTCCCTGAGGTCCCCGTCGTAACTCGACAACACCTGCCGCAACTCGAGAAAATCCAGGAAGTTCTACCTTCCAGGCGAGATGAGGCCTATTTCCGATGAGGCGTCTGGAGACGAATGACACCTAACCTCTGGAACTTCGAAAGGGTCTTTCACACCCTTGCTGCAACTCAAGAAGTTCACCGCCATACCCGTCTCCACTCGAGAGGAAGCACGATGGTCCCGCCCACATCCAGAGGAGCCCCGTTTCCCCCTCGGAGCTCGAGATGAGGGATCGTTTCCCTGCTTTCAACGGGAAAGAATTCCCAGCGTCCCCGTCGCATCTCAAGAGGAGGCACTCTCAACAGGAAAGGCGAGAGGAACTCCATGGTCGTACCACCATTCCAAGAGTCCCCCAGATGTCTCAGTCCATTCCAGAGGAACCTCTTTGCCCTGCACTGGCTAATCTTTCACGCCGAGGATCGACTCACACCACGGTGGCACGTGGGACAGCCCTGTGGGAAAGCCTCGAGGGAAAGCCTAGAGGGAAAACCACAGATCCTTTGATCCACGCCACGGGAAGCGTGACATTGCTGCTACAGCCTGGAAGGAAAGCGCACGTGCATGCCCCCACTCGAGACGAGGCCTGACTCCCCTGGGGAGACTCCAGAAGTACCCAAAGATCCATGTCAGCCCCTGAGAGGAATCCTCGGTTCCGGCCCTGAATCCACACAAGTTTTTTGGCCCCGGTATCGACGGGAGAAGAATCCCGAGAGGCCCCCTAGCAACTCGCATGGGGACTGGCCTCTCCTGAGGCCACCAGGGCGGGTCCCTGAGGTCCCCGTCGTAACTCGACAACACCTGCCGCAACTCGAGAAAATTCAGGAAGTTCTCCCTTCCAGGCGAGATGAGGCCTATTTCCGATGAGGCGTCTGGAGACTAATGACACCTAACCTCTGGAACTTCGAAAGGGTCTTTCACACCCTTGCTGCAACTCAAGAAGTTCACCGCCATACCCGTCTCCACTCGAGAGGAAGCACGATGGTCCCGCCCACATCCAGAGGAGCCCCGTTTGCCCCTCGTAGCTCGAGATGAGGGATCCTTTCCCTGCTTTCAACGGGAAAGAATTCCCGGCGTTCCCGTCGCATCTCAAGAGGAGGCACTCTCAACAGGAAAGGCGAAAGGAACTCCATGGTCGTACCACCATTCCAAGAGTCCCCCAGATGTCTCAGTCCATTCCAGAGGAACCTCTTTGCCCTGCACTGGCTCATCTTTCACGCCGAGGATCGACTCACACCACGGTGGCACGTGGGACAGCCCTGTGGGAAAGCCTCGAGGGAAAGCCTCGAGGGAAAACCACAGATCCTTTGATCCACGCGACGGGAAGCGTGACATTGCTGCTACAGCCTGGAAGGAAAGCGCACGTGCATGCCCCCACTCGAGACGAGGCCTGACTCCGCTGGGGAGACTCCAGGAGTACCCAAAGATCCATGTCAGCCCCTGAGAGGAATCCTCGGTTCCGGCCCTGACTCCACACAAGGTTTTTGGCCCCGGTATCGACGGGAGAGAAATCCCGAGAGGCCCCCTAGCAACTCGCATGGGGACTGGCCTCTCCTGAGGCCACCAGGGCGGGTCCCTGAGGTCCCCGTCGTAACTCGACAACACCTGCCGCAACTCGAGAAAATCCAGGAAGTTCTACCTTCCAGGCGAGATGAGGCCTATTTCCGATGAGGCGTCTGGAGACGAATGACACCTAACCTCTGGAACTTCGAAAGGGTCTTTCACACCCTTGCTGCAACTCACGAAGTTCACCGCCATACCCGTGTCCACTCGAGAGGAAGCATGAAGGTCCCGCCCACATCCAGAGGAGCCCCGTTTCCCCCTCGTAGCTCGACAGGAGGGATCCTTTCCCTGCTTTCAACGGGAAAGAATTCCCGGCGTTCCCATCGCATCTCAAGAGGAGGCACTCTCAACTGCAAAGGCGAGAGGAACTCCATGGTCGTACCACCATTCCAAGAGTCCCCCAGATGTCTCAGTCCATTCCAGAGGAACCTCTTTGCCCTGCACTGGCTCATCTTTCACGCCGAGGATGGACTCACACCACGGTGGCACGTGGGACAGCCCTGTGGGAAAGCCTCGAGGGAAAGCCTCGAGGGAAAACCACAGATCCTTTGATCCACGCGACGGGAAGCGTGACATTGCTGCTACAGCCTGGAAGGAAAGCGCACGTGCATGCCCCCACTCGAGACGAGGCCTGACTCCCCTGGGGAGACTCCAGAAGTACCCAAAGATACATGTCAGCCCCTGAGAGGAATCCTCGGTTCCGGCCCTGATTCCACACAAGGTTTTTGGCCCCGGTATCGACGGGAGAGGAATCCCGAGAGGCCCCCTAGCAACTCGCATGGGGACTGGCCTCTCCTGAGGCCACCAGGGCGGGTCCCTGAGGTCCCCGTCGTAACTCGACAACACCTGCCGCAACTCGAGAAAATCCAGGAAGTTCTACCTTCCAGGCGAGATGAGGCCTATTTCCGATGAGGCGTCTGGAGACGAATGACACCTAACCTCTGGAACTTCGAAAGGGTCTTTCACACCCTTGCTGCAACTCAAGAAGTTCACCGCCATACCCGTCTCCACTCGAGAGGAAGCACGATGGTCCCGCCCACATCCAGAGGAGCCCCGTTTCCCCCTCGGAGCTCGAGATGAGGGATCGTTTCCCTGCTTTCAACGGGAAAGAATTCCCAGCGTCCCCGTCGCATCTCAAGAGGAGGCACTCTCAACAGGAAAGGCGAGAGGAACTCCATGGTCGTACCACCATTCCAAGAGTCCCCCAGATGTCTCAGTCCATTCCAGAGGAACCTCTTTGCCCTGCACTGGCTCATCTTTCACGCCGAGGATCGACTCACACCACGGTGGCACGTGGGACAGCCCTGTGGGAAAGCCTCGAGGGAAAGCCTCGAGGGAAAACCACAGATCCTTTGATCCACGCCACGGGAAGCGTGACATTGCTGCTACAGCCTGGAAGGAAAGCGCACGTGCATGCCCCCACTCGAGACGAGGCCTGACTCCGCTGGGGAGACTCCAGAAGTACCCAAAGATCCATGTCAGCCCCTGAGAGGAATCCTCGGTTCCGGCCCTGACTCCACACAAGGTTTTTGGCCCCGGTATCGAAGGGAGAGGAATCCCGAGAGGCCCCCTAGCAACTCGCATGGGGACTGGCCTCTCCTGAGGCCACCAGGGCGGGTCCCTGAGGTCCCCGTCGTAACTCGACAACACCTGCCGCAACTCGAGAAAATCCAGGAAGTTCTACCTTCCAGGCGAGATGAGGCCTATTTCCGATGAGGCGTCTGGAGACGAATGACACCTAACCTCTGGGACTTCGAAAGGGTCTTTCACACCCTTGCTACAACTCAAGAAGTTCACCGCCATACCCGTCTCCACTTGAGAGGAAGCACGATGGTCCCGCCCACATCCAGAGGAGCCCCGTTTCCCACTCGGAGCTCGAGATGAGGGATCGTTTCCCTGCTTTCAACGGGAAAGAATTCCCAGCGTCCCCGTCGCATCTCAAGAGGAGGCACTCTCAACAGGAAAGGCGAGAGGAACTCCATGGTCGTACCACCATTCCAAGAGTCCCCCAGATGTCTCAGTCCATTCCAGAGGAACCTCTTTGCCCTGCACTGGCTCATCTTTCACGCCGAGGATCGACTCACACCACGGTGGCACGTGGGACAGCCCTGTGGGAAAGCCTCGAGGGAAAGCCTAGAGGGAAAACCACAGATCCTTTGATCCACGCCACGGGAAGCGTGACATTGCTGCTACAGCCTGGAAGGAAAGCGCACGTGCATGCCCCCACTCGAGACGAGGCCTGACTCCCCTGGGGAGACTCCAGAAGTACCCAAAGATCCATGTCAGCCCCTGAGAGGAATCCTCGGTTCCGGCCCTGACTCCACACAAGGTTTTTGGCCCCGGTATGGACGGGAGAGGAATCCCGAGAGGCCCCCTAGCAACTCGCATGGGGACTGGCCTCTCCTGAGGCCACCAGGGCGGGTCCCAGAGGTCCCCGTCGTAACTCGGGATAACCTGCCGCAACTCGAGAAAATCCAGGAAGTTCTACATTCCAGGCGAGATGAGGCCTATTTCCGATGAGGCGTCTGGAGACTAATGACACCTAACCTCTGGAACTTCGAAAGGGTCTTTCACACCCTTGCTGCAACTCAAGAAGTTCACCGCCATACCCGTCTCCACTCGAGAGGAAGCACGATGGTCCCGCCCACATCCAGAGGAGCCCCGTTTCCCCCTCGGAGCTCGAGATGAGGGATCCTTTCCCTGCTTTCAACGGGAAAGAATTCCCGGCGATCCCGTCGCATCTCAAGAGGAGGCACTCTCCACAGGAAAGCCGAGAGGAACTCCATGGTCGTACCACCATTCCAAGAGTCCCCCAGATATCTCAGTCCATTCCAGAGGAACCTCTTTGCCCTGCACTGGCTCATCTTTCACGCCGAGGATCGACTCACACCACGGTGGCACGTGGAACAGCCCTGTGGGAAAGCCTCGAGGGAAAGCCTCGAGGGAAAACCACAGATCCTTTGATCCACGCGACGGGAAGCGTGACATTGCTGCTACAGCCTGGAAGGAAAGCGCACGTGCATGCCCCCACTCGAGACGAGGCCTGACTCCCCTGGGTAGACTCCAGAAGTACCCAAAGATCCATGTCAGCCCCTGAGAGGAATCCTCGGTTCTGGCCCTGACTCCAAAAAACTCTTTTGGCCCCGGTATCGACGGGAGAGGAATCCCGAGAGGCCCCCTAGCAAATCACATGGGGACTGGCCTCTCCTGAGGCCACCAGGGCGGGTCCCTGAGGTCCTCGTCGTAACTCGAGAACACCTGCCGCAACTCGAGAAAATCCAGGAAGTTCTCCTTTCCAGGCGAGATGAGGCCTATTTCCGATGAGGCGTCTGGAGACTAATGACACCTAACATCTGGAACTTCGAAAGGGTCTTTCACACCCTTGCTGCAACTCAAGAAGTTCACCGCCATACCCGTCTCCACTCGAGAGGAAGCACGATGGTCCCGCCCACATCCAGAGGAGCCCCGTTTCCCCCTCGTAGCTCGAGATGAGGGATCCTTTCCCTGCTTTCAACGGGAAAGAATTCCCGGCGTTCCCGTCGCATCTCAAGAGGAGGCACTCTCAACAGGAAAGGTGAGAGGAACTCCATGGTCGTACCACCATTCCAAGAGTCCCCCAGATGTCTCAGTCCATTCCAGAGGAAACTCTTTGCCCTGCACTGGCTCATCTTTCACGCCGAGGATCGACTCACACCACGGTGGCACGTGGGACAGCCCTGTGGGAAAGCCTCGAGGGAAAGCCTCCAGGGAAAACCACAGACCCTTTGATCCACGCGACGGGAAGCGTGACATTGCTGCTACAGCCTGGAAGGAAAGCGCACGTGCATGCCCCCACTCTAGACGAGGCCTGTCTCCCCTGGCGAGACTCCAGAAGTACCCAAAGATCCATATCAGCCCCTGAGAGGAATCCTCGGTTCCGGCCCTGACTCCACACAAGGTTTTTGGCCCCGGTATCGACGGGAGAGGAATCCCGAGAGGCCCCCTAGCAACTCGCATGGGGACTGGCCTCTCCTGAGGCCACCAGGGCGGGTCCCTGAGGTCCCCGTCGTAACTCTGGATAACCTGCCGCAACTCGAGAAAATCCAGGAAGTTCTCCCTTCCAGGCGAGATGAGGCCTATTTCCGATGAGGCGTCTGGAGACTAATGACACCTAACCTCTGGAACTTCGAAAGGGTCTTTCACACCCTTGCTGCAACTCAAGAAGTTCACCGCCATACCCGTCTCCACTCGAGAGGAAGCACGATGGTCCCGCCCACATCCAGAAGAGCCCCGTTTCCCCCTCGGAGCTCGAGATGAGGGATCCTTTCCTTGCTTTCAACGGGAAAGTATTCCCGGCGATCCCGTCGAATCTCAAGAGGAGGCACTCTCCACAGGAAAGCCGAGAGGAACTCCATGGTCGTACCACCATTCCAAGAGTCCCCCAGATGTCTCAGTCCATTCCAGAGGAACCTCTTTGCCCTGCACTGGCTCATCTTTCACGCCGAGGATCGACTCACACCACGGTGGCACGTGGGACAGCCCTGTGGGAAAGCCTAGAGGGAAAGCCTCGAGGGAAAACCACAGATCCTTTGATCCACGCGACGGGAAGCGTGACATTGCTGCTACAGCCTGGAAGGAAAGCGCACGTGCATGCCCCCACTCGAGACGAGGCCTGACTCCGCTGGGGAGACTCCAGAAGTACCCAAAGATCCATGTCAGCCCCTGAGAGGAATCCTCGGTTCCGGCCCTGACTCCACACAAGGTTTTTGGCCCCGGTATCGACGGGAGAGGAATCCCGAGAGGCCCCCTAGCAACTCGAATGGGGACTGGCCTCTCCTGAGGCCACCAGGGCGGGTCCCTGAGGTCCCCGTCGTAACTCGGGAACACCTGCCGCAACTCGAGAAAATCCAGGAAGTTCTCCCTTCCAGGCGAGATGAGGCCTATTTCCGATGAGGCGTCTGGAGACTAATGACACCTAACCTCTGGAACTTCGAAAGGGTCTTTCACACCCTTACTGCAACTCAAGAAGTTCACCGCCATACCCGTCTCCACTCGAGAGGAAGCACGATGGTCCCGCCCACATCCAGAGGAGCCCCGTTTCCCCCTCGGAGCTCGAGATGAGGGATCCTTTCCCTGCTTTCAACGGGAAAGAATTCCCGGCGTTCCCGTCGCATCTCAAGAGGAGGCACTCTCCACAGGAAAGGCGAGAGGAACTCCATGGTCGTACCACCATTCCAAGAGTCCCCCAGATGTCTCAGTCCATTCCAGAGGAACCTCTTTGCCCTGCACTGGCTCATCTTTCACGCCGAGGATCGACTCACACCACGGTGGCACGTGGGACAGCCCTGTGGGAAAGCCTCGAGGGAAAGCCTCGAGGGAAAACCACAGATCCTTTGATCCACGCCACGGGAAGCGTGACATTGCTGCTACAGCCTGGAAGGAAAGCGCACGTGCATGACCCCACTCGAGACGAGGCCTGACTCCCCTGGGGAGACTCCAGAAGTACCCAAAGATACATGTCAGCCCCTGAGAGGAATCCTCGGTTCCGGCCCTGACTCCACACAAGGTTTTTGGCCCCGGTATCGACGGGAGAGGAATCCCGAGAGGCCCCCTAGCAACTCGCATGGGGACTGGCCTCTCCTGAGGCCACCAGGGCGGGTCCCAGAAGTCCCCGACGTAACTCGGGATAACCTGCCGCAACTCGAGAAAATCCAGGAAGTTCTCCCTTCCAGGCGAGATGAGGCCTATTTCCGATGAGGCGTCTGGAGACTAATGACACCTAACCTCTGGAACTTCGAAAGGGTCTTTCACACCCTTGCTGCAACTCAAGAAGTTCACCGCCATACCCGTCTCCACTCGGGAGGAAGCACGATGGTCCCGCCCACATCCAGAGGAGCCCCGTTTCCCCCTCGGAGCTCGAGATGAGGGATCCTTTCCCTGCTTTCAACGGGAAAGAATTCCCGGCGTTCCCGTCGCATCTCAAGAGGAGGCACTCTCAACAGGAAAGGCGAGAGGAACTCCATGGTCGTACCACCATTCCAAGAGTCCCCCAGATGTCTCAGTCCATTCCAGAGGAACCTCTTTGCCCTGCACTGGCTCATCTTTCACGCCGAGGATCGACTCACACCACGGTGGCACGTGGGACAGCCCTGTGGGAAAGCCTCGAGGGAAAGCCTCGAGGGAAAACCACAGCCCCTTTGATCCACGCGACGGGAAGAGTGAGATTGCTGCTACAGCCTGGAAGGAAAGCGCACGTGCATGCCCCCACTCGAGACGAGGCCTGTCTCCCCTGGCGAGACTCCAGAAGTACCCAAAGATCCATGTCAGCCCCTGAGAGGAATCCTCGGTTCCGGCCCTGACTCCACACAAGATTTTTGGCCCCAGTATCGACGGGAGAGGAATCCCGAGTGGCCCCCTAGCAACTCGCATGGGGACTGGCCTCTCCTGAGGCCACCAGGGCGGGTCCCTGAGGTCCCCGTCGTAACTCGGGAACACCTGCCGCAACTCGAGAAAATCCAGGAAGTTCTCCCTTCCAGGCGAGATGAGGCCTATTTCCGATGAGGCGTCTGGAGACTAATGACACCTAACCTCTGGAACTTCGAAAGGGTCTTTCACTCCCTTGCTGCAACTCAAGAAGTTCACCGCCATACCCGTCTCCACTCGAGAGGAAGCACGATGGTCCCGCCCACATCCAGAGGAGCCCCGTTTGCCCCTCGTAGCTCGAGATGAGGGATCCTTTCCCTGCTTTCAACGGGAAAGAATTCCCGGCGTTCCCGTCGCATCTCAAGAGGAGGCACTCTCAACAGGAAAGGCGAGAGGAACTCCATGGTCGTACAACCATTCCGAGAGTCCCCCAGATGTCTCAGTCCATTCCAGAGGAACCTCTTTGCCCTGCACTGGCTCATCTTTCACGCCGAGGATCGACTCACACCACGGTGGCACGTGGGACAGCCCTGTGGGAAAGCCTCGAGGGAAAGCCTCGAGGGAAAACCACAGATCCTTTGATCCACGCGACGGGAAGCGTGACATTGCTGCTACAGCCTGGAAGGAAAGCGCACGTGCATGCCCCCACACGAGACGAGGCCTGGCTCCGCTGGGGAGACTCCAGGAGTACCCAAAGATCCATGTCAGCCCCTGAGAGGAATCCTCGGTTCCGGCCCTGACTCCACACAAGGTTTTTGGCCCCGGTATCGATGGGAGAGGAATCCCGAGAGGCCCCTAGCAACTCGCATGGGGACTGGCCTCTCCTGAGGCCACCAGGGCGGGTCCCTGAGGTCCCCGTCGTAACTCGAGAACACCTGCCGCAACTCGAGAAAATCCAGGAAGTTCTACCTTCCAGGCGAGATGAGGCCTATTTCCGATGAGGCGTCTGGAGACGAATGACACCTAACCTCTGGAACTTCGAAAGGGTCTTTCACACCCTTGCTGCAACTCACGAAGTTCACCGCCATACCCGTGTCCACTCGAGAGGAAGCATGATGGTCCCGCCCACATCCAGAGGAGCCCCGTTACCCCCTCGGAGCTCGAGATGAGGGATCCTTTCCCTGCTTTCAACGGGAAAGAATTCCCGGCGTTCCCATCGCATCTCAAGAGGAGGCACTCTCAACTGGAAAGGCGAGAGGAACTCCATGGTCGTACCACCATTCCAAGAGTCCCCCAGATGTCTCAGTCCATTCCAGAGGAACCTCTTTGCCCTGCACTGGCTCATCTTTCACGCCGAGGATCGACTCACACCACGGTGGCACGTGGGACAGCCCTGTGGGAAAGCCTCGAGGGAAAGCCTCGAGGGAAAACCACAGATCCTTTGATCCACGCGACGGGAAGCGTGACATTGCTGCTACAGCCTGGAAGGAAAGCGCACGTGCATGCCCCCACTCGAGACGAGGCCTGACTCCGCTGGGGAGACTCCAGAAGTACCCAAAGATCCATGTCAGCCCCTGAGAGGAATCCTCGGTTCCGGCCCTGACTCCACACAAGGTTTTTGGCCCCGGTATCGACGGGAGAGGAATCCCGAGAGGCCCCCTAGCAACTCGCATGGGGACTGGCCTCTCCTGAGGCCACCAGGGCGGGTCCCTGAGGTCCCCGTCGTAACTCGACAACACCTGCCGCAACTCGAGAAAATCCAGGAAGTTCTACCTTCCAGGCGAGATGAGGCCTATTTCCGATGAGGCGTCTGGAGACGAATGACACCTAACCTCTGGAACTTCGAAAGGGTCTTTCACACCCTTGCTGCAACTCAAGAAGTTCACCGCCATACCCGTCTCCACTCGAGAGGAAGCACGATGGTCCCGCCCACATCCAGAGGAGCCCCGTTTCCCCCTCGGAGCTCGAGATGAGGGATCGTTTCCCTGCTTTCAACGGGAAAGAATTCCCAGCGTCCCCGTCGCATCTCAAGAGGAGGCACTCTCAACAGGAAAGGCGAGAGGAACTCCATGGTCGTACCACCATTCCAAGAGTCCCCCAGATGTCTCAGTCCATTCCAGAGGAACCTCTTTGCCCTGCACTGGCTAATCTTTCACGCCGAGGATCGACTCACACCACGGTGGCACGTGGGACAGCCCTGTGGGAAAGCCTCGAGGGAAAGCCTAGAGGGAAAACCACAGATCCTTTGATCCACGCCACGGGAAGCATGACATTGCTGCTACAGCCTGGAAGGAAAGCGCACGTGCATGCCCCCACTCGAGACGAGGCCTGACTCCCCTGGGGAGACTCCAGAAGTACCCAAAGATCCATGTCAGCCCCTGAGAGGAATCCTCGGTTCCGGCCCTGAATCCACACAAGTTTTTTGGCCCCGGTATCGACGGGAGAAGAATCCCGAGAGGCCCCCTAGCAACTCGCATGGGGACTGGCCTCTCCTGAGGCCACCAGGGCGGGTCCCTGAGGTCCCCGTCGTAACTCGACAACACCTGCCGCAACTCGAGAAAATTCAGGAAGTTCTCCCTTCCAGGCGAGATGAGGCCTATTTCCGATGAGGCGTCTGGAGACTAATGACACCTAACCTCTGGAACTTCGAAAGGGTCTTTCACACCCTTGCTGCAACTCAAGAAGTTCACCGCCATACCCGTCTCCACTCGAGAGGAAGCACGATGGTCCCGCCCACATCCAGAGGAGCCCCGTTTGCCCCTCGTAGCTCGAGATGAGGGATCCTTTCCCTGCTTTCAACGGGAAAGAATTCCCGGCGTTCCCGTCGCATCTCAAGAGGAGGCACTCTCAACAGGAAAGGCGAAAGGAACTCCATGGTCGTACCACCATTCCAAGAGTCCCCCAGATGTCTCAGTCCATTCCAGAGGAACCTCTTTGCCCTGCACTGGCTCATCTTTCACGCCGAGGATCGACTCACACCACGGTGGCACGTGGGACAGCCCTGTGGGAAAGCCTCGAGGGAAAGCCTCGAGGGAAAACCACAGATCCTTTGATCCACGCGACGGGAAGCGTGACATTGCTGCTACAGCCTGGAAGGAAAGCGCACGTGCATGCCCCCACTCGAGACGAGGCCTGACTCCGCTGGGGAGACTCCAGGAGTACCCAAAGATCCATGTCAGCCCCTGAGAGGAATCCTCGGTTCCGGCCCTGACTCCACACAAGGTTTTTGGCCCCGGTATCGACGGGAGAGAAATCCCGAGAGGCCCCCTAGCAACTCGCATGGGGACTGGCCTCTCCTGAGGCCACCAGGGCGGGTCCCTGAGGTCCCCGTCGTAACTCGACAACACCTGCCGCAACTCGAGAAAATCCAGGAAGTTCTACCTTCCAGGCGAGATGAGGCCTATTTCCGATGAGGCGTCTGGAGACGAATGACACCTAACCTCTGGAACTTCGAAAGGGTCTTTCACACCCTTGCTGCAACTCACGAAGTTCACCGCCATACCCGTGTCCACTCGAGAGGAAGCATGAAGGTCCCGCCCACATCCAGAGGAGCCCCGTTTCCCCCTCGTAGCTCGACAGGAGGGATCCTTTCCCTGCTTTCAACGGGAAAGAATTCCCGGCGTTCCCATCGCATCTCAAGAGGAGGCACTCTCAACTGCAAAGGCGAGAGGAACTCCATGGTCGTACCACCATTCCAAGAGTCCCCCAGATGTCTCAGTCCATTCCAGAGGAACCTCTTTGCCCTGCACTGGCTCATCTTTCACGCCGAGGATCGACTCACACCACGGTGGCACGTGGGACAGCCCTGTGGGAAAGCCTCGAGGGAAAGCCTCGAGGGAAAACCACAGATCCTTTGATCCACGCCACGGGAAGCGTGACATTGCTGCTACAGCCTGGAAGGAAAGCGCACGTGCATGCCCCCACTCGAGACGAGGCCTGACTCCCCTGGGGAGACTCCAGAAGTACCCAAAGATACATGTCAGCCCCTGAGAGGAATCCTCGGTTCCGGCCCTGATTCCACACAAGGTTTTTGGCCCCGGTATCGACGGGAGAGGAATCCCGAGAGGCCCCCTAGCAACTCGCATGGGGACTGGCCTCTCCTGAGGCCACCAGGGCGGGTCCCTGAGGTCCCCGTCGTAACTCGACAACACCTGCCGCAACTCGAGAAAATCCAGGAAGTTCTACCTTCCAGGCGAGATGAGGCCTATTTCCGATGAGGCGTCTGGAGACGAATGACACCTAACCTCTGGAACTTCGAAAGGGTCTTTCACACCCTTGCTGCAACTCAAGAAGTTCACCGCCATACCCGTCTCCACTCGAGAGGAAGCACGATGGTCCCGCCCACATCCAGAGGAGCCCCGTTTCCCCCTCGGAGCTCGAGATGAGGGATCGTTTCCCTGCTTTCAACGGGAAAGAATTCCCAGCGTCCCCGTCGCATCTCAAGAGGAGGCACTCTCAACAGGAAAGGCGAGAGGAACTCCATGGTCGTACCACCATTCCAAGAGTCCCCCAGATGTCTCAGTCCATTCCAGAGGAACCTCTTTGCCCTGCACTGGCTCATCTTTCACGCCGAGGATCGACTCACACCACGGTGGCACGTGGGACAGCCCTGTGGGAAAGCCTCGAGGGAAAGCCTCGAGGGAAAACCACAGATCCTTTGATCCACGCCACGGGAAGCGTGACATTGCTGCTACAGCCTGGAAGGAAAGCGCACGTGCATGCCCCCACTCGAGACGAGGCCTGACTCCGCTGGGGAGACTCCAGAAGTACCCAAAGATCCATGTCAGCCCCTGAGAGGAATCCTCGGTTCCGGCCCTGACTCCACACAAGGTTTTTGGCCCCGGTATCGACGGGAGAGGAATCCCGAGAGGCCCCCTAGCAACTCGCATGGGGACTGGCCTCTCCTGAGGCCACCAGGGCGGGTCCCTGAGGTCCCCGTCGTAACTCGACAACACCTGCCGCAACTCGAGAAAATCCAGGAAGTTCTACCTTCCAGGCGAGATGAGGCCTATTTCCGATGAGGCGTCTGGAGACGAATGACACCTAACCTCTGGGACTTCGAAAGGGTCTTTCACACCCTTGCTGCAACTCAAGAAGTTCACCGCCATACCCGTGTCCACTCGAGAGGAAGCAAGATGGTCCCGCCCACATCCAGAGGAGCCCCGTTTCCCCCTCGTAGCTCGAGATGAGGGATCCTTTCCCTGCTTTCAACGGGAAAGAATTCCCGGCGTTCCCATCGCATCTCAAGAGGAGGCACTCTCAACAGGAAAGGCGAGAGGAACTCCATGGTCGTACCACCATTCCAAGAGTCCCCCAGATGTCTCAGTCCATTCCAGAGGAACCTCTTTGCCCTGCACTGGCTCATCTTTCACGCCGAGGATCGACTCACACCACGGTGGCACGTGGGACAGCCCTGTGGGAAAGCCTCGAGGGAAAGCCTCGAGGGAAAACCACAGATCCTTTGATCCACGCCACGGGAAGCGTGACATTGCTGCTACAGCCTGGAAGGAAAGCGCACGTGCATGCCCCCACTCGAGACGAGGCCTGACTCCCCTGCGGAGACTCCACAAGTACCCAAAGATCCATGTCAGCCCCTGAGAGGAATCCTCGGTTCCGGCCCTGACTCCAAACAAGGTTTTTGGCCCCGGTATCGACGGGAGAGGAATCCCGAGAGGCCCCCTAGCAACTCGCATGGGGACTGGCCTATCCTGAGGCCACCAGGGCGGGTCCCTGAGGTCCCCGTTGTAACTCGAGAACACCTGCCGCAACTCGAGAAAATCCAGGAAGTTCTCCCTTCCAGGCGAGATGAGGCCTATTTCCGATGAGGCGTCTGGAGACTAATGACACCTAACCTCTGGAACTTCGAAAGGGTCTTTCACACCCTTGCTACAACTCAAGAAGTTCACCGCCATACCCGTCTCCACTCGAGAGGAAGCACGATGGTCCCGCCCACATCCAGAGGAGCCCCGTTTCCCACTCGGAGCTCGAGATGAGGGATCGTTTCCCTGCTTTCAACGGGAAAGAATTCCCAGCGTCCCCGTCGCATCTCAAGAGGAGGCACTCTCAACAGGAAAGGCGAGAGGAACTCCATGGTCGTACCACCATTCCAAGAGTCCCCCAGATGTCTCAGTCCATTCCAGAGGAACCTCTTTGCCCTGCACTGGCTCATCTTTCACGCCGAGGATCGACTCACACCACGGTGGCACGTGGGACAGCCCTGTGGGAAAGCCTCGAGGGAAAGCCTCGAGGGAAAACCACAGATCCTTTGATCCACGCCACGGGAAGCGTGACATTGCTGCTACAGCCTGGAAGGAAAGCGCACGTGCATGCCCCCACTCGAGACGAGGCCTGACTCCCCTGGGGAGACTCCAGAAGTACCCAAAGATCCATGTCAGCCCCTGAGAGGAATCCTCGGTTCCGGCCCTGACTCCACACAAGGTTTTTGGCCCCGGTATCGACGGGAGAGGAATCCCGAGAGGCCCCCTAGCAACTCGCATGGGGACTGGCCTCTCCTGAGGCCACCAGGGCGGGTCCCAGAGGTCCCCGTCGTAACTCGGGATAACCTGCCGCAACTCGAGAAAATCCAGGAAGTTCTACATTCCAGGCGAGATGAGGCCTATTTCCGATGAGGCGTCTGGAGACTAATGACACCTAACCTCTGGAACTTCGAAAGGGTCTTTCACACCCTTGCTGCAACTCAAGAAGTTCACCGCCATACCCGTCTCCACTCGAGAGGAAGCACGATGGTCCCGCCCACATCCAGAGGAGCCCCGTTTCCCCCTCGGAGCTCGAGATGAGGGATCCTTTCCCTGCTTTCAACGGGAAAGAATTCCCGGCGTTCCCGTCGCATCTCAAGAGGAGGCACTCTCAACAGGAAAGGCGAGAGGAACTCCATGGTCGTACCACCATTCCAAGAGTCCCCCAGATGTCTCAGTCCATTCCAGAGGAAACTCTTTGCCCTGCACTGGCTCATCTTTCACGCCGAGGATCGACTCACACCACGGTGGCACGTGGGACAGCCCTGTGGGAAAGCCTCGAGGGAAAGCCTCGAGGGAAAACCACAGCCCCTTTGATCCACGCGACGGGAAGCGTGACATTGCTGCTACAGCCTGGAAGGAAAGCGCACGTGCATGCCCCCACTCGAGACGAGGCCTGTCTCCCCTGGCGAGACTCCAGAAGTACCCAAAGATCCATGTCAGCCCCTGAGAGGAATCCTCGGTTCCGGCCCTGACTCCACACAAGGTTTTTGGCCCCAGTATCGACGGGAGAGGAATCCCGAGTGGCCCCCTAGCAACTCGCATGGGGACTGGCCTCTCCTGAGGCCACCAGGGCGGGTCCCTGAGGTCCCCGTCGTAACTCGGGAACACCTGCCGCAAGTCGAGAAAATCCAGGAAGTTCTCCCTTCCAGGCGAGATGAGGCCTATTTCCGATGAGGCGTCTGGAGACTAATGACACCTAACCTCTGGAACTTCGAAAGGGTCTTTCACACCCTTGCTGCAACTCAAGAAGTTCACCGCCATACCCGTCTCCACTCGAGAGGAAGCACGATGGTCCCGCCCACATCCAGAGGAGCCCCGTTTCCCCCTCGTAGCTCGAGATGAGGTTTCCTTTCCCTGCTATCAACGGGAAATAATTCCCGGCGTTCCCGTCACATCTCAAGAGGAGGCACTCTCAACAGGAAAGGCGAGAGGAACTCCATGGTCGTACCACCATTCCAAGAGTCCCCCAGATGTCTCAGTCCATTCCAGAGGAACCTCTTTGCCCTGCACTGGCTCATCTTTCACGCCGAGGATCGACTCACACCACGGTGGCACGTGGGACAGCCCTGTGGGAAAGCCTCGAGGGAAAGCCTAGAGGGAAAACCACAGATCCTTTGATCCACGCCACGGGAAGCGTGACATTGCTGCTACAGCCTGGAAGGAAAGCGCACGTGCATGCCCCCACTCGAGACGAGGCCTGACTCCCCTGGGGAGACTCCAGAAGTACCCAAAGATCCATGTCAGCCCCTGAGAGGAATCCTCGGTTCCGGCCCTGACTCCACACAAGGTTTTTGGCCCCGGTATCGACGGGAGAGGAATCCCGAGAGGCCCCCTAGCAACTCGCATGGGGACTGGCCTCTCCTGAGGCCACCAGGGCGGGTCCCAGAGGTCCCCGTCGTAACTCGGGATAACCTGCCGCAACTCGAGAAAATCCAGGAAGTTCTACATTCCAGGCGAGATGAGGCCTATTTCCGATGAGGCGTCTGGAGACTAATGACACCTAACCTCTGGAACTTCGAAAGGGTCTTTCACACCCTTGCTGCAACTCAAGAAGTTCACCGCCATACCCGTCTCCACTCGAGAGGAAGCACGATGGTCCCGCCCACATCCAGAGGAGCCCCGTTTCCCCCTCGGAGCTCGAGATGAGGGATCCTTTCCCTGCTTTCAACGGGAAAGAATTCCCGGCGTTCCCGTCGCATCTCAAGAGGAGGCACTCTCAACAGGAAAGGCGAGAGGAACTCCATGGTCGTACCACCATTCCAAGAGTCCCCCAGATGTCTCAGTCCATTCCAGAGGAAACTCTTTGCCCTGCACTGGCTCATCTTTCACGCCGAGGATCGACTCACACCACGGTGGCACGTGGGACAGCCCTGTGGGAAAGCCTCGAGGGAAAGCCTCGAGGGAAAACCACATCCCCTTTGATCCACGCGACGGGAAGCGTGACATTGCTGCTACAGCCTGGAAGGAAAGCGCACGTGCATGCCCCCACTCGAGACGAGGCCTGTCTCCCCTGGCGAGACTCCAGAAGTACCCAAAGATCCATGTCAGCCCCTGAGAGGAATCCTCGGTTCCGGCCCTGACTCCACACAAGGTTTTTGGCCCCAGTATTGACGGGAGAGGAATCCCGAGTGGCCCCCTAGCAACTCGCATGGGGACTGGCCTCTCCTGAGGCCACCAGGGCGGGTCCCTGAGGTCCCCGTCGTAACTCGGGAACACCTGCCGCAACTCGAGAAAATCCAGGAAGTTCTCCCTTCCAGGCGAGATGAGGCCTATTTCCGATGAGGCGTCTGGAGACTAATGACACCTAACCTCTGGAACTTCGAAAGGGTCTTTCACACCCTTGCTGCAACTCAAGAAGTTCACCGCCATACCCGTCTCCACTCGAGAGGAAGCACGATGGTCCCGCCCACATCCAGAGGAGCCCCGTTTCCCCCTCGTAGCTCGAGATGAGGTTTCCTTTCCCTGCTATCAACGGGAAATAATTCCCGGCGTTCCCGTCACATCTCAAGAGGAGGCACTCTCAACAGGAAAGGCGAGAGGAACTCCATGGTCGTACCACCATTCCAAGAGTCCCCCAGATGTCTCAGTCCATTCCAGAGGAACCTCTTTGCCCTGCACTGGCTCATATTTCACGCCGAGGATCGACTGACACCACGGTGTCACGTGGGACAGCCCTGTGGGAAAGCCTCGAGGGAAAACCACAGATTCTTTGATCCACGCGACGGGAACCGAGACATTGCTGCTACAGCCTGGAAGGAAAGCGCACGTGCATGCCCCCACTCGAGACAAGGCCTGACTCCCCTGGGGAGACTCCAGAAGTACCCAAAGATCCATGTCAGCCCCTGAGAGGAATCCTCGGTTCCGGCCCTGACTCCACACAAAGTTTTTGGCCCCGGTATCGACGGGAGAGGAATCCCGAGAGGCCCCCTAGGAACTCGCATGGGGACTGGCCTTTCCTGAGGACACCAGGGCGGGTCCCTGAGGTCCCCGTCGTAACTCGAGAACACCTGCCGCAACTCGAGAAAATCCAGGAAGTTCTCCCTTCCAGGCGAGATGAGGCCTATTTCCGATGAGACGTCTGGAGACTAATGACACCTAACCTCTGGAACTTCGAAAGGGTCTTTCACACCCTTGCTGCAACTCAAGAAGTTCACCGCCATACCCGTTTCCACTCGAGAGGAAGCACGATGGTCCCGCCCACATCCAGAGGAGCCCCGTTTCCCCCTCGAAGCTCGAAATGAGGGATCCTTTCCCTGCTTTCAACGGGAAAGAATTCCCGGCGTTCCCGTCGCATCTCAAGAGGAGGCACTCTCAACAGGAAAGGCGAGAGGAACTCCATGGTCGTACCACCATTCCAAGAGTCACCCAGATGTCTCAGTCCATTCCAGAGGAACCTGTTTGCCCTGCACTGGCTCATCTTTCACGCTGAGGATCGACTCACACCACGGTGGCACGTGAGACAGCCCTGTGGGAAAGCCTCGAGGGAAAGCCTCGAGGGAAAACCACAGATCCTTTGATCCACGCGACGGGAAGCGTGACATTGCTGCTACAGCCTGGAAGGAAGGCGCACGTGCATGCCCCCACTCGAGACGAGGCCTGACCCCCCTGGGGAGACTCCAGAAGTACCCAAAGACCCATGTCAGCCCCTGAGAGGAATCCTCGGTTCCGGCCCTGACTCCACACAAGGATTTTGGTCCCGGTATCGACGGGAGAGGAATTCCAAAAGGCCCCCTAGGAACTCCCATGGGGACTGGCCTTTCCTGAGGCCACCAGGGCGGATCTCTGAGGTCCCCGTCGTAACTCGAGAACACCTGCTGCAACTCGAGAAAATCCAGGAAGTTCTCCCTTCCAGGCGAGATGAGGCCTATTTCCGATGAGGCGTCTGGACACTAATGACACCTAACCTCTGGAACTTCGAAAGGGTCTTTCACACCCTTGCTGCAACTCAAGAAGTTCACCGCCATAACCGTCTCCACTCGAGAGGAAGCACGATCGTCCCACCCACAACCAGAGGAGCCCCGTTTCCCCCTCGTAGCTCGAGATGAGGGATTCTTTCCCTGCTTTCAATGGGAAAGATTTCCCGGTGTTCCCGTCGCATCTCAAGAGGAAGCACTCTCAACAGGAAAGGCGAGAGGAACTCCATGGTCGTACCACCATTCCAAGAGTCCCCCAGATGTCTCAGTCCATTCCAGAGCAAACTCTTTGCCGTGCACAGGCTCATCTTTCACGCCGAGGATCGACTCACACCACGGTGGCACGTGGGACAGCCCTGTGGGAAAGCCTAGAGGGAAAACCACAGATCCTTTGATCCACACGACGGGAAGTGTGACATTGCTGCTACAGCCTGGAAGGAAAGCGCACGTGCATGCCCCCACTCGAGACGAGGCCTGACTCCCCTGGGGAGACTCCAGAAGTACCCAAAGATCCATGTCATCCCCTGAGAGGAATCCTCGGTTCCGCCCCTGACTCCACACAAAGTTTTTGGCCCCGGTATCGACGGGAGAGGAATCCCGAGAGGCCCCCGAGCAACTCGCATGGGGAATGGCCTCTCCTGAGGCCACCAGGGCGGGTCCCTGAGGTCCCCGTCGTAACTCGAGAACACCTGCCGCAACTCGAGAAAATCCAGGAAGTTCTACCTTCCAGGCGAGATGAGGCCTATTTCCGATGAGGCGTCTGGAGACGAATGACACCTAACCTCTGGAACTTCGAAAGGGTCTTTCACACCCTTGCTGCAACTCACGAAGTTCACCGCCATACCCGTGTCCACTCGAGAGGAAGCATGATGGTCCCGCCCACATCCAGAGGAGCCCCGTTACCCCCTCGGAGCTCGAGATGAGGGATCCTTTCCCTGCTTTCAACGGGAAAGAATTCCCGGCGTTCCCATCGCATCTCAAGAGGAGGCACTCTCAACTGGAAAGGCGAGAGGAACTCCATGGTCGTACCACCATTCCAAGAGTCCCCCAGATGTCTCAGTCCATTCCAGAGGAACCTCTTTGCCCTGCACTGGCTCATCTTTCACGCCGAGGATCGACTCACACCACGGTGGCACGTGGGACAGCCCTGTGGGAAAGCCTCGAGGGAAAGCCTCGAGGGAAAACCACAGATCCTTTGATCCACGCGACGGGAAGCGTGACATTGCTGCTACAGCCTGGAAGGAAAGCGCACGTGCATGCCCCCACTCGAGACGAGGCCTGACTCCGCTGGGGAGACTCCAGAAGTACCCAAAGATCCATGTCAGCCCCTGAGAGGAATCCTCGGTTCCGGCCCTGACTCCACACAAG
Source organism: Capricornis sumatraensis (assembly GCF_032405125.1). Classification (NCBI taxonomy): domain Eukaryota; kingdom Metazoa; phylum Chordata; class Mammalia; order Artiodactyla; family Bovidae; genus Capricornis; species Capricornis sumatraensis. Next base: position 4,647,448 of record NW_027184618.1, read on the forward strand.
GTTTTTGGCCCCGGTATCGACGGGAGAGGAATCCCGAGAGGCCCCCTAGCAACTCGCATGGGGACTGGCCTCTCCTGAGGCCACCAGGGCGGGTCCCTGAGGTCCCCGTCGTAACTCGACAACACCTGCCGCAACTCGAGAAAATCCAGGAAGTTCTACCTTCCAGGCGAGATGAGGCCTATTTCCGATGAGGCGTCTGGAGACGAATGACACCTAACCTCTGGAACTTCGAAAGGGTCTTTCACACCCTTGCTGCAACTCAAGAAGTTCACCGCCATACCCGTCTCCACTCGAGAGGAAGCACGATGGTCCCGCCCACATCCAGAGGAGCCCCGTTTCCCCCTCGGAGCTCGAGATGAGGGATCGTTTCCCTGCTTTCAACGGGAAAGAATTCCCAGCGTCCCCGTCGCATCTCAAGAGGAGGCACTCTCAACAGGAAAGGCGAGAGGAACTCCATGGTCGTACCACCATTCCAAGAGTCCCCCAGATGTCTCAGTCCATTCCAGAGGAACCTCTTTGCCCTGCACTGGCTAATCTTTCACGCCGAGGATCGACTCACACCACGGTGGCACGTGGGACAGCCCTGTGGGAAAGCCTCGAGGGAAAGCCTAGAGGGAAAACCACAGATCCTTTGATCCACGCCACGGGAAGCATGACATTGCTGCTACAGCCTGGAAGGAAAGCGCACGTGCATGCCCCCACTCGAGACGAGGCCTGACTCCCCTGGGGAGACTCCAGAAGTACCCAAAGATCCATGTCAGCCCCTGAGAGGAATCCTCGGTTCCGGCCCTGAATCCACACAAGTTTTTTGGCCCCGGTATCGACGGGAGAAGAATCCCGAGAGGCCCCCTAGCAACTCGCATGGGGACTGGCCTCTCCTGAGGCCACCAGGGCGGGTCCCTGAGGTCCCCGTCGTAACTCGACAACACCTGCCGCAACTCGAGAAAATTCAGGAAGTTCTCCCTTCCAGGCGAGATGAGGCCTATTTCCGATGAGGCGTCTGGAGACTAATGACACCTAACCTCTGGAACTTCGAAAGGGTCTTTCACACCCTTGCTGCAACTCAAGAAGTTCACCGCCATACCCGTCTCCACTCGAGAGGAAGCACGATGGTCCCGCCCACATCCAGAGGAGCCCCGTTTGCCCCTCGTAGCTCGAGATGAGGGATCCTTTCCCTGCTTTCAACGGGAAAGAATTCCCGGCGTTCCCGTCGCATCTCAAGAGGAGGCACTCTCAACAGGAAAGGCGAAAGGAACTCCATGGTCGTACCACCATTCCAAGAGTCCCCCAGATGTCTCAGTCCATTCCAGAGGAACCTCTTTGCCCTGCACTGGCTCATCTTTCACGCCGAGGATCGACTCACACCACGGTGGCACGTGGGACAGCCCTGTGGGAAAGCCTCGAGGGAAAGCCTCGAGGGAAAACCACAGATCCTTTGATCCACGCGACGGGAAGCGTGACATTGCTGCTACAGCCTGGAAGGAAAGCGCACGTGCATGCCCCCACTCGAGACGAGGCCTGACTCCGCTGGGGAGACTCCAGGAGTACCCAAAGATCCATGTCAGCCCCTGAGAGGAATCCTCGGTTCCGGCCCTGACTCCACACAAGGTTTTTGGCCCCGGTATCGACGGGAGAGAAATCCCGAGAGGCCCCCTAGCAACTCGCATGGGGACTGGCCTCTCCTGAGGCCACCAGGGCGGGTCCCTGAGGTCCCCGTCGTAACTCGACAACACCTGCCGCAACTCGAGAAAATCCAGGAAGTTCTACCTTCCAGGCGAGATGAGGCCTATTTCCGATGAGGCGTCTGGAGACGAATGACACCTAACCTCTGGAACTTCGAAAGGGTCTTTCACACCCTTGCTGCAACTCACGAAGTTCACCGCCATACCCGTGTCCACTCGAGAGGAAGCATGAAGGTCCCGCCCACATCCAGAGGAGCCCCGTTTCCCCCTCGTAGCTCGACAGGAGGGATCCTTTCCCTGCTTTCAACGGGAAAGAATTCCCGGCGTTCCCATCGCATCTCAAGAGGAGGCACTCTCAACTGCAAAGGCGAGAGGAACTCCATGGTCGTACCACCATTCCAAGAGTCCCCCAGATGTCTCAGTCCATTCCAGAGGAACCTCTTTGCCCTGCACTGGCTCATCTTTCACGCCGAGGATCGACTCACACCACGGTGGCACGTGGGACAGCCCTGTGGGAAAGCCTCGAGGGAAAGCCTCGAGGGAAAACCACAGATCCTTTGATCCACGCCACGGGAAGCGTGACATTGCTGCTACAGCCTGGAAGGAAAGCGCACGTGCATGCCCCCACTCGAGACGAGGCCTGACTCCCCTGGGGAGACTCCAGAAGTACCCAAAGATACATGTCAGCCCCTGAGAGGAATCCTCGGTTCCGGCCCTGATTCCACACAAGGTTTTTGGCCCCGGTATCGACGGGAGAGGAATCCCGAGAGGCCCCCTAGCAACTCGCATGGGGACTGGCCTCTCCTGAGGCCACCAGGGCGGGTCCCTGAGGTCCCCGTCGTAACTCGACAACACCTGCCGCAACTCGAGAAAATCCAGGAAGTTCTACCTTCCAGGCGAGATGAGGCCTATTTCCGATGAGGCGTCTGGAGACGAATGACACCTAACCTCTGGAACTTCGAAAGGGTCTTTCACACCCTTGCTGCAACTCAAGAAGTTCACCGCCATACCCGTCTCCACTCGAGAGGAAGCACGATGGTCCCGCCCACATCCAGAGGAGCCCCGTTTCCCCCTCGGAGCTCGAGATGAGGGATCGTTTCCCTGCTTTCAACGGGAAAGAATTCCCAGCGTCCCCGTCGCATCTCAAGAGGAGGCACTCTCAACAGGAAAGGCGAGAGGAACTCCATGGTCGTACCACCATTCCAAGAGTCCCCCAGATGTCTCAGTCCATTCCAGAGGAACCTCTTTGCCCTGCACTGGCTCATCTTTCACGCCGAGGATCGACTCACACCACGGTGGCACGTGGGACAGCCCTGTGGGAAAGCCTCGAGGGAAAGCCTCGAGGGAAAACCACAGATCCTTTGATCCACGCCACGGGAAGCGTGACATTGCTGCTACAGCCTGGAAGGAAAGCGCACGTGCATGCCCCCACTCGAGACGAGGCCTGACTCCGCTGGGGAGACTCCAGAAGTACCCAAAGATCCATGTCAGCCCCTGAGAGGAATCCTCGGTTCCGGCCCTGACTCCACACAAGGTTTTTGGCCCCGGTATCGACGGGAGAGGAATCCCGAGAGGCCCCCTAGCAACTCGCATGGGGACTGGCCTCTCCTGAGGCCACCAGGGCGGGTCCCTGAGGTCCCCGTCGTAACTCGACAACACCTGCCGCAACTCGAGAAAATCCAGGAAGTTCTACCTTCCAGGCGAGATGAGGCCTATTTCCGATGAGGCGTCTGGAGACGAATGACACCTAACCTCTGGGACTTCGAAAGGGTCTTTCACACCCTTGCTGCAACTCAAGAAGTTCACCGCCATACCCGTGTCCACTCGAGAGGAAGCAAGATGGTCCCGCCCACATCCAGAGGAGCCCCGTTTCCCCCTCGTAGCTCGAGATGAGGGATCCTTTCCCTGCTTTCAACGGGAAAGAATTCCCGGCGTTCCCATCGCATCTCAAGAGGAGGCACTCTCAACAGGAAAGGCGAGAGGAACTCCATGGTCGTACCACCATTCCAAGAGTCCCCCAGATGTCTCAGTCCATTCCAGAGGAACCTCTTTGCCCTGCACTGGCTCATCTTTCACGCCGAGGATCGACTCACACCACGGTGGCACGTGGGACAGCCCTGTGGGAAAGCCTCGAGGGAAAGCCTCGAGGGAAAACCACAGATCCTTTGATCCACGCCACGGGAAGCGTGACATTGCTGCTACAGCCTGGAAGGAAAGCGCACGTGCATGCCCCCACTCGAGACGAGGCCTGACTCCCCTGCGGAGACTCCACAAGTACCCAAAGATCCATGTCAGCCCCTGAGAGGAATCCTCGGTTCCGGCCCTGACTCCAAACAAGGTTTTTGGCCCCGGTATCGACGGGAGAGGAATCCCGAGAGGCCCCCTAGCAACTCGCATGGGGACTGGCCTATCCTGAGGCCACCAGGGCGGGTCCCTGAGGTCCCCGTTGTAACTCGAGAACACCTGCCGCAACTCGAGAAAATCCAGGAAGTTCTCCCTTCCAGGCGAGATGAGGCCTATTTCCGATGAGGCGTCTGGAGACTAATGACACCTAACCTCTGGAACTTCGAAAGGGTCTTTCACACCCTTGCTACAACTCAAGAAGTTCACCGCCATACCCGTCTCCACTCGAGAGGAAGCACGATGGTCCCGCCCACATCCAGAGGAGCCCCGTTTCCCACTCGGAGCTCGAGATGAGGGATCGTTTCCCTGCTTTCAACGGGAAAGAATTCCCAGCGTCCCCGTCGCATCTCAAGAGGAGGCACTCTCAACAGGAAAGGCGAGAGGAACTCCATGGTCGTACCACCATTCCAAGAGTCCCCCAGATGTCTCAGTCCATTCCAGAGGAACCTCTTTGCCCTGCACTGGCTCATCTTTCACGCCGAGGATCGACTCACACCACGGTGGCACGTGGGACAGCCCTGTGGGAAAGCCTCGAGGGAAAGCCTAGAGGGAAAACCACAGATCCTTTGATCCACGCCACGGGAAGCGTGACATTGCTGCTACAGCCTGGAAGGAAAGCGCACGTGCATGCCCCCACTCGAGACGAGGCCTGACTCCCCTGGGGAGACTCCAGAAGTACCCAAAGATCCATGTCAGCCCCTGAGAGGAATCCTCGGTTCCGGCCCTGACTCCACACAAGGTTTTTGGCCCCGGTATCGACGGGAGAGGAATCCCGAGAGGCCCCCTAGCAACTCGCATGGGGACTGGCCTCTCCTGAGGCCACCAGGGCGGGTCCCAGAGGTCCCCGTCGTAACTCGGGATAACCTGCCGCAACTCGAGAAAATCCAGGAAGTTCTACATTCCAGGCGAGATGAGGCCTATTTCCGATGAGGCGTCTGGAGACTAATGACACCTAACCTCTGGAACTTCGAAAGGGTCTTTCACACCCTTGCTGCAACTCAAGAAGTTCACCGCCATACCCGTCTCCACTCGAGAGGAAGCACGATGGTCCCGCCCACATCCAGAGGAGCCCCGTTTCCCCCTCGGAGCTCGAGATGAGGGATCCTTTCCCTGCTTTCAACGGGAAAGAATTCCCGGCGTTCCCGTCGCATCTCAAGAGGAGGCACTCTCAACAGGAAAGGCGAGAGGAACTCCATGGTCGTACCACCATTCCAAGAGTCCCCCAGATGTCTCAGTCCATTCCAGAGGAAACTCTTTGCCCTGCACTGGCTCATCTTTCACGCCGAGGATCGACTCACACCACGGTGGCACGTGGGACAGCCCTGTGGGAAAGCCTCGAGGGAAAGCCTCGAGGGAAAACCACAGCCCCTTTGATCCACGCGACGGGAAGCGTGACATTGCTGCTACAGCCTGGAAGGAAAGCGCACGTGCATGCCCCCACTCGAGACGAGGCCTGTCTCCCCTGGCGAGACTCCAGAAGTACCCAAAGATCCATGTCAGCCCCTGAGAGGAATCCTCGGTTCCGGCCCTGACTCCACACAAGGTTTTTGGCCCCAGTATCGACGGGAGAGGAATCCCGAGTGGCCCCCTAGCAACTCGCATGGGGACTGGCCTCTCCTGAGGCCACCAGGGCGGGTCCCTGAGGTCCCCGTCGTAACTCGGGAACACCTGCCGCAAGTCGAGAAAATCCAGGAAGTTCTCCCTTCCAGGCGAGATGAGGCCTATTTCCGATGAGGCGTCTGGAGACTAATGACACCTAACCTCTGGAACTTCGAAAGGGTCTTTCACACCCTTGCTGCAACTCAAGAAGTTCACCGCCATACCCGTCTCCACTCGAGAGGAAGCACGATGGTCCCGCCCACATCCAGAGGAGCCCCGTTTCCCCCTCGTAGCTCGAGATGAGGTTTCCTTTCCCTGCTATCAACGGGAAATAATTCCCGGCGTTCCCGTCACATCTCAAGAGGAGGCACTCTCAACAGGAAAGGCGAGAGGAACTCCATGGTCGTACCACCATTCCAAGAGTCCCCCAGATGTCTCAGTCCATTCCAGAGGAACCTCTTTGCCCTGCACTGGCTCATCTTTCACGCCGAGGATCGACTCACACCACGGTGGCACGTGGGACAGCCCTGTGGGAAAGCCTCGAGGGAAAGCCTAGAGGGAAAACCACAGATCCTTTGATCCACGCCACGGGAAGCGTGACATTGCTGCTACAGCCTGGAAGGAAAGCGCACGTGCATGCCCCCACTCGAGACGAGGCCTGACTCCCCTGGGGAGACTCCAGAAGTACCCAAAGATCCATGTCAGCCCCTGAGAGGAATCCTCGGTTCCGGCCCTGACTCCACACAAGGTTTTTGGCCCCGGTATCGACGGGAGAGGAATCCCGAGAGGCCCCCTAGCAACTCGCATGGGGACTGGCCTCTCCTGAGGCCACCAGGGCGGGTCCCAGAGGTCCCCGTCGTAACTCGGGATAACCTGCCGCAACTCGAGAAAATCCAGGAAGTTCTACATTCCAGGCGAGATGAGGCCTATTTCCGATGAGGCGTCTGGAGACTAATGACACCTAACCTCTGGAACTTCGAAAGGGTCTTTCACACCCTTGCTGCAACTCAAGAAGTTCACCGCCATACCCGTCTCCACTCGAGAGGAAGCACGATGGTCCCGCCCACATCCAGAGGAGCCCCGTTTCCCCCTCGGAGCTCGAGATGAGGGATCCTTTCCCTGCTTTCAACGGGAAAGAATTCCCGGCGTTCCCGTCGCATCTCAAGAGGAGGCACTCTCAACAGGAAAGGCGAGAGGAACTCCATGGTCGTACCACCATTCCAAGAGTCCCCCAGATGTCTCAGTCCATTCCAGAGGAAACTCTTTGCCCTGCACTGGCTCATCTTTCACGCCGAGGATCGACTCACACCACGGTGGCACGTGGGACAGCCCTGTGGGAAAGCCTCGAGGGAAAGCCTCGAGGGAAAACCACATCCCCTTTGATCCACGCGACGGGAAGCGTGACATTGCTGCTACAGCCTGGAAGGAAAGCGCACGTGCATGCCCCCACTCGAGACGAGGCCTGTCTCCCCTGGCGAGACTCCAGAAGTACCCAAAGATCCATGTCAGCCCCTGAGAGGAATCCTCGGTTCCGGCCCTGACTCCACACAAGGTTTTTGGCCCCAGTATTGACGGGAGAGGAATCCCGAGTGGCCCCCTAGCAACTCGCATGGGGACTGGCCTCTCCTGAGGCCACCAGGGCGGGTCCCTGAGGTCCCCGTCGTAACTCGGGAACACCTGCCGCAACTCGAGAAAATCCAGGAAGTTCTCCCTTCCAGGCGAGATGAGGCCTATTTCCGATGAGGCGTCTGGAGACTAATGACACCTAACCTCTGGAACTTCGAAAGGGTCTTTCACACCCTTGCTGCAACTCAAGAAGTTCACCGCCATACCCGTCTCCACTCGAGAGGAAGCACGATGGTCCCGCCCACATCCAGAGGAGCCCCGTTTCCCCCTCGTAGCTCGAGATGAGGTTTCCTTTCCCTGCTATCAACGGGAAATAATTCCCGGCGTTCCCGTCACATCTCAAGAGGAGGCACTCTCAACAGGAAAGGCGAGAGGAACTCCATGGTCGTACCACCATTCCAAGAGTCCCCCAGATGTCTCAGTCCATTCCAGAGGAACCTCTTTGCCCTGCACTGGCTCATATTTCACGCCGAGGATCGACTGACACCACGGTGTCACGTGGGACAGCCCTGTGGGAAAGCCTCGAGGGAAAACCACAGATTCTTTGATCCACGCGACGGGAACCGAGACATTGCTGCTACAGCCTGGAAGGAAAGCGCACGTGCATGCCCCCACTCGAGACAAGGCCTGACTCCCCTGGGGAGACTCCAGAAGTACCCAAAGATCCATGTCAGCCCCTGAGAGGAATCCTCGGTTCCGGCCCTGACTCCACACAAAGTTTTTGGCCCCGGTATCGACGGGAGAGGAATCCCGAGAGGCCCCCTAGGAACTCGCATGGGGACTGGCCTTTCCTGAGGACACCAGGGCGGGTCCCTGAGGTCCCCGTCGTAACTCGAGAACACCTGCCGCAACTCGAGAAAATCCAGGAAGTTCTCCCTTCCAGGCGAGATGAGGCCTATTTCCGATGAGACGTCTGGAGACTAATGACACCTAACCTCTGGAACTTCGAAAGGGTCTTTCACACCCTTGCTGCAACTCAAGAAGTTCACCGCCATACCCGTTTCCACTCGAGAGGAAGCACGATGGTCCCGCCCACATCCAGAGGAGCCCCGTTTCCCCCTCGAAGCTCGAAATGAGGGATCCTTTCCCTGCTTTCAACGGGAAAGAATTCCCGGCGTTCCCGTCGCATCTCAAGAGGAGGCACTCTCAACAGGAAAGGCGAGAGGAACTCCATGGTCGTACCACCATTCCAAGAGTCACCCAGATGTCTCAGTCCATTCCAGAGGAACCTGTTTGCCCTGCACTGGCTCATCTTTCACGCTGAGGATCGACTCACACCACGGTGGCACGTGAGACAGCCCTGTGGGAAAGCCTCGAGGGAAAGCCTCGAGGGAAAACCACAGATCCTTTGATCCACGCGACGGGAAGCGTGACATTGCTGCTACAGCCTGGAAGGAAGGCGCACGTGCATGCCCCCACTCGAGACGAGGCCTGACCCCCCTGGGGAGACTCCAGAAGTACCCAAAGACCCATGTCAGCCCCTGAGAGGAATCCTCGGTTCCGGCCCTGACTCCACACAAGGATTTTGGTCCCGGTATCGACGGGAGAGGAATTCCAAAAGGCCCCCTAGGAACTCCCATGGGGACTGGCCTTTCCTGAGGCCACCAGGGCGGATCTCTGAGGTCCCCGTCGTAACTCGAGAACACCTGCTGCAACTCGAGAAAATCCAGGAAGTTCTCCCTTCCAGGCGAGATGAGGCCTATTTCCGATGAGGCGTCTGGACACTAATGACACCTAACCTCTGGAACTTCGAAAGGGTCTTTCACACCCTTGCTGCAACTCAAGAAGTTCACCGCCATAACCGTCTCCACTCGAGAGGAAGCACGATCGTCCCACCCACAACCAGAGGAGCCCCGTTTCCCCCTCGTAGCTCGAGATGAGGGATTCTTTCCCTGCTTTCAATGGGAAAGATTTCCCGGTGTTCCCGTCGCATCTCAAGAGGAAGCACTCTCAACAGGAAAGGCGAGAGGAACTCCATGGTCGTACCACCATTCCAAGAGTCCCCCAGATGTCTCAGTCCATTCCAGAGCAAACTCTTTGCCGTGCACAGGCTCATCTTTCACGCCGAGGATCGACTCACACCACGGTGGCACGTGGGACAGCCCTGTGGGAAAGCCTAGAGGGAAAACCACAGATCCTTTGATCCACACGACGGGAAGTGTGACATTGCTGCTACAGCCTGGAAGGAAAGCGCACGTGCATGCCCCCACTCGAGACGAGGCCTGACTCCCCTGGGGAGACTCCAGAAGTACCCAAAGATCCATGTCATCCCCTGAGAGGAATCCTCGGTTCCGCCCCTGACTCCACACAAAGTTTTTGGCCCCGGTATCGACGGGAGAGGAATCCCGAGAGGCCCCCGAGCAACTCGCATGGGGAATGGCCTTTCCTGTGGCCACCAGGCCGGTCCCTGAGGTCCCCGTCGTAACTGGAGAACACATGCCGCAACTCGAGAAAATCCAGGAAGTTCTCCCTTCCAGGCGAGATGAGGCCTATTTCCGATGAGGCGTCTGGACACTAATGACACCTAACTTCTGGAACTTCGAAAGGGTCTTTCACACCCTTGCTGCAACACAAGAAGTTCACCGTCATACCCGTGTCGACTCGAGAGGAAGCATGATGGTCCCGCCCACATCCAGAGGATCCCCGTTTCCCCCTCGTAGCTCGAGATGAGGGATCCTTTCCCTGATTTCAACGGGAAAGAATTCCCGGTGTTCCCGTCACATCTCAAGAGGAGGCACTCTCAACAGGAAAGGCCAGAGGAACTCCATGGTCGTACCACCATTCCAAGAGTCCCCCAGATGTCTCAGTCCATTCCAGAGGAACCTCTTTGCCCTGCACTGGCTCATCTTTCACGCCGAGGATCGAATCACACCACGGTGGCACGTGGGACAGCCCTGTGTGAAAGCCTCAAGGGAAAGCCTCGATTGAAAACCACAGATCCTTTGATCCACGCGACGGGAAGCGTGACATTGCTGCTACAGCCTGCAAGGAAAGCGCACGTGCATGCCCCCACTCGAAATGAGGCCTGACTCCCCTGGGGAGACTCCAGAAGTACCCCAAGATCCATGTCAGCCCTTGAGAGGAATCCTCGGTTCCGGCCCTGACTCCACAAAAGGTTTTTGGCCCCGGTATCGACGGGAGAGGAATCCCGAGTGGCCCCCTAGCACCTCGCATGGGGACTGGCCTTTCCTGAGGCCACCAGGCCGGTCCCTGAGGTCCCCGTCGTAACTGGAGAACACCTGCCGCAACTCGAGAAATTCCAGGAAGTTCTCCCTTCCAGGCGAGATGAGGCCTATTTCCGATGAGGCGTCTGGAGACTAATGACACCTAACCTCTGGAACTTCGAAAGGGTCTTTCACACCCTTGCTGCAACTCAAGTAGTTCACCGCCATACCCGTGTCGACTCGAGAGGAAGAATGATGGTTCCGCCCACATCCAGAGGAGCCCCGTTTCCCCATGGTAGCTCGAGATGAGGGATCCTTTCCCTGCTTTCAACGGGAAAGAATTCCCGGCGTTCCCATCGCATCTCAATAGGAGGCACTCTCAACAGGAAAGGCGAGAGGAACTGCATGGTCGTACCACCATTTCAAGAGTCCCCCAGAGGTCTCAGTCCATTCCAGAGCAAACTCTTTGCCTTGCACTGGCTCATCTTTCATGCCGAGGATCGAATCACACCACGTTGGCACGTGGGAGAGCCCTGTGGGAAAGCCTCAAGGGAAAGCCTGGAGGGAAATCCACAGATCCTTTGATCCACGCGACGGGAAGAGTGTCTTTGCTGCTTCAGCCTGGAATGAAAGCTCACGTGCATGCCACCACTCGAGACGAGGCCTGACTCCCCTCGGGAGACTCCAGAAAGACCCAAAGATACATGTCAGCACCTGAGAGTAATCCTCGGTTCCGGCCCTCACTCCACACAAGGTTTTTGGTCCAGGTATCGACGGGAGAGGAATACCGAGAGGCACCCTAGCAACTCGCATGAGGACTGGCCTTTCCTGAGGCCACCATGGCGGGTCCCTGAGGTGCCCGTCGTAACTCGAGAACACCTGCTGCAACTCGAGAAAATCCAGGAAGTTCTCCCTTCCAGGCGAGATGAGGCCTATTTCCGATGAGGCGTCTGGACACTAATGACACCTAACCTCTGGAACTTCGAAAGGGTCTTTCACACCCTTGCTGCAACTCAAGAAGTTCACCGCCATACCCGTCTCCACTCGAGACGAAGCACGATCGTCCCACCCACAACCAGAGGAGCCCCGTTTCCCCCTCGTAGCTCGAGATGAGGGATCCTTTCCCTGCTTTCAATGGGAAAGAATTCCCGGTGTTCCCGTCGCATCTCAAGAGGAGGCACTCTCAACAGGAAAGGCGAGAGGAACTCCATGGTCGTACCACCATTCCAAGAGTCCCCCAGATGTCTCAGTCCATTCCAGAGCAACCTCTTTGCCCTGCACAGGCTCATCTTTCACGCCGAGGATCGACTCACACCACGGTGGCACGTGGGATAGCCCTGTGGGAAAGCCTAGAGGGAAAACCACAGATCCTTTGATCCACACGACGGGAAGCGTGACATTGCTGCTACAGCCTGGAAGGAAAGCACACGTGCATGCCCCCACTCGCGACGAGGCCTGACTCCCCTGGGGAGACTCCAGAAGTACCCAAAGATCCATGTCATCCCCTGAGAGGAATCCTCGGTTCCGCCCCTGACTCCACACAAGGTTTTTGGCCCCGGTATCGACGGGAGAGGAATCCCGAGAGGCCCCCTAGCAACTCGCATGGGGACTGGCCTTTCCTGAGGACACCAGGGCGGGTCCCTGAGGTCCCCGTCGTAACTCGAGAACACCTGCCGCAACTCGAGAAAATCCAGGAAGTTCTCCCTTCCAGGCGAGATGAGGCCTATTTCCGATGAGGCGTCTGGAGACTAATGACACCGAACCTCTGGAACTTCAAAAGGGTCTTTCACACCCTTGCTGCAACTCAAGAAGTTCACCGCCATACCCGTCTCCACTCGAGAGGAAACACGATGGTCCCGCACACATCCAGAGGAGCCCCGTTTCCCCCTCATAGCTCGAGATGAGGGATCCTTTCCCTGCTATCAACGGGAAAGAATTCCCGGCGTTCCCGTCGCATCTCAAGAGGAGGCACTCTCAACAGGAAAGATGACAGGAACTCCATGGTCGTACCACCATTCCAAGAGTCCCCGAGATTTCTCAGTCCATTCCAGAGGAAACTCTTTGCCCTGCACTGGCTCATCTTTCACGCCGAGGAACGACTCACACCACGGTGGCACGTGGGACAGCCCTGTGGGAAAGCCTCAAGGGAAAGCCTCGATTGAAAACCACAGATCCTTTGATCCACGCGACGGGAAGCGTGACATTGCTGCTACAGCCTGGAAGGAATGCGCACGTGCATGCCCCCACTCGAGACGAGGCCTGACTCCCCTGGGGAGACTCCAGAAGTACCCCAAGATCCATGTCAGCCCCTGAGAGGAATCCTCGGTTCCGGCCCTGACTCCACACAAGGTTTCTGGCCCCGGTATCGACGGGAGAGGAATACCGAGAGGCCCCCTAGCAACTAGCATGGGGACTGGCCGTTCCTGAGGCCACCAGGGCGGGTCCCTGAGGTCCCCGTCGTAACTGGAGAACACCTGCCGCAACTCGAGAAAATCCAGGAAGTTCTCCTTTCCAGGCGAAATGAGGCCTATTTCCGATGAGGCGTCTGGAGACTAATGACACCTAACCTCTGGAACTTCGAAAGGGTCTTTCACACCCTTGCTGCAACTCAAGAATTTCACCGCCATACCCGTCTCCACTCGAGAGGAAGCACGATGGTCCCGCCCACATCCAGAGGAGCCCCGTTTCCCCCTCGGAGCTCGAGATGAGGGATCCTTTCCCTGCTTTCAACGGGAAAGAATTCCCGGCGTTCCCGTCGCATCTCAAGAGGAGGCACTCTCAACAGGAAAGGCGAGAGGAACTCCATGGTCGTACCATCATTCCAAGAGTCCCCCAGATGTCTCAGTCCAATCCAGAGGAACCTCTTTGCCCTGCACTGGCTCATCTTTCACGCCGAGAATTGACTCACACAACGGTGGCACGTGGGACAGCCCTGTGGGAAAGAATCGAGGGAAAATCACAGATCCTTTGATCCACGAGACGGGAAGCGTGACATTGCTGCTACAGCCTGGAAGGAAAGCGCACGTGCATGCCCCCACTCGAGACGAGGCCTGACTTCCCTGGGGAGACTCCAGAAGTATCCAAAGATCCATGTCAGCCCCTGAGAGGAATCCTCGGTTTTGGCCCTGACTCCACACAAGGTTTTTGGCCCCGGTATCGACGGGAGAGGAATCCGGTGAGGCCCCCTAGCCACTCGCATGGGGCCTGGCCTCTCCTGTGGCCACCAGGGCGGGTCCCTGAGTTCCCCGTCGTAACTCGAGAACACCTGCCACAACTCGAGAAAATCCAGGAAGTTCTCCCTTCCAGGCGAGTTGAGGCCTATTTCCGATGAGGCATCTGGAGACTAATGACACCTAACCGCTGGAACTTCGAAAGGGTCTTTCACACCCTTGCTGCAACTCAAGACGTTCACCACCACACCCGTCTCCACTCGAGAGGAAGCACGATGGTCCCGCCCACATCCAGAGGAGCCCCGTTTCCCCCTCGTAGCTCGAGATGAGGGATCCTTTCCCTGCTTTCAATGGGAAAGAATTCCCGGCGTTCCCGTCGCATCTCAAGAGGAGGCACTCTCAACAGGAAATGCGAGAGGAACTCCATGGTCGTACCACAATTCCAAGAGTCCCCCAGATGTCTCAGTCCATTCCAGAGGAACCTCTTTGCCCTGCACTGGCTCATCTTTGACGCCGAGGATCGACTCACACCACGGTGGCACGTGGGACAGACCTGTGGGAAAGCCTCGAGGGAAAGCCTCGAGGGAAAACCACAGATCCTTTGATCCACGCGTCGGGAACCGTGACATTGCTGCTACAGCCTGTAAGGAAAGCGCACGTGCATGCCCCCACTCGAGACGAGGCCTGACTCCCCTGGGGAGACTCCAGAAGTACCCAAAGACCCATGTCAGCCCCTGAGAGGAATCCTCGGTTCCGGCCCTGACTCCACACAAGTATTTTGGCCCCGGTATCGAGGGGAGAGGAATCCCGAGAGGCCACCTAGGAACTCGCAAGGGGACTGACCTTTCCTGAGGCCACCAGGGCGGGTCCCTGAGGTCCCCGTCGTAACTCGAGAACACCTGCCGCAACTCGAGAAAATCCAGGAAGTTCTCCCTTCCAGGCGAGATGAGGCCTATTTCCGATGAGGCTTCTGGAGACTAATGACACGGAACCTCTGGAAGTTCGAAAGGGTCTTTCACACCCTTGCTGCAACTCAAGAAGTTCACCGCCATAACCGTCTCCACTCGAGAGGAAACATGATGGTCCCGCCCACATCCAGAGGAGCCCCGCTTGCCCCTCGTAGCTCGAGATGAGGGATCCTTTCCCTGCTATCAACGGGAAAGTATTTTCGGCGTTCCCGTCGCATCTCAAGAGGAGGCACTCTCAACAGGAAAGACGAGAGGAACTCCATGGTCGTACCACCATTCCAAGAGTCCCCGAGATTTCTCAGTCCATTCCAGAGGAACCTCTTTGCCCTGCACTGGCTCATCTTTCACGCCGAGGATCGACTCACACCACGGTGGCACGTGGGACAGCCCTGTGGGAAAGCCTCGAGGGAAAACCACAGATCCTTTGATCCACGCGACGGGAAGCATGACATTGCTGCTACAGCCTGGAAGGAAAGCGCACGTGCATGCCCCCACTCGAGACGAGGCCTGACTCCCCTGGCGAGACTCCAGAAGTACCCAAAGATCCATGTCAGCCCCTGAGAGGAATCCTCGGTTCAGGCCCTGACTCCACACAAGTTTTTTGGCCCCGGTATCGACAGGAGAGGAATCCCGAGAGGCCCCCGAGTAACTCGCATGGGGACTGGCCTTTCCTGAGGCCACCAGGGCAGGTCCCTGAGGTCCCCGTCGTAACTCGAGAACACCTGCCGCAACTCGAGAAAATTCAGGAAGTTCTCCCTTCCAGGCGAGATGAGGCCTATTTCCGATGAGGTGTCTGGAGCCTAATGACACGGAACTTCTGGAACTTCGAAAGGGTCTTTCACACCCTTGCTGCAACTCAAGAAGTTCACCGCCATACCCGTGTCGACTCGAGAGGAAGCATGAAGGTCCCGCCCACATCCAGAGGAGCCCCGTTTCCCCCTCGTAGCTCGAGATGAGGGATCCTTTCCCTGCTTTCAACGGGAAAGAATTCCCGGCGTTTCCGTCGCATCTCAAGAGGAGGCACTCTCAACAGGAAAGGCGAGAGGAACTCCATGGTCGTACCACCATTCCAAGAGTCCCCGAGATTTCTCAGTCCATTCCAGAGGAACCTCTTTGACCTGCACTGGCTCATCTTTCACGCCGAGGATCGACTCACACCACGGTGGCACGTGGGACAGCCCTGTGGGAAAACCTCGAGGGCAAACCACAGATCCTTTGATCCACGCAACGGGAAGCATGACGTTGCTGCTACAGCCTGGAAGGAAAGCGCACGTGCATGCCCCCACTCGAGATGAGGCCTGACTCCCCTGGGGAGACTCCAGAAGTACCCAAAGATCCATGTCAGCCCCTGAGAGGAATCTTCGGTTCCCGCCCTGACTCCACACAAGGTTTCTGGCCCCGGTATCGACGGGAGAGGAATACCGAGAGGCCCCCTAGCAACTTGCATGGGGACTGGCCGTTCCTGAGGCCACCAGGGCGGGTCCCTGAGGTCCCCGTCGTAACTCGAGAACACCTGCCGCAACTCGAGAAAATCCAGGAAGTTCTCCTTTCCAGGCGAAATGATGCCTATTTCCGATGAGGCGTCTGGAGACTAATGACACCTAACCTCTGGAACTTCGAAAGGGTCTTTCACACCCTTGCTGCAACTCAAGAATTTCACCGCCATACCCGTCTCCACTCGAGAGGAAGCACGATGGTCCCGCCCACATCCAGAGGAGCCCCGTTTCCCCCTCGTAGCTCGAGATGAGGGATCCTTTCCCTGCTTTCCACGGAAAGAATTCCCGGCGTTCCCGTCGCATCTCAAGAGGAGGCACTCTCAACAGGAAAGGCGAGAGGAACTCCATGGTCGTACCATCATTCCAAGAGTCCCCCAGATGTCTCAGTCCAATCCAGAGGAACCTCTTTGCCCTGCATTGGCTCATCTTTCACGCCGAGAATTGACTCACACCACGGTGGCACGTGGGACAGCCCTGTGGGAAAGCCTCGAGGGAAAATCACAGATCCTTTTATCCACGAGACGGGAAGCGTGACATTGCTGCTACAGCCTGGAAGGAAAGCGCACGTGCATGCCCCCACTCGAGACGAGGCCTGACTCCCCTGGCGAGACTCCAGAAGTACCCAAAGATCCATGTCAGCCCCTGAGAGGAATCCTCGGTTCAGGCCCTGACTCCACACAAGTTTTTTGGCCCCGGTATCGACAGGAGAGGAATCCCGAGAGGGCCCCGAGTAACTCGCATGGGGACTGGCCTTTCCTGAGGCCACCAGGGCAGGTCCCTGAGGTCCCCGTCGTAACTCGAGAACACCTGCCGCAACTCTAGAAAATTCAGGAAGTTCTCCCTTCCAGGCGAGATGAGGCCTATTTCCGATGAGGTGTCTGGAGCCTAATGACACGGAACTTCTGGAACTTCGAAAGGGTCTTTCACACCCTTGCTGCAACTCAAGAAGTTCACCGCCATACCCGTGTCGACTCGAGAGGAAGCATGAAGGTCCCGCCCACATCCAGAGGAGCCCCGTTTCCCCCTCGTAGCTCGAGATGAGGGATCCTTTCCCTGCTTTCAACGGGAAAGAATTCCCGGCGTTTCCGTCGCATCTCAAGAGGAGGCACTCTCAACAGGAAAGGCGAGAGGAACTCCATGGTCGTACCACCATTCCAAGAGTCCCCGAGATTTCTCAGTCCATTCCAGAGGAACCTCTTTGACCTGCACTGGCTCATCTTTCACGCCGAGGATCGACTCACACCACGGTGGCACGTGGGACAGCCCTGTGGGAAAACCTCGAGGGCAAACCACAGATCCTTTGATCCACGCAACGGGAAGCATGACGTTGCTGCTTCAGCCTGGAAGGAAAGCGCACGTGCATGCCCCCACTCGAGATGAGGCCTGACTCCCCTGGGGAGACTCCAGAAGTACCCAAAGATCCATGTCAGCCCCTGAGAGGAATCCTCGGTTCCCGCCCTGACTCCACACAAGGTTTCTGGCCCCGGTATCGACGGGAGAGGAATACCGAGAGGCCCCCTAGCAACTTGCATGGGGACTGGCCGTTCCTGAGGCCACCAGGGCGGGTCCCTGAGGTCCCCGTCGTAACTCGAGAACACCTGCCGCAACTCGAGAAAATCCAGGAAGTTCTCCTTTCCAGGCGAAATGATGCCTATTTCCGATGAGGCGTCTGGAGACTAATGACACCTAACCTCTGGAACTTCGAAAGGGTCTTTCACACCCTTGCTGCAACTCAAGAATTTCACCGCCATACCCGTCTCCACTCGAGAGGAAGCACGATGGTCCCGCCCACATCCAGAGGAGCCCCGTTTCCCCCTCGTAGCTCGAGATGAGGGATCCTTTCCCTGCTTTCCACGGAAAGAATTCCCGGCGTTCCCGTCGCATCTCAAGAGGAGGCACTCTCAACAGGAAAGGCGAGAGGAACTCCATGGTCGTACCATCAT
Organism: Capricornis sumatraensis; assembly: GCF_032405125.1. Lineage (NCBI taxonomy): Eukaryota > Metazoa > Chordata > Mammalia > Artiodactyla > Bovidae > Capricornis > Capricornis sumatraensis. Next base: position 4,665,499 of record NW_027184618.1, read on the forward strand.
TCCAAGAGTCCCCCAGATGTCTCAGTCCAATCCAGAGGAACCTCTTTGCCCTGCATTGGCTCATCTTTCACGCCGAGAATTGGCTCACACCACGGTGGCACGTGGGACAGCCCTGTGGGAAAGCCTCGAGGGAAAATCACAGATCCTTTTATCCACGAGACGGGAAGCGTGACATTGCTGCTACAGCCTGGAAGGAAAGCGCACGTGCATGCCCCCACTCGAGACGAGGCCTGACTCCTCTGGGGAGACTCCAGAAGTATCCAAAGATCCATGTCAGCCCCTGAGAGGAATCCTCGGTTTTGGCCCTGACTCCACACAAGGTTTTTGGCCCCGGTATCGACGGGAGAGGAATCCGGTGAGGCCCCTAGCCACTCGCATGGGGCCTGGCCTCTCCTGTGGCCACCAGGGCGGGTCCCTGAGTTCCCCGTCGTAACTCGAGAACACCTGCCACAACTCGAGAAAATCCAGGAAGTTCTCCCTTCCAGGCGAGATGAGGCCTATTTCCGATGAGGCGTCTGGAGACTAATGACACCTAACCTCTGGAACTTCGAAAGGGTCTTTCACACCCTTGCTGCAACTCAAGAAGTTCACCGCCATACCCGTCTCCACTCGAGAGGAAGCACGATGGTCCCGCCCACATGAAGAGGAGCCCCGTTTCCCCCTCGTAGCTCGAGATGAGGGATCCTTTCCCTGCTATCAACGGGAAATAATTCCCGGCGTTCCCGTCACATCTCAAGAGGAGGCACTCTCAACAGGAAAGGCGAGAGGAACTCCATGGTCGTACCACCATTCCAAGAGTCCCCCAGATGTCTCAGTCCATTCCAGAGGAACCTCTTTGCCCTGCACTGGCTCATCTTTCACGCCGAGGATCGACTCACACCACGGTGTCACGTGGGACAGCCCTGTGGGTTAGCCTCGAGGGAAAGCCTCGAGGGAAAACCACAGATCCTTTGATCCTCGCGACGGGAAGCGTAACATTGCTGCTACAGCCTGGAAGGAAAGCGCACGTGCATGCCCCCACTCGAGACAAGGCCTGATTCCCCTGGGGAGACTCCAGAAAGACCCAAAGATCCATGTCAGCCCCTTAGAGGAATCCTCCGTTCCGGCCCTGACTCCACACAAGGTTTTTGGCCCCGGTTTCGACTGGAGAGGAATCCCGAGAGGCACCCTAGCAACTCGTATGGGGACTGGAGTTTCCTGAGGCCACCAGGGCGGGTCCCTGAGGTCCCCGTCGTAACTCGAGAACACCTGCCGCAACTCGAGAAAATCCAGGAAGTTCTCCGTTCCAGGCGAGATGAGGCCTATTTCCGATGAGGCGTCTGGAGTCTAATGAGAGCTAATCTCTGGGACTTCAAAAGGGTCTTTCACACCCTTGCTGCAACTCAAGAAGTTCACCGCCATACCCGTCTCCACTCGAGAGGAAGCACGATGGTCCCGCCCACATCCAGAGGAGCCCCGTTTCCCCCTCGTCGCTCGAGATGAGGGATCCTTTCCCTGCTTTCAACAGGAAAGAATTCCCGGCGTTCCCGTCGCATCTCAAGAGGAGGCACTCTCAACAGGAAAGGCGAGAGGAACTCCATGGTCGTACCACCATTCCAAGAGTCCCCCAGATGTCTCAGTCCATTCCAGAGGAACCTCTTTGCCCTGCACTGGCTAATCTTTCACGCCGAGGATCGACTCACACCACGGTGGCACGTGGGACAGCCCTGTGGGAAAGCCTCGAGGGTAAACCACAGATCCTTTGATCCACGCGACGGGAAGCGTGACATTGCTGCTACAGCCTGGATGGAAAGCGCACGTGCATGCCCCCACTCGAGACGAGGCCTGACTCCCATCGGGAGACTCCAGAAAGCCCCAAAGATCCATGTCAGCCCCTGAGAGGAATCCTCGGTTCCGGCCCTGCCTCCACACAAGGTTTTTGGTCCTGGTATCGACGGGAGAGAAATACTGAGAGGCACCCTAGCAACTCGAATGGGGACTGGCCTTTCCTGATGCCACCAAGGCGGGTCCCTGAGGTCCCCGTCCTAACTCGAGAAAACCTGCTGCAACTCGAGAAAAAACAGGAAGTTCTCCCTTCCAGGCGAGATGAGGCCTATTTCCGATGAGGCGTTTGGAGACTAATGACACCTAACCTCTGGAACTTCGAAAGGGTCTTTCACACCCTTGCTGCAACTCAAGTAGTTCACCGCCATACCCGACTCCACTCGAGAGGAAGCACGATCGTCCCACCCACAACCAGAGGAGCCCCGTTTCCCCCTCGTAGCTCGAGATGAGGGATCCTTTCCCTGCTTTCAATGGGAAAGAATTCCCGGTGTTCCTGTCACATCTCAAGAGGAGGCACTCTCAACAGGAAAGGCAAGAGGAACTCCATGGTCGTACCACCATTCCAAGAGTCCCCCAGATGTCTCAGTCCATTCCAGAGGAACCTCTTTGCCCTGCACTGGCTCATCTTTCACGCCGAGGATCGACTCACACCACGGTGGCACGTGGGACAGCCCTGTGGGAAAGCCTCGAGGGAAAGCCTCGAGGGAAAACCACAGATCCCTTGATCCACTCGACGGGAAGCGTGACATTGCTGCTACAGCCTGGAAGGAAAGTGCACGTGCATGCCCCCACAAGAGACGAGGCCTGACTCCCCTGGGGAGACTCCAGAAGTACCCAAAGATCCATGTCAGCCCCTGAGAGGAATCCTCGGTTCCGGCCCTGACTCCACACAAGGTTTTTGGCCCCGGTATCTACGGGAGAGGAACCCCGAGAGGCCCACTAGCAACTAGCATGGGGACTGGCCGTTCTTGAGGCCACCAGGGCGGGTCCCTGAGGTCCCCGTCGTAACTCGAGAACACCTGCCGCAACTCGAGAAAATCCAGGAAGTTCTCCCTTCCAGGCGAGATGAGGCCTATTTCCGATGAGGCGTCTGGAGACGAATGACACCTAACCTCTGGAACTTCGAAAGGGTCTTTCACACCCTTGCTGCAACTCAAGAAGTTCACCGCCATACCCCTCTCCACTCGAGAGGAAGCACGATGGTCCCGCCCACATCCAGAGGAGCCCCGTTTCCCCCTCGTAGCTCGAGATGAGGGATCCTTTCCCTGCTATCAACGGGAAAGAATTCCTGGTGTTTCCGTCGCATCTCAAGAGGAGGCACTCTCAACAGGAAAGGCGAGAGGAGCTCCATGGTCGTACCACCATTCCAAGAGTCCCCCAGATGTCTCAGTCCATTCCAGAGGAACATCTTTGCCCTGCACTGGCTCATCTTTCACGCCGAGGATCGACTCACACCACGGTGGCACGTGGGACAGCCCTGTGGGAAAGCCTCAAGGGAAAGCCTCGAGGGAAAACCACAGATCCTTTGATCCACGCCACGGGAAGCTTGACATTGCTGCTACAGCCTGGAAGGAAAGTGCACGTGCAGGCCCCCACTCGAGACGAGGCCTGACTCCCCTGGGGAGACTCCAGAAGTACCCAAAGATCCATGTCAGCCCCTGAGAGGAATCCTCGGTTCCGGCCCTGAATCCACACAAGGTTTTTGGCCCCGGTATCGACGGGAGAGGAATCCCGAGAGGCCCCCTAACAACTCGCATGGGGACTGGCCTCTCCTGAGGCCACCAGGGCGGGTCCCTGAGGTCCCCGTCGTAACTCGAGAACACCTGCCGAAACTCGAGAAATTCCAGGAAGTATTCCCTTCCAGGCGAGTTGAGGCCTATTTCCGATGAGGCATCTGGAGACTAATGACACCTAACCACTGGAACTTCGAAAGGGTCTTTCACACCCTTGCTGCAACTCAAGAAGTTCACCACCATACCCGTCTCCACTCGAGAGGAAGCACGATGGTCCCGCCCACATCCAGAGGAGCCCCGTTTCCCCCTCGTAGCTCGAGATGAGGGATCCTTTCCCTGCTATCAACGGGAAAGAATTCCCGGTGTTTCCGTCGCATCTCAAGAGGAGGCACTCTCAACAGGAAAGGCGAGAGGAGCTCCATGGTCGTACCACCATTCCAAGAGTCCCCCAGATGTCTCAGTCCATTCCAGAGGAACCTCTTTGCCCTGCACTGGCTCATCTTTCACGCCGAGGATCGACTCACACCACGGTGGCACGTGGGACAGCCCTGTGGGAAAGCCTCAAGGGAAAGCCTCGAGGGAAAACCACAGATCCTTTGATCCACGCCACGGGAAGCTTGACATTGCTGCTACAGCCTGGAAGGAAAGTGCACGTGCAGGCCCCCACTCGAGACGAGGCCTGACTCCCCTGGGGAGACTCCAGAAGTACCCAAAGATCCATGTCAGCCCCTGAGAGGAATCCTCGGTTCCGGCCCTGAATCCACACAAGGTTTTTGGCCCTGGTATCGACGGGAGAGGAATCCCGAGAGGCCCCCTAACAACTCGCATGGGGACTGGCCTCTCCTGAGGCCACCAGGGCGGGTCCCTGAGGTCCCCGTCGTAACTCGAGAACACCTGCCGAAACTCGAGAAATTCCAGGAAGTATTCCCTTCCAGGCGAGTTGAGGCCTATTTCCGATGAGGCATCTGGAGACTAATGACACCTAACCACTGGAACTTCGAAAGGGTCTTTCACACCCTTGCTGCAACTCAAGAAGTTCACCACCATACCCGTCTCCACTCGAGAAGAAGCACAATGGTCCCGCCCATATCCAGAGGAGCCCCGTTTCCCCCTCGTAGCTCGAGATGAGGGATCCTTTCCCTGCTTTCAACGGGAAAGAATTCCCGGCGTTCCCGTCATATCTCAAGAGGAGGCACTCTCAACAGGAAAAGCGAGAGGAACTCCATGGGCGTACCACCATTCCAAGAGTCCCCCAGATGTCTCAGTCCATTCCAGAGGAACCTCTTTGCCCTGCACTGGCTCATCTTTCACGCCGAGGATCGACTCACACCACGGTGGCACGTGGGACAGCCCTGTGGGAAAGCCTCGAGGGAAAGCCTCGAGGGAAAACCACGGATCCTTTGATCCACGCGACGGGAAGCGTGACATTGCTGCTACAACCTGGAAGGAAAGCGCACGTGCATGCCCCCACTCGAGACGAGGCCTGACTCCCCTGGGGAGACTCCAGAAGTACCCAAAGATCCATGTCAGCCCCTGAGAGGAATGCTCGGTTCCGGCCCTGACTCCACACAAGGTTTATGGCCCCTGTATCGACGGGAGAGGAATCCCGAGAGGCCCCCTAGCAACTCGCATGGGGACTGGCCTCTCCTGAGGCCACCAGGGCGGGTCCCTGAGGTCCCCGTCTTAACTCGAGAACACCTGCCGCAACTCGAGAAAATCCAGGAAGTTCTCCCTTCCAGGCGAGATGAGGCCTATTTCCGATGAGGCATCAGGACACTAATGACACCTAACCTCTGGAACTTCGAAAGGGTCTTTCACACCCTTGCTGCAACTCCAGAAGTTCACCGCCATACCCGTCTCCACTCGAGAGGAAGCACGATGGTCCCGCCCACATCCAGAGGAGCCCCGTTTCCCCCTCGGAGCTCGAGATGTGGGATCCTTTCCCTGCTTTCAACGGGAAAGAATCCCGGCGTTCCCGTCACATCTCAAGAGGAGGCACTCTCAACAGGAAAGGCGAGAGGAACTCCATGGTCGTACCACCATTCCAAGAGTCCCCCAGATGTCTCAGTCCATTCCAGAGGAACCTCTTTGCCCTGCACTGGCTCATCTTTCACGACGAGGATCGACTCACACCACGGTGGCACGTGGGACAGCCCTGTGGGAAAGCCTCGAGGGAAAGCCTCGAGGGAAAACCACAGATCCATTGATCCACGCCACGGGAAGCGTGACATTGCTGCTACAGCCTGGAAGGAAAGCGCACGTGCATGCCCCCACTCGAGACGAGGCCTGACTCCCCTGGGGAGACTCCAGAAGTACCCAAAGATCCATGTCAGCCCCTGAGAGGAATCCTCGGTTCCGGCCCTGACTCCACACAAGGTTTCTGGCCCCGGTATCGAAGGGAGAGGAATCCCGAGAGGCCCCCTAGCAACTCGCATGGGGACTGGCCTCTCCTGAGGCCACCAGGGCGGGTCCCTGAGGTCCCCGTCGTAACTCGAGAACACCTGCCGCAACTCGAGAAAATCCAGGAAGTTCTCCCTTCCAGGCGAGATGAGGCCTATTTCCGATGAGGCGTCTGGAGACTAATGACACGTAACCTCTGGAACTTCGAAAGGGTCTTTCACACCCTTGCTGCAACTCAAGAAGTTCACCGCCATACCCGTCTCCACTCGAGAGGAAGCACGATGGTCCCGCCCACATCCAGAGGAGCCCCATTTCCCCCTCGTAGCTCGAGATGAGGGATCCTTTCCCTGCTTTCAACGGGAAAGAATTCCCGGCGTTCCCGTCGCATCTCAAGAGGAGGCACTCTCAACAGGAAAGGCGAGAGGAACTCCATGGTCGTACCACCATTCCAAGAGTCCCCCAGATGTCTCAGTCCATTCCAGAGGAACCTCTTTGCCCTGCACTGGCTCATCTTTCACGCCGAGGATCGACTCACACCACGGTGGCACGTGGGACAGCCCTGTGGGAAAGCCTCGAGGGATAGCCTCGAGGGAAAACCACAGATCCTTTGATCCACGCGACGAGAAGCGTGACATTGCTGCTACAGCCTGGAAGGAAAGCGCACGTGCATGCCCCCACTCGAGACGAGGCCTGACTCCCCTGGGGAGACTCCAGAAGTACCCAAAGATCCATGTCAGCCCCTGAGAGGAATGCTCGGTTCCGGCCCTGACTCCACACAAGGTTTTTGGCCCCGGTTTCGACGGGAGAGGAATCCCGAGAGGCCCCCTAGCAAATCGCATGGGGACTGGCCTCTCCTGAGGCCACCAGTGCGGGTCCCAGAGGTCCCCGTCTTAACTCGAGAACACCTGCCGCAACTCGAGAAATCCAGGAAGTTCTCCCTTCCAGGCGAGATGAGGCCTCTTTCCGATGAGGCGTCTGGAGACTAATGACACCTAACCTATGGAACTTCGAAAGGGTCTTTCACACCCTTGCTGCAACTCAAGAAGTTCACCGCCATACCCGTCTCCACTCGAGAGGAAGCACGATGGTCCCGCCCACATCCAGAGGAGCCCCGTTTCCCCCTCGTAGCTCGAGATGAGGGATCCTTTCCCTGCTTTCAACGGGAAAGAATTCCCGGCGTTCCCGTCGCATCTCAAGAGGAGGCACTATCGACAGGAAAGTCGAGAGGAGCTCCATGGTCGTACCACCATTACAAGAGTCCCCCACATGTCTCAGTCCATTCCATAGGATCCTCTTTGCCCTGCACTGGCTCATCTTTCACGCCTAGGATCGACTCACACCACGGTGGCACGTGGGACAGCCATGTGGGAAAGCCTCGAGGGAAAGCCTCGAGGGAAAACCACAGATCCTTTGATCCACGCGACGGGAAGCGTGACATTGCTGCTACAGCCTGGAAGGAAAGCGCACGTGCATGTCCCCACTCGAGACGAGGCCTGACTCCCCTGGGGAGACTCCAGAAGTACCCAAAGATCCATGTCAGCCCCTGAGAGGAATCCTCAGTTCCGGCCCTGAATCCACACAAAGATTTTGGCCCCGGTATCGACAGGAGAGGAATCCCGAGAGGCCCGATAGCAACTCGCATGGGGACTGGCCTTTCCTGAGGCCACCAGGGCGGGTCCCTGATGTCCCCGTCGTAACTCGAGAACACCTGACGCAACTCGAGAAAATCCACGAAGTTCTCCCTTCCAGGAGAGATGAAGCCTATTTCCGATGAGGTGTCTGGAGACTAATGACACCTAACCTCTGGAACTTCGAAAGGGTCTTTCACACCCTTGCTGCAACTCAAGAAGTTCACCGCCATACCCGTCTCCACTCGAGAGGAAGCACGATGATCCCGCCCACATCCAGAGGAGCCCCGTTTCCCCCTCGTAGCTCGAGATATGGGATCCTTTCCCTGCTTTCAACGGGAAAGAGTTCCCGGCGTTCCCATCGCATCTCAAGAGGAGGCACTCTCAACAGGAAAGGCGAGAGGAACTCCACTGTCGTACCACCATTCCAAGAGTCCCCCAGATGTCTCATTCCATTCCAGAGGAACCTGTTTGCCCTGCATTGGCTCATCTTTCACGCCGAGGAACGACTCACACCACGGTGGCACTAGCGACTGCCCTGTGGGAAAGCCTCGAGGGAGAACCACAGATCCTTTGATCCACGCGACGGGAAGCGTGACATTGCTTCTACAGTGTGGAAGGAAAGCGCACGTGCATGACCCCACACGAGACGAGGCCTGACTCCCCGGGGGAGACTCCAGAAGTACCCAAAGATCCATATCAGCCCCTGAGAGGAATCCTCGGTTCCGGCCCTGACTCCACACAAGGGTTTTGGCCCCAGTATCGACGGGAGAGGAATCCCGAGAGGCCACATAGCAACTCGCATTGCGACTGACCTTTCCTGAGGCCACCAGGGCGGGTCCCTGAGGTCTCCTTCGTAACTCGAGAACACCTGCCGCACTCGAGAAAATCCAGGAAGTTCTCCCTTCCATGCGAGATGAGGCCTATTTCCGATGAGGCGTCTGGAGACTAATGACTCCTAACCTCTGGAACTTCGAAAGGGTCTTTCACACCCTTGCTGCAACTCAAGAAGTTCACCCCCATACCCGTCTCCACTCGAGAGGAAGCACGATGGTCCGGCCCACATCCAGAGGAGCCCCGTTTCCCCCTCGTAGCTCGAGATGAGGGATCCTTTCCCTGCTTTCAACGGGAAAGAATTCCCGTTGTTCCCGTCGCATCTCAAGAGGAGGCACTCTCAGCAGGAGAGGCGAGAGGAACTCCATGGTCGTACCACCATGCCAAGAGTCCCCCATTTATCTCAGTACATACCAGAGGAACCTCTTTGCCCTGCAGTGGCTCATCTTTCACGCCGAGGATCGACTCACACCACGGTGGCACGTGGGACAGCCCTGTGGGAAAGCCTTGAGGGAAAGCCTTGAGGGAAAACCACAGATCCTTTGATCCACGCGACGGGAAGCGTGACATTGCTGCTACAGCCTGGAAGGCAAGCACACGTGCATGCCCCCACTCGAGACGAGGCCTGACGCCCCTGGCGAGACTCCAGGAGTACCCAAAGATCCATGTCAGCCCCTGAGAGGAATCCTCGGTTCCGTCCCTTACTCCACACAAGGTTTTTGTCCCTGGTATCGACGGGAGAGGAATCCCGAGAGGACCCCTAGCAACTCGCTTGGGGACTGGCCTCTCCTGAGGCCACCAGGGCGGGTCCCTGAGGTCCTCGTCGTAACTCGAGAACACCTGCCGCAACTCGAGAAAATCCAGGAAGTTCTCCCTTCCAGGCGAGATGAGGCCTATTTCCGATGAGGCGTCTGGAGACTAATGACACCTAACCTCTGGAACTTCGAAAGGGTCTTTCACACCCTTGCTGCAACTCAAGAAGTTCACCGCCATACCGGTCTCCACTCGAGAGGAAGCACGATGGTCCCGCCCACATCCAGAGGAGCCCCGTTTCCCCCTCGTAGCTCGAGATGAGGGATCCTTTCCCTGCTTTCAACGGGAAAGAATTCCCAGCGTTCCCGTCGCATCTCAAGAGGAGGCACTCTCAATAGGAAAAGCGAGAGGAACTCCATGGTCGAACCACCATTCCAAGAGTCAACCAGATGTCTCAGTCCATTCCAGAGGAACCTTTTTGCCCTGTACTGGCTCATCTTTCACGCCGAGGATCGACTCACACCACGGTGGCACGTGGGACTGCCGTGTGGGAAAGCCTCGAGGGAGGGCCTCGAGGGAAAACCACAGATCCTTTGTTCCACACGACGGGAAGCGTGACATTGCTGCTACAGCCTGGAAGGAAAGCGCACGTGCATGCCCGCACTCGAGACGAGGCCTGACTCCCCTGGGGAGACTCCAGAATTACCCAAAGATCCATGTCAGCCCCTGAGAAGAATCCTCGGTTCCGGCCCTGACTCCACACAAGGTTTTTGGCCCCGGAATCGACGGGAGAGGAATCCCGAGAGGCCCCCTAGCAACTCGCTTGGGGACTGGCCTCTCCTGAGGCCACCAGGGCGGGTCCCTGAGGTCCCCGTAGAATCTCGAGAACACCTGCCGCAAGTCGAGAAAATCCAGGAAGTTCTCCCTTCCAGGCGAGATGAGGCCTATTTCCGATGAGGCGTCTGGAGACTAATGACACCTAACCTCTGGAACTTCGAAAGGATCTTTCACACCCTTGCTGCAACTCAAGAAGTTCACCGCCATACCCGTCTCCACTCGAGAGGAAGCACGATGGTCCCGCCCACATCCAGAGGAGACCCGTTTCGCCCTCGGAGCTCGAGATGAGGGATCCTTTCCCTGCTTTCAACGGGAAAGAATTCCCGGCGATCCCGTCGCATCTCAAGAGGAGGCACTCTCCACAGGAAAGCCGAGAGGAACTCCATGGTCGTACCACCATTCCAAGAGTCCCTCAGATGTCTCAGTCCATTCCAGAGGAACCTCTTTGCCCTGCACTGGCTCATCTTTCACGCCGAGGATCGACTCACACCACGGTGGCACGTGGGACAGACCTGTGGGAAAGCCTCGAGGGAAAGCCTCGAGGGAAAACCACAGACCCTTTGATCCACGCGACGGGAAGCGTGACATTGCTGCTACAGCCTGGAAGGAAAGCGCACGTGCATGCCCCCACTCGAGACGAGGCCTGACTCCCCTGGGGAGACTCCAGAAGTACCCAAAGATCCATGTCAGCCCCTGAGAGGAATCCTCGGTTCCGGCCCTGACTCCAAAAAATTCTTTTGGCCCCGGTATCGACGGGAGAGGAATCCCGAGAGGCCCCCTAGCAACTCGCATGGGGACTGGCCTCTCCTGAGGCCACCAGGGCGGGTCCCTGAGGTCCCCGTCGTAACTCGAGAACACCTGCCACAACTCGAGAAAATCCACGAAGTTCTCCCTTGCAGGCGAGATGAGGCCTATTTCCGATGAAGCGTCTGGAGACTAATGACACCTAACCTCTGGAACTTCGAAAGGGTCTTTCACACCCTTGCTGCAACTCAAGAATTTCACCGCCATACCCGTCTCCACTCGAGAGGAAGCTCGATGGTCCCGCCCACATCCAGAGGAGCCCCGTTTCCCCCTCGGAGCTGGAGATGAGGGATCCTTTCCCTGCTTTCAACGGGAAAGAATTCCCGGCGTTCCCGTCGCATCTCAATAGGAGGCACTCTCAACAGGAAAGGCGAGAGGAACTCCATGGTCGTACCACCATTCCAAGAGTCCCCCAGATGTCTCAGTCCATTCCAGAGGAACCTCTTTGCCCTGCACTGGCTCATCTTTCACGCCGAGGATCGACTCACACCACGGTGGCACGTGGGACAGCCCTGTGGGAAAGCCTAGAGGGAAAGCCTCGAGGGAAAACCACAGATCGTTTGATCCACGCGACGGGAAGCGTGACATTGCTGCTACAGCCTGGAAGGCAAGTGCACGTGCATGCCCCCACTCGAGACGAGCCCTGACTCCCCTGGGGAGACTCCACAAGTACCCAAAGATGCATGTCAGCCCCTGAGAGGAATCCTCGGTTCCGGCCCTGACTTCACACAAGGTTTTTGGCGCCGGTATCGACGGGACAGGAATCCCGAGAGGCCCCCTAGCACCTCGCATGGTGACTGGCCTCTCCTGAGGCCACCAGGGCGGGTCCCTGAGGTCCCCGTCGTAACTCGAGAACACCTGCCGCAACTCGAGAAAATGCAGGAAGTTCTCCCTTCCAGGCGAGATGAGGCCTATTTCCGATAAGGCGTCTGGAGACTAATGACACCTAACCTCTGGAACTTCGAAAGGGTCTTTCACACCCTTGCTGCAACTCAAGAAGATCACCGCCATACCCGTCTCCACTCGAGAGGAAGCACGATGGGCCCGCCCACATCCAGAGGAGCCCCGTTTCCCCCTCGTAGCTCGAGGTGAGGGATCCTTTCCCTGCTTTCAACGGGAAAGAATTCCCGGTGTTCCCGTCGCATCTCAAGAGGAGGCACTCTCAACACGTAAGGCGAGAGGAACTCCATGGTCGTACCACCATTCCAAGAGTCCCCCAGATGTCTCAGTCCATTCCCGAGGAACCTCTTTGCCCTGCACTGGCTCATCTTTCACGCCGAGGATCGACTCACACCACGGTGGCACGTGGGACAGCCCTGTGGGAAAGCCTAGAGGGAAAACCACAGATCCTTTGATCCACACGACGGGAAGCGTGACATTGCTGCTACAGCCTGGAAGGAAAGCGCACGTGCATGCCCCCACTCGAGACGAGGCCTGACTCCCCTGGGGAGACTCCAGAAGTACCCAAAGATCCATGTCATCCCCTGAGAGGTATCCTCGGTTCCGCCCCTGACTCCACACAAAGTTTTTGGCCCCGGTATCGACGGGAGAGGAATCCCGAGAGGCCCCCGAGCAACTCGCATGGGGACTGGCCTTTCCTGTGGCCACCAGGCCGGTCTCTGAGGTCCCCGTCGTAACTGGAGAACACATGCCGCAACTCGAGAAAATCCAGGAAGTTCTCCCTTCCAGGCGAGATGAGGCCTATTTCCGATGAGGCGTCTGGACACTAATGACACCTAACCTCTGGAACTTCGAAAGGGTATTTCACACCCTTGCTGCAACACAAGAAGTTCACCGTCATACCCGTGTCGACTCGAGAGGAAGCATGATGGTCCCGCCCACATCCAGAGGATCCCCGTTTCCCCCTCGTAGCTCGAGATGAGGGATCCTTTCCCTGCTTTCAACGGGAAAGAATTCCCGGCGTTCCCGTCACATCTCAAGAGGAGGCACTCTCAACAGGAAAGGCGAGAGGAACTCCATGGTCGTACCACCATTCCAAGAGTCCCCCAGATGTCTCAGTCCATTCCAGAGGAACCTCTTTGCCCTGCACTGGCTCATCTTTCACGCCGAGGATCGAATCACACCACGGTGGCACGTGGGACAGCCCTGTGGGAAAGCCTCAAGGGAAAGCCTCGATTGAAAACCACAGATCCTTTGATCCACGCGACGGGAAGCGTGACATTGCTGCTACAGCCTGGAAGGAAAGCGCACGTGCGTGCCCCCACTCGAGATGAGGCCTGATTCCCCTGGGGAGACTCCAGAAGTACCCCAAGATCCATGTCAGCCCTTGAGAGGAATCCTCGGTTCCGGCCCTGACTCCACAAAAGGTTTTTGGCCCCGGTATCGACGGGAGAGGAATCCCGAGAGGCCCCCTAGCACCTCGCATGTGGACTAGCCTTTCCTGAGGCCACCAGGCCGGTCCCTGAGGTCCCCGTCGTAACTGGAGAACACCTGCCGCAACTCGAGAAAATCCAGGAAGTTCTCCCTTCCAGGCGAGATGAGGCCTATTTCCGATGAGGCGTCTGGAGACTAATGACACCTAACCTCTGGAACTTCGAAAGGGTCTTTCACACCCTTGCTGCAACTCAAGTAGTTCACCGCCATACCCGTGTCGACTCGAGAGGAAGAATGATGGTCCCGCCCACATCCAGAGGAGCCCCGTTTCCCCATGGTAGCTCGAGATGAGGGATCCTTTCCCTGCTTTCAAGGGGAAAGAATTCCCGGCGTTCCCATCGCATCTCAAGAGGAGGCACTCTCAACAGGAAAGGCGAGAGGAACTGCATGGTCGTACCACCATTTCAAGAGTCCCCCAGATGTCTCAGTCCATTCCAGAGCAAACTCTTTGCCTTGCACTGGCTCATCTTTCATGCCGAGGATCGAATCACACCACGTTGGCACGTGGGAGAGCCCTGTGGGAAAGCCTCAAGGGAAAGCCTGGAGGGAAATCCACAGATCCTTTGATCCACGCGACGGGAAGAGTGTCTTTGCTGCTTCAGCCTGGAAGGAAAGCTCACGTGCATGCCACCACTCGAGACGAGGCCTGACTCCCCTCGGGAGACTCCAGAAAGACCCAAAGATACATGTCAGCCCCTGAGAGTAATCCTCGGTTCCGGCCCTCACTCCACACAAGGTTTTTGGTCCAGGTATCGACGGGAGAGGAATACCGAGAGGCACCCTAGCAACTCGCATGAGGACTGGCCTTTCCTGAGGCCACCATGGCGGGTCCCTGAGGTGCCCGTCGTAACTCGAGAACACCTGCTGCAACTCGAGAAAATCCAGGAAGTTCTCCCTTCCAGGCGAGATGAGACCTATTTCCGATGAGGCGTCTGGACACTAATGACACCTAACCTCTGGAACTTCGAAAGGGTCTTTCACACCCTTGCTGCAACTCAAGAAGTTCACCGCCATACCCGTCTCCACTCGAGAGGAAGCACGATCGTCCCACCCACAACCAGAGGAGCCCCGTTTCCCCCTCGTAGCTCGAGATGAGGGATCCTTTCCCTGCTTTCAATGGGAAAGAATTCCCGGTGTTCCCGTCGCATCTCAAGAGGAGGCACTCTCAACAGGAAAGGCGAGAGGAACTCCATGGTCGTACCACCATTCCAAGAGTCCCCCAGATGTCTCAGTCCATTCCAGAGCAACCTCTTTGCCCTGCACAGGCTCATCTTTCACGCCGAGGATCGACTCACACCATGGTGGCACGTGGGACAGCCCTGTGGGAAAGCCTAGAGGGAAAACCACAGATCCTTTGATCCACACGACGGGAAGCGTGACATTGCTGCTACAGCCTGGAAGGAAAGCGCACGTGCATGCCCCCACTCGAGACGAGGCCTGACTCCCCTGGGGAGACTCCAGAAGTACCCAAAGATCCATGTCAGCCCCTGAGAGGAATCCTCGGTTCCGCCCCTGACTCCACACAAGGTTTTTGGCCCCGGTATCGACGGGAGAGGAATCCCGAGAGGCCCCCGGGCAACTCGCATGGGGACTGGCCTTTCCTGAGGACACCAGGGCGGGTCCCTGAGGTCCCCGTCGTAACTCGAGAACACCTGCCGCAACTCGAGAAAATCCAGGAAGTTCTCCCTTCCAGGCGAGATGAGGCCTATTTCCGATGAGGCGTCTGGAGACTAATGACACCGAACCTCTGGAACTTCGAAAGGGTCTTTCACACTCTTGCTGCAACTCAAGAAGTTCACCGCCATACCCGTCTCCACTAGAGAGGAAACACGATGGTCCCGCCCACATCCAGAGGAGCCCCGTTTCCCCCTCATAGCTCGAGATGAGGGATCCTTTCCCTGCTATCAACGGGAAAGTATTCCCGGCGTTCCCGTCGCATCTCAAGAGGAGGCACACTCAACAGGAAAGATGACAGGAACTCCATGGTCGTACCACCATTCCAAGAGTCCCCGAGATTTCTCAGTCCATTCCAGAGGAAACTCTTTGCCCTGCACTGGCTCATCTTTCACGCCGAGGAACGACTCACACCACGGTGGCACGTGGGACAGCCCTGTGGGAAAGCCTCAAGGGAAAGCCTCGATTAAAAACCACAGATCCTTTGATCCACGCGACGGGAAGCGTGACATTGCTGCTACAGCATGGAAGGAATGCGCACGTGCATGCCCCCACTCGAGACGAGGCCTGACTCCCCTGGGGAGACTCCAGAAGTACCCCAAGATCCATGTCAGCCCCTGAGAGGAATCCTCGGTTCCGGCCCTGACTCCACACAAGGTTTCTGGCCCCGGTATCGACGGGAGAGGAATGCCGAGAGGCCCCCTAGCAACTAGCATGGGGACTGGCCGTTCCTGAGGCCACCAGGGCGGGTCCCTGAGGTCCCCGTCGTAACTCGAGAACACCTGCCGCAACTCGAGAAAATCCAGGAAGTTCTCCCTTCCAGGCGAGATGAGGCCTATTTCCGATGAGGCGTCTGGAGACTAATGACACCTAACCTATGGAACTTCGAAAGGGTCTTTCACACCCTTGCTGCAACTCAAGAAGTTCACCGCCATACCCGTCTCCACTCGAGAGGAAGCACGATGGTCCCGCCCACATCCAGAGGAGCCCCGTTTCCCGCTCGTAGCTCCAGATGAGGGATCCTTTCCCTGCTTTCAACGGGAAAGAATTCCCGGCGTTCCCGTCGCATCTCAAGAGGAGGCACTCTCAACAGGAAAGTTGAGAGGAACTCCATGGTCGTACCACCATTCCAAGAGTCCCCCAGATGTCTCAGTCCATTCCAGAGGAACCTCTTTGCCCTGCACTGGCTCATCTTTCACGCCGAGGATCGACTCACACCACGGTGGCACGTGGGACAGCCCTGTGGGAAAGCCTCGAGGAAAATCCTCGAGGGAAAACCACAGATCCTTTGATCCACGCGACGGGAAGCGTGACATTGCTTCTACAGTGTGGAAGTAAAGCGCACGTGCATGACCCCACACGAGACGAGGCCTGACTCCCCTGGGGAGACTCCAGAAGTACCCAAAGATCCATATCAGCCCCTGAGAGGAATCCTCGGTTCTGGCCCTGACTCCACACAAGGGTTTTGGCCCCAGTATCGACGGGAGAGGAATCCCGAGAGGCCACATAGCAACTCGCATTGGGACTGACCTTTCCTGAGGCCACCAGGGCGGGTCCCTGTGGTCTCCGTTGTAACTCGAGAACACCTGCCGCAACTCGAGAAAATCCAGGAAGTTCTCCCTTCCAGGCGAGATGAGGCCTCTTTCCGATGAGGCGTCTGGAGACTAATGACACCTAACCTCTGGAACGTCGAAAGGGTCTTTCACAGCCTTGCTGCAACTCAAGAAGTTCACCGCCATACGCGTCTCCACTCGAGAGGAAGCACGATGATCCCGCCCACATCCAGAGGAGCCCCATTTCCCCCTCGTAGCTCGTGATGAGGGATCCTTTCCCTGCTTTCAACGGGAAAGAATTCCCGGCGTTCCCGTCGCATCTCAAGTGGAGGCACTCTCAACAGGAAAGGGGAGAGGAACTCCATGGTCGTACCACGATGCCAAGAGTCCCCCAGATGTCTCAGTCCATTCCCGAGGAACCTCTTTGCCCTGCACTGGCTCATCTTTCACGCCGAGGATTGACTCACATCACTGTGGCACGTGGGACAGGCATGTGGGATAGCCTCGAGGGAAAGACTCGAGGGAAAACCACAGATCCTTTGATCCACGCAACGGGAAGCGTGACATTGCTGCTACAGCCTGGAAGGCAAGCACACGTGCATGCCCCCACTCGAGACGAGGCCTGACGCCCCTGGCGAGACTCCAGGAGTACCCAAAGATCCATGTCAGCCCCTGAGAGGAATCCTCGGTTCCGGCCCTTACTCCACTCAAGGGTTTTGTCCCTGGTATCGACGGGAGAGGAATCCCGAGAGGACCCCTAGCAACTCGCTTGGGTACTGGCCTCTCCTGAGGCCACCAGGGCGGGTCCCTGATGTCCCCGTCGTAACTCGAGAACACCTGACGCAACTCGAGAAAATCCACGAAGTTCTCCCTTCCAGGAGAGATGAAGCCTATTTCCGATGAGGGGTCTGGAGACTAATGACACCTAACCTCTGGAACTTCGAAAGGGTCTTTCACACCCTTGCTGCAACTCAAGAAGTTCACCGCCATAACCGTCTCCACTCGAGAGGAAGCACGATGGTCCCGCCCACATCCAGAGGAGCCCCGTTTCCCCCTCGTAGCTCGAGATATGGGATCCTTTCCCTGCTTTCAACGGGAAAGAATTCCCGGCGTTCCCATCGCATCTCAAGAGGAGGCACTCTCAACAGGAAAGGCGAGAGGAACTCCACTGTCGTACCACCATTCCAAGAGTCCCCCAGATGTCTCATTCCATTCCAGAGGAACCTGTTTGCCCTGCATTGGCTCATCTTTCACGCCGAGGAACGACTCACACCACGGTGGCACTAGGGACTGCCCTGTGGGAAAGCCTCGAGGGAGAACCACAGATCCTTTGATCCACGCGACGGGAAGCGTGACATTGCTTCTACAGTGTGGAAGGAAAGCGCACGTGCATGACCCCACACGAGACGAGGCCTGACTCCCCTCGGGAGACTCCAGAAGTACCCAAAGATCCATATCAGCCCCTGAGAGGAATCCTCGGTTCCGGCCCTGACTCCACACAAGGGTTTTGGCCCCAGTATCGACGGGAGAGGAATCCCGAGAGGCCACATAGCAACTCGCATTGCGACTGACCTTTCCTGAGGCCACCAGGGCGGGTCCCTGAGGTCTCCGTCGTAACTCGAGAACACCTGCCGCACTCGAGAAAATCCAGGAAGTTCTCCCTTCCAGGCGAGATGAGGCCTATTTCCGATGAGGCGTCTGGAGACTAATGACACCTAACCTCTGGAACTTCGAAAGGGTCTTTCACACCCTTGCTGCAACTCAAGAAGTTCACCCCCATACCCGTCTCCACTCGAGAGGAAGCACGATGTTCTGGCCCACATCCAGAGGAGCCCCGTTTCCCACTCGTAGCTCGAGATGAGGGATCCTTTCCCTGCTTTCAACGGGAAAGAATTCCCGTTGTTCCCATCGCATCTCAAGAGGAGGCACTCTCAGCAGGAGAGGCGAGAGGAACTCCATGGTCGTACCACCATGCCAAGAGTCCCCCATTTGTCTCAGTACATACCAGAGGAACCTCTTTGCCCTGCAGTGGCTCATCTTTCACGCCGAGGATCGACTCACACCACGGTGGCACGTGGGACAGCCCTGTGGGAAAGCCTTGAGGGAAAGCCTTGAGGGAAAACCACAGATCCTTTGATCCACGCGACGGGAAGCGTGACATTGCTGCTACAGCCTGGAAGGAAAGCGCACGTGCATGCCCCCACTCGAGACGAGGCCTGACGCCCCTGGCGAGACTCCAGGAGTACCCAAAGATCCATGTCAGCCCCTGAGAGGAATCCTCGGTTCCGGCCCTTACTCCACACAAGGTTTTTGTCCCTGGTATCGACGGGAGAGGAATCCCGAGAGGACCCCTAGCAACTCGCTTGGGGACTGGCCTCTCCTGAGGCCACCAGGGCGGGTCCCTGAGGTCCTCGTCGTAACTCGAGAACACCTGCCGCAACTCGAGAAAATCCAGGAAGTTCTCCCTTCCAGGCGAGATGAGGCCTATTTCCGATGAGGCGTCTGGAGACTAATGACACCTAACCTCTGGAACTTCGAAAGGGTCTTTCACACCCTTGCTGCAACTCAAGAAGTTCACCGCCATACCGGTCTCCACTCGAGAGGAAGCACGATGGTCCCGCCCACATCCAGAGGAGCCCCGTTTCCCCCTCGTAGCTCGAGATGAGCGATCCTTTCCCTGCTTTCAACGGGAAAGAATTTCCAGCGTTCCCGTCGCATCTCAAGAGGAGGCACTCTCAATAGGAAAGGCGAGAGGAACTCCATGGTCGAACCACCATTCCAAGAGTCAACCAGATGTCTCAGTCCATTCCAGAGGAACCTCTTTGCCCTGCACTGGCTCATCTTTCACGCCGAGGATCGACTCACACCACGGTGGCACGTGGGACTGCCGTGTGGGAAAGCCTCGAGGGAGGGCCTCGAGGGAAAACCACAGATCCTTTGTTCCACACGACGGGAAGCGTGACATTGCTGCTACAGCCTGGAAGGAAAGCGCACGTGCATGCCCGCACTCGAGACGAGGCCTGACTCCCCTGGGGAGACTCCAGAAGTACCCAAAGATCCATGTCAGCCCCTGAGAAGAATCCTCGGTTCCGGCCCTGACTCCACACAAGGTTTTTGGCCCCGGAATCGACGGGAGAGGAATCCCGAGAGGCCCCCTAGCAACTCGCATGGGGACTGGCCTCTCCTGAGGCCACCAGGGCGGGTCCCTGAGGTCCCCGTCGAATCTAGAGAACACCTGCCGCAAGTCGAGAAAATCCAGGAAGTTCTCCCTTCCAGGCGAGATGAGGCCTATTTCCGATGAGGCGTCTGGAGACTAATGACACCTAACCTCTGGAACTTCGAAAGGGTCTTTCACACCCTTGCTGCAACTCAAGTAGTTCACCGCCATACCCGGGTCGACTCGAGAGGAAGAATGATGGTCCCGCCCACATCCAGAGGAGCCCCGTTTCCTCATGGTAGCTCGAGATGAGGGATCCTTTCCCTGCTTTCAACGGGAAAGAATTCCCGGCGTTCCCATCGCATCTCAAGAGGAGGCACTCTCAACAGGAAAGGCGAGAGGAACTGCATGGTCGTACCACCATTTCAAGAGTCCCCCAGATGTCTCAGTCCATTCCAGAGCAAACTCTTTGCCTTGCACTAGCTCATCTTTCATGCCGAGGATCGAATCACACCACGTTGGCACGTGGGAGAGCCCTGTGGGAAAGCCTCAAGGGAAAGCCTGGAGGGAAATCCACAGATCCTTTGATCCACGCGACGGGAAGAGTGTCTTTGCTGCTTCAGCCTGGAAGGAAAGCTCACGTGCATGCCACCACTCGAGACGAGGCCTGACTCCCCTCGGGAGACTCCAGAAGTACCCAAAGATCCATATCAGCCCCTGAGAGGAATCCTCGGTTCCGGCCCTGACTCCACACAAGGGTTTTGGCCCCAGTATCGACGGGAGAGGAATCCCGAGAGGCCACATAGCAACTCGCATTGGGACTGACCTTTCCTGAGGCCACCAGGGCGGGTCCCTGTGGTCTCCGTTGTAACACGAGAACACCTGCCACAACTCGAGAAAATCCAGGAAGTTCTCCCTTCCAGGCGAGATGAGGCCTATTTCCGATGAGGCGTCTGGAGACTAATGACACCTAACCTCTGGAACGTCGAAAGGGTCTTTCACAGCCTTGCTGCAACTCAAGAAGTTCACCGCCATACGCGTCTCCACTCGAGAGGAAGCACGATGGTCCCGCCCACATCCAGAGGAGCCCCGTTTCCCCCTCGTAGCTCGTGATGAGGGATCCTTTCCCTGCTTTCAACGGGAAAGAATTCCCGGCGTTCCCGTCGCATCTCAAGTGGAGGCACTCTCAACAGGAAAGGGGAGAGGAACTCCATGGTCGTAACACGATGCCAAGAGTCCCCCAGATGTCTCAGTCCATTCCCGAGGAACCTCTTTGCCCTGCACTGGATCATCTTTCACGCCGAGGATCGACTCACATCACGGTGGCACGTGGGACAGGCATGTGGGATAGCCTCGAGGGAAAGCCTCGAGGGAAAACCACAGATCCTTTGATCCACGCGACGGGAAGCGTGACATTGCTGCTACAGCCTGGAAGGCAAGCACACGTGCATGCCCCCACTCGAGACGAGGCCTGACGCCCCTGGCGAGACTCCAGGAGTACCCAAAGATCCATGTCAGCCCCTGAGAGGAATCCTCGGTTCCGGCCCTTACTCGACTCAAGGGTTTTGTCCCTTGTATCGACGGGAGAGGAATCCCGAGAGGACCCCTAGCAACTCGCTTGGGGACTGGCCTCTCCTGAGGCCACCAGGGCGGGTCCCTGAGGTCCCCGTCGTAACTCGAGAACACCTGCCGCAACTCGAGAAAATCCAGGAAGTTCTCCCTTCCAGGCGAGATGAGGCCTATTTCCGATGAGGCGTCTGGAGACTAATGACACCTAACCTCTGGAACTTCGAAAGGGTCTTTCACACCCTTGCTGCAACTCAAGAAGTTCACCGCCATACCCGTCTCCACTCGAGAGGAAGCACGATGGTCCCGCCCACATCCAGAGGAGCCCCGTTTCCCCCTCGTAGCTCGAGATGAGGGATCCTTTCCCTGCTTTCAACGGGAAAGTATTCCCAGCGTTCCCGTCGCATCTCAAGAGGAGGCACTCTCGACAGGAAAGTCGAGAGGAGCTCCATGGTCGTACCACCATTCCAAGAGTTCCCCACATGTCTCAGTCCATTCCATAGGATCCTCTTTGCCCTGCACTGGCTCATCTTTCACGCCTAGGATCGACTCACACCACGGTGGCACGTGGGACAGCCATGTGGGAAAGCCTCGAGGGAAAGCCTCGAGGGAAAACCACAGATCCTTTGATCCACGCGACGGGAAGCGTGACATTGCTGCTACAGCCTGGAAGGAAAGCGCACGTGCATGCCCCCACTCGAGACGAGGCCTGACTCCCCTGGGGAGACTCCAGAAGTACCCAAAGATCCATGTCAGCCCCTGAGAGGAATCCTCGGTTCCGGCCCTGAATCCACACAAAGATTTTGGCCCCGGTATCAACAGGAGAGGAATCCCGAGAGGCCCGATAGCAACTCGCATGGGGACTGGCCTTTCCTGTGGCCACCAGGGCGGGTCCCTGATGTCCCCGTCGTAACTCGAGAACACCTGCCGCAACTCGAGAAAATCCACGAAGTTCTCCCTTCCAGGAGAGATGAAGCCTATTTCCGATGAGGGGTCTGGAGACTAATGACACCTAAACTCTGGAACTTCGAAAGGGTCTTTCACACCCTTGCTGCAACTCAAGAAGTTCACCGCCATATCCGTCTCCACTCGAGAGGAAGCACGATGGTCACGCCCACATCCAGAGGAGCCCCGTTTCCCCCTCGTAGCTCGAGATATGGGATCCTTTCCCTGCTTTCAACGGGAAAGAATTCCCGGCGTTCCCATCGCATCTCAAGGGGAGGCACTCTCAACAGGAAAGGCGAGAGGAACTCCATGGTCGTACCACCATTCCAAGAGTCCCCCAGATGTCTCATTCCATTCCAGAGGAACCTGTTTGCCCTGCATTGGCTGATCTTTCACGCCGAGGAACGACTCACACCACGGTGGCACTAGGGACAGCCCTGTGGGAAAGCCTCGAGGGAGAACCACAGATCCTTTGATCCACGCGACGGGAAGCGTGACATTGCTTCTACAGTGTGGAAGGAAAGCGCACGTGCATGACCCCACACGAGACGAGGCCTGACTCCCCTGGGGAGACTCCAGAAGTACCCAAAGATCCATATCAGCCCCTGAGAGGAATCCTCGGTTCCGGCCCTGATTCCACACAAGGGTTTTGGCCCCAGTATCGAAGGGAGAGGAATCCCGAGAGGCCACATAGCAACTCGCATTGGGACTGACCTTTCCTGAGGCCACCAGGGCGGGTCCCTGTGGTCTCCGTTGTAACTCGAGAACACCTGCCACAACTCGAGAAAATCCAGGAAGTTCTCCCTTCCAGGCGAGATGAGGCCTCTTTCCGATGAGGCGTCTGGAGACTAATGACACCTAACCTCTGGAACGTCGAAAGGGTCTTTCACAGCCTTGCTGCAACTCAAGAAGTTCACCGCCATACGCGTCTCCACTCGAGAGGAAGCACGATGGTCCCGCCCACATCCAGAGGAGCCCCATTTCCCCCTCGTAGCTCGTGATGAGGGATCCTTTCCCTGCTTTCAACGGGAAAGAATTCCCGGCGTTCCCGTCGCATCTCAAGTGGAGGCAATCTCAACAGGAAAGGGGAGAGGAACTCCATGGTCGTACCACGATGCCAAGAGTCCCCCAGATGTCTCAGTCCATTCCCGAGGAACCTCTTTGCCCTGCACTGGCTCATCTTTCACGCCGAGGATTGACTCACATCACTGTGGCACGTGGGACAGGCATGTGGGATAGCCTCGAGGGAAAGCCTCGAGGGAAAACCACAGATCCTTTGATCCACGCGACGGGAAGCGTGACATTGCTGCTACAGCCTGGAAGGCAAGCACACGTGCATGCCCCCACTCGAGACGAAGCCTGACGCCCCTGGCGAGACTCCAGGAGTACCCAAAGATCTATGTCAGCCCCTGAGAGGAATCCTCGGTTCCGGCCCTTACTCCAC
Organism: Capricornis sumatraensis; assembly: GCF_032405125.1. Classification (NCBI taxonomy): domain Eukaryota; kingdom Metazoa; phylum Chordata; class Mammalia; order Artiodactyla; family Bovidae; genus Capricornis; species Capricornis sumatraensis. The sequence continues at coordinate 4,689,045 of NW_027184618.1, forward strand.
TCAAGGGTTTTGTCCCTGGTATCGACGGGAGAGGAATCCCGAGAGGACCCCTAGCAACTCGTTTGGGGACTGGCCTCTTCTGAGGCCACCAGGCCGGGTCCCTGAGGTCCCCGTCGTAACTCGAGAACACCTGCCGCAACTCGAGAAAATCCAGGAAGTTCTCCCTTCCAGGCGAGATGAGGCCTATTTCCGATGAGGCGTCTGGAGACTAATGACACCTAACCTCTGGAACTTCGAAAGGGTCTTTCACACCCTTGCTGCAACTCAAGAAGTTCACCGCCATACCCGTCTCCACTCGAGAGGAAGCACGATGGTCCCGCCCACATCCAGAGGAGCCCCGTTTCCCCCTCGTAGCTCGAGATGAGGGATCCTTTCCCTGCTTTCAACGGGAAAGAATTCCCGGCGTTCCCGTCGCATCTCAAGAGGAGGCACTCTCGACAGGAAAGTCGAGAGGAGCTCCATGGTCGTACCACCATTCCAAGAGTCCCCCACATGTCTCAGTCCATTCCATAGGATCCTCTTTGCCCTGCACTGGCTCATCTTTCACGCCTAGGATCGACTCACACCACGGTGGCACGTGGGACAGCCATGTGGGAAAGCCTCGAGGGAAAGCCTCGAGGGAAAACCACAGATCCTTTGATCCACGCGACGGGAAGCGTGACATTGCTGCTACAGCCTGGAAGGAAAGCGCACGTGCATGTCCCCACTCGAGACGAGGCCTGACTCCCCTGGGGAGACTCCAGAAGTACCCAAAGATCCATGTCAGCCCCTGAGAGGAATCCTCGGTTCCGGCCCTGAATCCACACAAAGATTTTGGCCCCGGTATCGACAGGAGAGGAATCCCGAGAGGCCCGATAGCAACTCACATGGGGACTGGCCTTTCCTGAGGCCACCAGGGCGGGTCCCTGATGTCCCCGTCGTAACTCGAGAACAGCTGACTCAACTCGAGAAAATCCACGAAGTTCTCCCTTCCAGGAGAGATGAAGCCTATTTCCGATGAGGGGTCTGGAGACTAATGACACCTAACCTGTGGAACTTCGAAAGGGTCTTTCACACCCTTGCTGCAACTCAAGAAGTTCACCGCCATACCCGTCTCCACTCGAGAGGAAGCACGATGATCCCGCCCACATCCAGAGGAGCCCCGTTTCCCCCTCGTAGCTCGAGATATGGGATCCTTTCCCTGCTTTCAACGGGAAAGAATTCCCGGCGTTCCCATCGCATCTCAAGAGGAGGCACTCTCAACAGGAAAGGCGAGAGGAACTCCACTGTCGTACCACCATTCCAAGAGTCCCCCAGATGTCTCATTCCATTCCAGAGGAACCTGTTTGCCCTGCATTGGCTCATCTTTCACGCCGAGGAACGACTCACACCACGGTGGCACTAGGGACTGCCCTGTGGGAAAGCCTCGAGGGAGAACCACAGATCCTTTGATCCACGCGACGGGAAGCGTGACATTGCTGCTACAGCCTGGAAGGAAAGCGCACGTGCATGCCCCCACTGTAGACGAGGCCTGACTCCCCAGGCAAGACTCCAGAAGTACCCAAAGATCCATATCAGCCCCTGAGAGGAATCCTCGGTTCCGGCCCTGACCCAACACAAGGTTATTGGACCCGGTATCGACGGGAGAGGAATCCCGAGAGGCCCCCTAGCAACTCGCATGGGGACTGGCCTCTCCTGAGGCCACCAGGGCGGGTCCCTGAGGTCCCCGTCGTAACTCGGGAACACCTGCCGCAACTCGAGAAAATCCAGGAAGTTCTCCCTTCCAGGCGAGATGAGGCCTATTTCCGATGAGGCGTCTGGAGACTAATGACACCTAACCTCTGGCACTTCGAAAGGGTCTTTCACACCCTTGCTGCAACTCAAGAAGTTCACCGCCATACCCGTCTCCACTCGAGAGGAAGCACGATGGTCCCGCCCACATCCAGAGGAGCCCGGTTTCCCCCTCGGAGCTCGAGATGAGGGATCCTTTACCTGCTTTCAACGGGAAAGAATTCCCGGTGTTCCCGTCGCATCTCAAGAGGAGGCACTCTCAACAGGAAAGGCGAGAGGAACTCCATGGTCGTACCACCATTCCAAGAGTCCCCCAGATGTCTCAGTCCATTCCAGAGGAACCTCTTTGCCCTGCACTGGCTCATCTTTCACGCCGAGGATCGACTCACACCACGGTGGCACGTGGGACAGCCCTGTGGGAAAGCCTCGAGGGAAAGCCTCGAGGGAAAACCACAGATCCTTTGATCCACGCGACGGGAAGCGTGACATTGCTGCTACAGCCTGGAAGGAAAGCGCACGTGCATGCCCCCACTCGAGACGAGGCCTGACTCCCCTGGGGAGACTCCAGAAGTACCCAAAGATCCATGTCAGCCCCTGAGTGGAATCCTCGGTTCCGGCCCTGACTCCAAAAAATTCTTTTGGCCCCGGTATCGACGGGAGAGGAATCCCGAGAGGCCCCCTAGCAACTCGCATGGGGACTGGCCTCTCCTGAGGCCACCAGGGCGGGTCCCTGAGGTCCCCATCGAATCTCGAGAACACCTGCCGCAACTCGAGAAAATCCAGGAAGTTCTCCCTTCCAGGAAAGATGAAGCCTATTTCCGATGAGGCGTCTGGAGACTAATGACACCTAACCTCTGGAACTTCGAATGGGTCTTTCACACCCTTGCTGTAACTCAAGAAGTTCACCGCCATACCGGTCTCCACTCGAGAGGAAGCACGATGGTCCCGTCCACATCCAGAGGAGCCCCGTTTCCCCCTCGTAGCTCGAGATGAGGGATCCTTTCCCTGCTTTCAACGGGAAAGAGTTCCCAGCGTTCCCGTCGCATCTCAAGAGGAGGCACTCTCACCTGGATCGGCGAGAGGAACTCCGTGGTCGTACCACCATTCCAAGAGTCCCCCAGATGTCTCAGTCCATTCCAGAGGAACCTCTTTGCCCTGCACTGGCTCATCTTTCACGCCGAGGATCGACTCACACCACGCTGGCACGTGGGACAGCCCTGTGGGAAAGCCTCGAGGGAAAGCCTCGAGGGAAAACCACAGATCCTTTGATCCACACGATGGGAAGAGTGACATTGCTGCTACAGCCTGAAAGGAAAGCGCACGTGCATGCCCGCACTCGAGACGAGGCCTGACTCCCCTGGGGAGACTCCAGAAGTACCCAAAGATCCATGTCAGCCCCTGAGAGGAATCCTCGGTTCCGGCCCTGACTCCACACAAGGTTTTTGGCCCCGGTTTCGACGGGAGAGGAATCCCGAGAGGCGCCCTAGCAACTCGCATGGGGACTGGCCTCTCCTGAGGCCACCAGGGCGGGTCCCTGAGGTCCCCGTCGTAACGCGAGAACAGCTGCCGCAACTCGAGAAAATTTAGGAAGTTCTCCCTTCCAGGCGAGATGAGGCATATTTCCGATGAGGCTTCTGGAGACTAATGACAACTAACCTCTGGAACTTCAACACGGTCTATCACAACCTTGCTACAACTCAAGAAGTTCACCGCCATTCCCGTCTCCACTCGAGAGGAAGCACGATGGTCCCGCCCACATCCAGAGGAGCCCCGTTTACCCCTCGTAGCTCGAGATGAGGGATCCTTTCCCTGCTTTCAACAGGAAAGAATTCCCGGCGTTCCCGTCGCATCTCAAGAGGAGGCACTCTCAACAGGAACGGCTAGAGGAAGTCCATGGTCGTACCACCTTTCAAAGAGTCCCCCAGATGTCTCAGTCCATTCCAGAGGAACCTTTTTGCCCTGCACTGGCTCATCTTTCACGCCGAGGATCGACTCACACCACGGTGGCACGTGGGACAGCCCTGTGGGAAAGCCTCCAGGGAAACCCACAGATCCTTTGATCCACGCGACGGGAAGCGTGACATTGCTGCTACAGCCTGGAAGGAAAGTGCACGTGCATGCCCCCACTCGAGACGAGGCCTGACTCCCCTGGGGAGACTCCAGAAGTACCCAAAGATCCATTTCAGCCCCTGAGAGGAATCCTCGGTTCCGGCCCTGACTCCAAAAAATTCTTTTGGCCCCGGTATCGACGGGAGAGGAATCCCGAGAGGCCCCCTAGCAACTCGCATGGGGACTGGCCTCTCCTGAGGCCACCAGGGCGGGTCCCTGAGGTCCCCGTCATAACTCGAGAACACCTGCCACAACTCGAGAAAATCCAGGAAGTTCTCCCTTCCAGGCGAGATGAGGCCTATTTCCGATGAGGCGTCTGGAGACTAATGACACCTAACATCTGGAACTTCGAAAGGTTCATTCACACCCTTGCTGCAAGTCAAGAAGTTCACCGCCATACCCGTCTCCACTCGAGAGGAAGCACGATGGTCCCGCCCACATCCAGAGGAGCCCCGTTTCCCCCTCGTAGCTCGAGATGAGGGATCCTTTCCCTGCTTTCAACGGGAAAGAATTCCCGGCGTTCCCGTCGCATCTCAAGAGGAGGCACTCTCAACAGGAAAGTCGAGAGGAACTCCATGGTCGTACCACCATTCCAAGAGTCCCCCAGATGTCTCAGTCCATTCCAGAGGAAACTCTTTGCCCTGCACTGTCTCATCTTTCACGCCGAGGATCGACTCACACCACGGTGGCACGTGGGACAGCCCTGTGGGAAAGCCTCGAGGGAAAGCCTCGAGGGAAAACCACAGACCCTTTGATCCACGCGACGGGAAGCGTGACATTGCTGCTACAGCCTGGAAGGAAAGCGCACGTGCATGCCCCCACTCTAGACGAGGCCTGTCTCCCCTGGCGAGACTCCAGAAGTACCCAAAGATCCATATCAGCCCCTGAGAGGAATCCTCGGTTCCGGCCCTGACTCCACACAAGGTTTTTGGCCCCGGTATCGACGGGAGAGGAATCCCGAGAGGCCCCCTAGCAACTCGCATGGGGACTGGCCTCTCCTGAGGCCACCAGGGCGGGTCCCTGAGGTCCCCGTCGTAACTCTGGATAACCTGCCGCAACTCGAGAAAATCCAGGAAGTTCTCCCTTCGAGGCGAGATGAGGCCTATTTCCGATGAGGCGTCTGGAGACTAATGAAACCTAACCTCTGGAACTTCGAAAGGGTCTTTCACACCCTTGCTGCAACTCAAGAAGTTCACCGCCATACCCGTCTCCACTCGAGAGGAAGCACGATTCTCCCGCCCACATGCAGAAGAGCCCCGTTTCCCCCTCGGAGCTCGAGATGAGGGATCCTTTCCCTGCTTTCAACGGGAAAGAATTCCCGGCGATCCCGTCGCATCTCAAGAGGAGGCATTCTCCACAGGAAAGCCGAGAGGAACTCCATGGTCGTACCACCATTCCAAGAGTCCCCCAGATGTCTCAGTCCATTCCAGAGGAACCTCTTTGCCTTGCACTGGCTCATCTTTCACGCCGAGGATCGACTCACACCACGGTGGCACGTGGGACAGCCCTGTGGGAAAGCCTCGAGGGAAAGCCTCGAGGGAAAACCACAGATCCTTTGATCCACGCCACGGGAAGCGTGACATTGCTGCTACAGCCTGGAAGGAAAGCGCACGTGCATGCCCCCACTCGAGACGAGGCCTCACTCCGCTGGGGAGACTCCAGGAGTACCCAAAGATCCATGTCAGCCCCTGAGAGGAATCCTCGGTTCCGGCCCTGACTCCACACAAGGTTTTTGGCCCCGGTATCGACAGGAGAGGAATCCCGAGAGGCCCCCTAGCAACTCGCATGGGGACTGGCCTCTCCTGAGGCCACCAGGGCGGGTCCCTGAGGTCCCCGTTGTAACTCGACAACACCTGCCGCAACTCGAGAAAATCCAGGAAGTTCTACCTTCCAGGCGAGATGAGGCCTATTTCCGATGAGGCGTCTGGAGACGAATGACACCTAACCTCTGGAACTTCGAAAGGGTCTTTCACACCCTTGCTGCAACTCAAGAAGTTCACCGCCATACCCGTGTCCACTCGAGAGGAAGCATGATGGTCCCGCCCACATCCAGAGGAGCCCCGTTTCCCCCTCGTAGCTCGAGATGAGGGATCATTTCCCTGCTTTCAACGGGAAAGAATTCCCGGCGTTCCCATCGCATCTCAAGAGGAGGCACTCTCAACTGGAAAGGCGAGAGGAACTCCATGGTCGTACCACCATTCCAAGAGTCCCCCAGATGTCTCAGTCCATTCCAGAGGAACCTCTTTGCCCTGCACTGGCTCATCTTTCACGCCGAGGATCGACTCACACCACGGTGGCACGTGGGACAGCCCTGTGGGAAAGCCTCGAGGGAAAACCACAGATCCTTTGATCCACGCGACGGGAAGCGTGACATTGCTGCTACAGCCTGGAAGGAAAGCGCACGTGCATGCCCCCACTCGAGACGAAGCCTGACTCCGCTGGGGAGACTCCAGAAGTACCCAAAGATCCATGTCAGCCCCTGAGAGGAATCCTCGGTTCCGGCCCTGACTCCACACAAGGTTTTTGGCCCCAGTATCGACGGGAGAGGAATCCCGAGAGGCCCCCTAGCAACTCGCATGGGGACTGGCCTCTCCTGAGGCCACCAGGGCGGGTCCCTGAGGTCCCCGTCGTAACTCGACAACACCTGCCGCAACTCGAGAAAATCCAGGAAGTTCTCCCTTCCAGGCGAGATGAGGCCTATTTCCGATGAGGCGTCTGGAGACTAATGACACCTAACCTCTGGAACTTCGAAAGGGTCTTTCACACCCTTGCTGCAACTCAAGAAGTTCACCGCCATACCCGTCTCCACTCGAGAGGAAGCACGATGGTCCCGCCCACATCCAGAGGAGCCCCGTTTCCCCCTCGGAGCTCGAGATGAGGGATCCTTTCCCTGCTTTCAACGGGAAAGAATTCCCGGCGTTCCCTTCGCATCTCAAGAGGAGGCACTCTCAACAGGAAAGGCGAGAGGAACTCCATGGTCGTACCACCATTCCAAGAGTCCCCCAGATGTCTCAGTCCATTCCAGAGGAACCTCTTTGCCCTGCACTGGCTCATCTTTCACGCCGAGGATCGACTCACACCACGGTGGCACGTGGGACAGCCCTGTGGGAAAGCCTCGAGGGAAAGCCTCGAGGGAAAACCACAGCCCCTTTGATCCACGCGACGGGAAGCGTGACATTGCTGCTACAGCCTGGAAGGAAAGCGCACGTGCATGCCCCCACTCGAGACGAGGCCTGTCTCCCCTGGCGAGACTCCAGAAGTACCCAAAGATCCATGTCAGCCCCTGAGAGGAATCCTCGGTTCCGGCCCTGATTCCACACAAGGTTTTTGGCTCCGGTATTGACGGGAGAGGAATCCCGAGTGGCCCCCTAGCAACTCGCATGGGGACTGGCCTCTCCTGAGGCCACCAGGGCGGGTCCCAGTGGTCCCCGTCGTAACTCGGGAACACCTGCCGTAACTCGAGAAAATCCAGGAAGTTCTCCCTTCCAGGCGAGATGAGGCCTATTTCCGATGAGGCGTCTGGAGACTAATGACACCTAACCTCTGGAACTTCGAAAGGGTCTTTCACACCCTTGCTGCAACTCAAGAAGTTCACCGCCATACCCGTCTCCACTCGAGAGGAAGCACGATGGTCCCGCCCACATCCAGAGGAGCCCCGTTTGCCCCTCGTAGCTCGAGATGAGGGATCCTTTCCCTGCTTTCAACGGGAAAGAATTCCCGGCGTTCCCGTCGCATCTCAAGAGGAGGCACTCTCAACAGGAAAGGCGAGAGGAACTCCATGGTCGTACCACCATTCCAAGAGTCCCCCAGATGTCTCAGTCCATTCCAGAGGAACCTCTTTGCCCTGCACTGGCTCATCTTTCACGCCGAGGATCGACTCACACCACGGTGGCACGTGGGACAGCCCTGTGGGAAAGCTTCGAGGGAAAGCCTCGAGGGAAAACCACAGATCCTTTGATCCACGCGATGGTAAGCGTGACATTGCTGCTACAGCCTGGAAGGAAAGCGCACGTGCATGCCCCCACTCGAGACGAGGCCTGACTCCGCTGGGGAGACTCCAGGAGTACCCAAAGATACATGTCAGCCCCTGAGAGGAATCCTCGGTTCCGGCCCTGACTCCACACAAGGTTTTTGGCCCCGGTATCGACGGGAGAGGAATCCCGAGAGGCCCCCTAGCAACTCGCATGGGGACTGGCCTCTCCTGAGGCCACCAGGGCGGGTCCCTGAGGTCCCCGTCGTAACTCGACAACACCTGCCGCAACTCGAGAAAATCCAGGAAGTTCTACCTTCCAGGCGAGATGAGGCCTATTTCCGATGAGGCGTCTGGAGACGAATGACACCTAACCTCTGGAACTTCGAAAGGGTCTTTCACACCCTTGCTGCAACTCAAGAAGTTCACCGCCATACCCGTCTCCACTCGAGAGGAAGCATGATGGTCCCGCCCACATCCAGAGGAGCCCCGTTTTCCCCTCGTAGCTCGAGATGAGGGATCCTTTCCCTGCTTTCAACGGGAAAGAATTCCCGGCGTTCCCATCGCATCTCAAGAGGAGGCACTCTCAACTGGAAAGGCGAGAGGAACTCCATGGTCGTACCACCATTCCAAGAGTCCCCCAGATGTCTCAGTCCATTCCAGAGGAACCTCTCTGCCCTGCACTGGCTCATCTTTCACGCCGAGGATCGACTCACACCACGGTGGCACGTGGGACAGCCCTGTGGGAAAGCCTCGAGGGAAAGCCTCGAGGGAAAACCACAGATCCTTTGATCCACGGGACGGGAAGCGTGACATTGCTGCTACAGCCTGGAAGGAAAGCGCACGTGCATGCCCCCACTGGAGACGAGGCCTGTCTCCCCAGGCGAGACTCCAGAAGTACCCAAAGATCCATATCAGCCCCTGAGAGGAATCCTCGGTTCCGGCCCTGACCCAACTCAAGGTTTTTGGCCCCGGTATCGACGGGAGAGGAATCCCGAGAGGCCCCCTAGCAACTCGCATGGGGACTGGCCTCTCCTGAGGCCACCAGGGCGGGTCCCTTAGGTCCCCGTCGTAACTCGGGAACACCTGCCCCAACTCGAGAAAATCCAGGAAGTTCTCCCTTCCAGGCGAGATGAGGCCTATTTCCGATGAGGCGTCTGGAGACTAATGACACCTAACCTCTGGAACTTCAAAAGGGTCTTTCACACCCTTGCTGCAACTCAAGAAGTTCACCGCCATACCCGTCTCCACTCGAGAGGAAGCACGATGGTCCCGCCCACATCCAGAGGAGCCCGGTTTCCCCCTCGGAGCTCGAGATGAGGGATCCTTTCCCTGCTTTCAACGGGAAAGAATTCCCGGCGTTCCCGTCGCTTCTCAGTTGGAGGCACTCTCAACAGGAAAGGCGAGAGGAACTCCATGGTCGTACCACCATGCCAAGAGTACCCCAGATGTCTCAGTCCTTTCCAGAGGAACCTCTTTGCCCTGCACTGGCTCATCTTTCACGCCGAGGATCGACTCACACCACGGTGGCGCGTGACACAGCCCTGTGGGAAAGCCTCGAGGGAAAGCCTCGAGGGAAAACCACAGACCCTTTGATCCACGCGACGGGAAGCGTGACATTGCTGCTACAGCCTGGAAGGAAAGCGCACGTGCATGCCCCCACTCTAGACGAGGCCTGTCTCCCCTGGCGAGACTCCAGAAGTACCCAAAGATCCATATCAGCCCCTGAGAGGAATCCTCGGTTCCGGCCCTGACTCCACACAAGGTTTTTGGCCCCGGTATCGACGGGAGAGGAATCCCGAGAGGCCCCCTAGCAACTCGCATGGGGACTGGCCTCTCCTGAGGCCACCAGGGCGGGTCCCTGAGGTCCCCGTCGTAACTCTGGATAACCTGCCGCAACTCGAGAAAATCCAGGAAGTTCTCCCTTCCAGGCGAGATGAGGCCTATTTCCGATGAGGCGTCTGGAGACTAATGAAACCTAACCTCTGGAACTTCTAAAGGGTCTTTCACACCCTTGCTGCAACTCAAGAAGTTCACCGCCATACCCGTCTCCACTCGAGAGGAAGCACGATTCTCCCGCCCACATCCAGAAGAGCCCCGTTTCCCCCTCGGAGCTCGAGATGAGGGATCCTTTCCCTGCTTTCAACGGGAAAGAATTCCCGGCGATCACGTCGCATCTCAAGAGGAGGCACTCTCCACAGGAAAGCCGAGAGGAACTCCATGGTTGTACCACCATTCCAAGAGTCCCCCAGATGTCTCAGTCCATTCCAGAGGAACCTCTTTGCCCTGCACTGGCTCATCTTTCACGCCGAGGATCGACTCACACCACGGTGGCACGTGGGACAGCCCTGTGGGAAAGCCTCGAGGGAAAGCCTCGAGGGAAAACCACAGATCCTTTGATCCACGCGACGGGAAGCGTGACATTGCTGCTACAGCCTGGAAGGAAAGCGCACGCGCATGCCCCCACTCGAGACGAGGCCTGAATCCCCTGGGGAGACTCCAGAAGTACCCAAAGATCCATGTCAGCCCCTGAGAGGAATCCTCGGTTCCGGCCCTGACTCCACACAAGGTTTTTGGCCCCGGTATCGACGGGAGAGGAATCCCGAGAGGCCCCCTAGCAACTCGCATGGGGACTGGCCTCTCCTGAGGCCACCAGGGCGGGTCCCTGAGGTCCCCGTCGTAACTCGGGAACACCTGCCGCAACTCGAGAAAATCCAGGAAGTTCTCCCTTCCAGGCGAGATGAGGCCTATTTCCGATGAGGCGTCAGGAGACTAATGACACCTAACCTCTGGAACTTCGAAAGGGTCTTTCACACCCTTACTGCAACTCAAGAAGTTCACCGCCATACCCGTCTCCACTCGAGAGTAAGCACGATGGTCCCGCCCACATCCAGAGGAGCCCCGTTTCCCCCTCGGAGCTCGAGATGAGGGATCCTTGACCTGCTTTCAACGCGAAAGAATTCCCGGTGTTCTCGTCGCATCTCAAGAGGAGGCACTCTCAACAGGAAAGGCGAGAGGAACTCCATGGTCGTACCACCATTCCAAGAGTCCCCCAGATGTCTCAGTCCATTCCAGAGGAACCTCTTTGCCCTGCACTGGCTCATCTTTCACGCCGAGGATCGACTCACACCACGGTGGCACGTGGGACAGCCCTGTGGGAAAGCCTCGAGGGAAAGCCTCGAGGGAAAACCACAGATCCTTTGATCCACGCGACGGGAAGCGTGACATTGCTGCTACAGCCTGGAAGGAAAGCGCACGTGCATGCCCCCACTCGAGACGAGGCCTCACTCCGCTGGGGAGACTCCAGGAGTACCCAAAGATCCATGTCAGCCCCTGAGAGGAATCCTCGGTTCCGGCCCTGACTCCACACAAAGTTTTTGGCCCCGGTATCGACAGGAGAGGAATCCCGAGAGGCCCCCTAGCAACTCGCATGGGGACTGGCCTATCCTGAGGCCACCAGGGCGGGTCCCTGAGGTCCCCGTCGTAACTCGACAACACCTGCCGCAACTCGAGAAAATCCAGGAAGTTCTACCTTCCAGGCGAGATGAGGCCTATTTCCGATGAGGCGTCTGGAGACGAATGACACCTAACCTCTGGAACTTCGAAAGGGTTTTTCACACCCTTGCTGCAACTCAAGAAGTTCACCGCCATACCCGTGTCCACTCGAGAGGAAGCATGATGGTCCCGCCCACATCCAGAGGAGCCCCGTTTCCCCCTCGTAGCTCGAGATGAGGGATCCTTTCCCTGCTTTCAACGGGAAATAATTCCCGGCGTTCCCATCGCATCTCAAGAGGAGGCACTCTAAACTGGAAAGGCGAGAGGAACTCCATGGTCGTACCACCATTCCAAGAGTCCCCCAGATGTCTCAGTCCATTCCAGAGGAACCTCTTTGCCCTGCACTGGCTCATCTTTCACGCCGAGGATCGACTCACACCACGGTGGCACGTGGGACAGCCCTGTGGGAAAGCCTCGAGGGAAAACCACAGATCCTTTGATCCACGCGACGGGAAGCGTGACATTGCTGCTACAGCCTGGAAGGAAAGCGCACGTGCATGCCCCCACTCGAGACGAGGCCTGACTCCGCTGGGGAGACTCCAGGAGTACCCAAAGATCCATGTCAGCCCCTGAGAGGAATCCTCGGTTCCGGCCCTGACTCCACACAAGGTTTTTGGCCCCGGTATCGACGGGAGAGGAATCCCGAGAGGCCCCCTAGCAACTCGCATGGGGACTGGCCTCTCCTGAGGCCACCAGGGCGGGTCCCTGAGGTCCCCGTCGTAACTCGACAACACCTGCCGCAACTCGAGAAAATCCAGGAAGTTCTCCCTTCCAGGCGAGATGAGGCCTATTTCCGATGAGGCGTCTGGAGACGAATGACACCTAACCTCTGGAACTTCGAAAGGGTCTTTCACACCCTTGCTGCAACTCAAGAAGTTCACCGCCATACCCGTGTCCACTCGAGAGGAAGCATGATGGTCCCGCCCACATCCAGAGGAGCCCCGTTTCCCCCTCGTAGCTCGAGATGAGGGACCCTTTCCCTGCTTTCAACGGGAAAGAATTCCCGGCGTTCCCATCGCATCTCAAGAGGAGGCACTCTCAACTGGAAAGGCGAGAGGAACTCCATGGTCGTACCACCATTCCAAGAGTCCCCCAGATGTCTCAGTCCATTCCAGAGGAACCTCTCTGCCCTGCACTGGCTCATCTTTCACTCCGAGGATCGACTCACACCACGGTGGCACTTGGGACAGCCCTGTGGGAAAGCCTCGAGGGAAAGCCTCGAGGGAAAACCACAGATCCTTTGATCCACGGGACGGGAAGCGTGACATTGCTGCTACAGCCTGGAAGGAAAGCGCACGTGCATGCCCCCACTGGAGACGAGGCCTGTCTCCCCAGGCGAGACTCCAGAAGTACCCAAAGATCCATGTCAGCCCCTGAGAGGAATCCTCGGTTCCGGCCCTGACTCCACACAAGGTTTTTGGCCCCGGTATCGACGGGAGAGGAATCCCAAGAGGCCCCCTAGCAACTCGCATGGGGACTGGCCTATCCTGAGGCCAACAGGGCGGGTCCCTGAGGTCCCCGTCGTAACTCGAGAACACCTGCCGCAACTCGAGAAAATCCAGGAAGTTCTCCCTTCCAGGCGAGATGAGGCCTATTTCCAATGAGGCGTCTGGAGACTAATGATACCTAACCTCTGGAACTTCGAAAGGGTCTTTCACACCCTTGCTGCAACTCAAGAAGTTCACCGCCATACCCGTCTCCACTTGAGAGGAAGCACGATGGTCCCGCCCACATCCAGAGGAGCCCCGTTTCCCCCTCGGAGCTCGAGATGAGGGATCGTTTCCCTGCTTTCAACGGGAAAGAATTCCCAGCGTCCCCGTCGCATCTCAAGAGGAGGCACTCTCAACAGGAAAGGCGAGAGGAACTCCATGGTCGTACCACCATTCCAAGAGTCCCCCAGATGTCTCAGTCCATTCCAGAGGAACCTCTTTGCCCTGCACTGGCTCATCTTTCACGCCGAGGATCGACTCACACCACGGTGGCACGTGGGACAGCCCTGTGGGAAAGCCTCGAGGGAAAGCCTCGAGGGAAAACCACAGATCCTTTGATCCACGCGATGGGAAGCGTGACATTGCTGCTACCGCCTGGAAGGAAAGCGCACGTGCATGCCCCCACTCGAGACGAGGCCTGACTCCGCTGGGGAGACTCCAGGAGTACCCAAAGATCCATGTCAGCCCCTGAGAGGAATCCTCGGTTCCGGCCCTGACTCCACACAAGGTTTTTGGCCCCGGTATCGATGGGAGAGGAATCCCGAGAGGCCCCCTAGCAACTCGCATGGGGACTGGCCTCTCCTGAGGCCACCAGGGCGGGTCCCTGAGGTCCCCGTCGTAACTCGACAACACCTGCCGCAACTCGAGAAAATCCAGGAAGTTCTACCTTCCAGGCGAGATGAGGCCTATTTCCGATGAGGCGTCTGGAGACGAATGACACCTAACCTCTGGAACTTCGAAAGGGTCTTTCACACCCTTGCTGCAACTCAAGAAGTTGACCGCCATACCCGTGTCCACTCGAGAGGAAGCATGATGGTCCCGCCCACATCCAGAGGAGCCCTGTTTCCCCCTCGTAGCTCGAGATGAGGGATCCTTTCCCTGCTTTCAACGGGAAAGAATTCCCGGCGTTCCCATCGCATCTCAAGAGGAGGCACTCTCAACTGGAAAGGCGAGAGGAACTCCATGGTCGTACCACCATTCCAAGAGTCCCCCAGATGTCTCAGTCCATTCCAGAGGAACCTCTTTGCCCTGCACTGGCTCATCTTTCACGCCGAGGATCGACTCACACCACGGTGGCACGTGGGACAGCCCTGTGGGAAAGCCTCGAGGGAAAGCCTCGAGGGAAAACCACAGATCCTTTGATCCACGCGACGGGAAGCGTGACATTGCTGCTACAGCCTGGAAGGAAAGCGCACGTGCATGCCCCCACTCGAGACGAGGCCTGACTCCGCTGGGGAGACTCCAGAAGTACCCAAAGATCCATGTCAGCCCCTGAGAGGAATCCTCGGTTCCGGCCCTGACTCCACACAAGGTTTTTGGTCCCGGAATCGACGGGAGAGAAATCCCGAGAGGCCCCCTAGCAACTCGCATGGGGACTGGCCTCTCCTGAGGCCACCAGGGCGGGTCCCTGAGGTCCCCGTCGTAACTGGACAACACCTGCCGCAACTCGAGAAAATCCAGGAAGTTCTACCTTCCAGGCGAGATGAGGCCTATTTCCGATGAGGCGTCTGGAGACGAATGACACCTAACCTCTGGAACTTCGAAAGGGTCTTTCACACCCTTGCTGCAACTCAAGAAGTTCACCGCCATACCTGTGTCCACTCGAGAGGAAGCATGATGGTCCCGCCCACATCCAGAGGAGCCCCGTTTCCACCTCGTAGCTCGAAATGAGGGATCCTTTCCCTGCTTTCAACGGGAAAGAATTCCCGGCGTTCCCATCGCATCTCAAGAGGAGGCACTCTCAACAGGAAAGGCGAGAGGAACTCCATGGTCGTACCACCATTCCAAGAGTCCCCCAGATGTCTCAGTCCATTCCAGAGGAACCTCTTTGCCCTGCACTGGCTCATCTTTCACGCCGAGGATCGACTCACACCACGGTGGCACGTGGGACAGCCCTGTGGGAAAGCCTCGAGGGAAAGCCTCGAGGGAAAACCACAGATCCTTTGATCCACGCGACGGGAAGCGTGACATTGCTGCTACAGCCTGGAAGGAAAGCGCACGTGCATGCCCCCACTCGAGACGAGGCCTGACTCCCCTGGGGAGACTCCACAAGTACCCAAAGATCCATGTCAGCCCCTGAGAGGAATCCTCGGTTCCGGCCCTGACACCACACAAGGTTTTTGGCCCCGTATCGACGGGAGAGGAATCCCGAGAGGCCCCCTAGCAACTCGCATGGGGACTGGCCTCTCCTGAGGCCACCAGGGCGGGTCCCTGAGGTCCCCGTCGTAACTCGAAAACACCTGCCGCAACTCGAGGAAATCCAGGAAGTTCTCCCTTCCAGGCGAGATGAGGCCTATTTCCGATGAAGCGTCTGGAGACTAATGACACCTAACATCTGGAACTTCGAAAGGGTCTTTCACACCCTTGCTGCAACTCAAGAAGTTCACCGCCATACCCGTCTCCACTCGAGAGGAAGCACGATGGTCCCGCCCACATCCAGAGGAGCCCCGTTTCCCCCTCGGAGCTCGAGATGAGGGATCGTTTCCCTGCTTTCAACGGGAAAGAATTCCCAGCGTCCCCGTCGCATCTCAAGAGGAGGCACTCTCAACAGGAAAGGCGAGTGGAACTCCATGGTCGTACCACCATTCCAAGAGTCCCCCAGATGTCTCAGTCCATTCCAGAGGAACCTCTTTGCCCTGCACTGGCTCATCTTTCACGCCGAGGATCGACTCACACCACGGTGGCACGTGGGACAGCCCTGTGGGAAAGCCTCGAGGGAAAGCCTAGAGGGAAAACCACAGATCCTTTGATCCACGCCACGGGAAGCATGACATTGCTGCTACAGCCTGGAAGGAAAGCGCACGTGCATGCCCCCACTCGAGACGAGGCCTGACTCCCCTGGGGAGACTCCACAAGTACCCAAAGATCCATGTCAGCCCCTGAGAGGAATCCTCGGTTCCGGCCCTGACTCCACACAAGGTTTTTGGCCCCGGTATCGACGGGAGAGGAATCCCGAGAGGCCCCCTAGCAACTCGCATGGGGACTGGCCTCTCCTGAGGCCACCAGGGCGGGTCCCGGATGTCCCCGTCGTAACTCGGGATAACCTGCCGCAACTCGAGAAAATCCAGGAAGTTCTCCCTTCCAGGCGAGATGAGGCCTTTTTCCGATGAGGCGTCTGGAGACTAATGACACCTAACCTCTGGAACTTCGAAAGGGTCTTTCACACCCTTGCTGCAACTCAAGAAGGTCACCGCCATACCCGTGTCCACTCGAGAGGAAGCACGATGGTCCCGCCCACATCCAGAGGAGCCCCGTTTCCCCCTCGGAGCTCGAGATGAGGGATCCTTTCCCTGCTTTCAACGGGAAAGAATTCCCGGCGATCCCGTCGCATCTCAAGAGGAGGCACTCTCCACAGGAAAGCCGAGAGGAACTCAATGGTCGTACCACCATTCCAAGAGTCCCCCAGATGTCTCAGTCCATTCCAGAGGAACCTCTTTGCCCTGCACTGGCTCATCTTTCACGCCGAGGATCGACTCACACCACGGTGGCACGTGGGACAGCCCTGTGGGAAAGCCTCGAGGGAAAGCCTCGAGGGAAAACCACAGATCCTTTGATCCACGCCACGGGAAGCGTGACATTGCTGCTACAGCCTGGAAGGAAAGCGCACGTGCATGCCCCCACTCGAGACGAGGCCTGACTCCCCTGGGGAGACTCCAGAAGTACCCAAAGATCCATGTCAGCCCCTGAGAGGAATCCTCGGTTCCGGCCCTGACTCCAAAAAATTCTTTTGGCCCCGGAATCGACGGGAGAGGAATCCCGAGAGGCCCCCTAGCAACTCGCATGGGGACTGGCCTCTCCTGAGGCCACCAGGGCGGGTCCCTGAGGTCCCCGTCGTAACTCGAGAACACCTGCCGCAACTCGAGAAAATCCAGGAAGTTCTCCCTTCCAGGCGAGATGAGGCCTATTTCCGAAGAGGCGTCTGGAGACTAATGACACCTAACATCTGGAACTTCGAAAGGGTCTTTCACACCCTTGCTGCAACTCAAGAAGTTCACCGCCATACCCGTCTCCACTCGAGAGGAAGCACGATGGTCCCGCCCACATCCAGAGGAGCCCCGTTTCCCCCTCGTAGCTCGAGATGAGGGATCCTTTCCCTGCTTTCAACGAGAAAGAATTCCCGGCGTTCCCGTCGCATCTCAAGAGGAGGCACTCTCAACAGGAAAGGCGAGAGGAACTCCATGGTCGTACCACCATTCCAAGAGTCCCCCAGATGTCTCAGTCCATTCCAGAGGAGCCTCTTTGCCCTGCACTGGATCATCTTTCACGCCGAGGATCGACTCACACCACGGTGGCACGTGGGACAGCCCTGTGGGAAAGCCTCGAGGGAAAGCCTCGAGGGAAAACCACAGACCCTTTGATCCACGCGACGGGAAGCGTGACATTGCTGCTACAGCCTGGAAGGAAAGCGCACGTGCATGCCCCCACTCGAGACGAGGCCTGACTCCGCTGGGGAGACTCCAGAAGTACCCAAAGATCCATGTCAGCCCCTGAGAGGAATCCTCGGTTCCGGCCCTGACTCCACACAAGGTTTTTGGTCCCGGAATCGACGGGAGAGAAATCCCGAGAGGCCCCCTAGCAACTCGCATGGGGACTGGCCTCTCCTGAGGCCACCAGGGCGGGTCCCTGAGGTCCCCGTCGTAACTGGACAACACCTGCCGCAACTCGAGAAAATCCAGGAAGTTCTACCTTCCAGGCGAGATGAGGCCTATTTCCGATGAGGCGTCTGGAGACGAATGACACCTAACCTCTGGAACTTCGAAAGGGTCTTTCACACCCTTGCTGCAACTCAAGAAGTTCACCGCCATACCTGTGTCCACTCGAGAGGAAGCATGATGGTCCCGCCCACATCCAGAGGAGCCCCGTTTCCACCTCGTAGCTCGAAATGAGGGATCCTTTCCCTGCTTTCAACGGGAAAGAATTCCCGGCGTTCCCATCGCATCTCAAGAGGAGGCACTCTCAACAGGAAAGGCGAGAGGAACTCCATGGTCGTACCACCATTCCAAGAGTCCCCCAGATGTCTCAGTCCATTCCAGAGGAACCTCTTTGCCCTGCACTGGCTCATCTTTCACGCCGAGGATCGACTCACACCACGGTGGCACGTGGGACAGCCCTGTGGGAAAGCCTCGAGGGAAAGCCTCGAGGGAAAACCACAGATCCTTTGATCCACGCGACGGGAAGCGTGACATTGCTGCTACAGCCTGGAAGGAAAGCGCACGTGCATGCCCCCACTCGAGACGAGGCCTGACTCCCCTGGGGAGACTCCACAAGTACCCAAAGATCCATGTCAGCCCCTGAGAGGAATCCTCGGTTCCGGCCCTGACACCACACAAGGTTTTTGGCCCCGTATCGACGGGAGAGGAATCCCGAGAGGCCCCCTAGCAACTCGCATGGGGACTGGCCTCTCCTGAGGCCACCAGGGCGGGTCCCTGAGGTCCCCGTCGTAACTCGAAAACACCTGCCGCAACTCGAGGAAATCCAGGAAGTTCTCCCTTCCAGGCGAGATGAGGCCTATTTCCGATGAAGCGTCTGGAGACTAATGACACCTAACATCTGGAACTTCGAAAGGGTCTTTCACACCCTTGCTGCAACTCAAGAAGTTCACCGCCATACCCGTCTCCACTCGAGAGGAAGCACGATGGTCCCGCCCACATCCAGAGGAGCCCCGTTTCCCCCTCGGAGCTCGAGATGAGGGATCGTTTCCCTGCTTTCAACGGGAAAGAATTCCCAGCGTCCCCGTCGCATCTCAAGAGGAGGCACTCTCAACAGGAAAGGCGAGTGGAACTCCATGGTCGTACCACCATTCCAAGAGTCCCCCAGATGTCTCAGTCCATTCCAGAGGAACCTCTTTGCCCTGCACTGGCTCATCTTTCACGCCGAGGATCGACTCACACCACGGTGGCACGTGGGACAGCCCTGTGGGAAAGCCTCGAGGGAAAGCCTAGAGGGAAAACCACAGATCCTTTGATCCACGCCACGGGAAGCATGACATTGCTGCTACAGCCTGGAAGGAAAGCGCACGTGCATGCCCCCACTCGAGACGAGGCCTGACTCCCCTGGGGAGACTCCACAAGTACCCAAAGATCCATGTCAGCCCCTGAGAGGAATCCTCGGTTCCGGCCCTGACTCCACACAAGGTTTTTGGCCCCGGTATCGACGGGAGAGGAATCCCGAGAGGCCCCCTAGCAACTCGCATGGGGACTGGCCTCTCCTGAGGCCACCAGGGCGGGTCCCGGATGTCCCCGTCGTAACTCGGGATAACCTGCCGCAACTCGAGAAAATCCAGGAAGTTCTCCCTTCCAGGCGAGATGAGGCCTATTTCCGATGAGGCGTCTGGAGACTAATGACACCTAACCTCTGGAACTTCGAAAGGGTCTTTCACACCCTTGCTGCAACTCAAGAAGGTCACCGCCATACCCGTGTCCACTCGAGAGGAAGCACGATGGTCCCGCCCACATCCAGAGGAGCCCCGTTTCCCCCTCGGAGCTCGAGATGAGGGATCCTTTCCCTGCTTTCAACGGGAAAGAATTCCCGGCGATCCCGTCGCATCTCAAGAGGAGGCACTCTCCACAGGAAAGCCGAGAGGAACTCAATGGTCGTACCACCATTCCAAGAGTCCCCCAGATGTCTCAGTCCATTCCACAGGAACCTCTTTGCCCTGCACTGGCTCATCTTTCACGCCGAGGATCGACTCACACCACGGTGGCACGTGGGACAGCCCTGTGGGAAAGCCTCGAGGGAAAGCCTCGAGGGAAAACCACAGATCCTTTGATCCACGCCACGGGAAGCGTGACATTGCTGCTACAGCCTGGAAGGAAAGCGCACGTGCATGCCCCCACTCGAGACGAGGCCTGACTCCCCTGGGGAGACTCCAGAAGTACCCAAAGATCCATGTCAGCCCCTGAGAGGAATCCTCGGTTCCGGCCCTGACTCCAAAAAATTCTTTTGGCCCCGGAATCGACGGGAGAGGAATCCCGAGAGGCCCCCTAGCAACTCGCATGGGGACTGGCCTCTCCTGAGGCCACCAGGGCGGGTCCCTGAGGTCCCCGTCGTAACTCGAGAACACCTGCCGCAACTCGAGAAAATCCAGGAAGTTCTCCCTTCCAGGCGAGATGAGGCCTATTTCCGAAGAGGCGTCTGGAGACTAATGACACCTAACATCTGGAACTTCGAAAGGGTCTTTCACACCCTTGCTGCAACTCAAGAAGTTCACCGCCATACCCGTCTCCACTCGAGAGGAAGCACGATGGTCCCGCCCACATCCAGAGGAGCCCCGTTTCCCCCTCGTAGCTCGAGATGAGGGATCCTTTCCCTGCTTTCAACGAGAAAGAATTCCCGGCGTTCCCGTCGCATCTCAAGAGGAGGCACTCTCAACAGGAAAGGCGAGAGGAACTCCATGGTCGTACCACCATTCCAAGAGTCCCCCAGATGTCTCAGTCCATTCCAGAGGAGCCTCTTTGCCCTGCACTGGATCATCTTTCACGCCGAGGATCGACTCACACCACGGTGGCACGTGGGACAGCCCTGTGGGAAAGCCTCGAGGGAAAGCCTCGAGGGAAAACCACAGACCCTTTGATCCACGCGACGGGAAGCGTGACATTGCTGCTACAGCCTGGAAGGAAAGCGCACGTGCATGCCCCCACTCTAGACGAGGCCTGTCTCCCCTGGCGAGACTCCAGAAGTACCCAAAGATCCATATCAGCCCCTGAGAGTAATCCTCGGTTCCGGCCCTGACTCCACACAAGGTTTTTGGCCCCGGTATCGACGGGAGAGGAATCCCGAGAGGCCCCCTAGCAACTCGCATGGGGACTGGCCTCTCCTGAGGCCACCAGGGCGGGTCCCTGAGGTCCCCGTCGTAACGCTGGATAACCTGCCGCAACTCGAGAAAATCCAGGAAGTTCTCCCTTCCAGGCGAGATGAGGCCTATTTCCGATGAGGCGTCTGGAGACTAATGAAACCTAACCTCTGGAACTTCGAAAGGGTCTTTCACACCCTTGCTGCAACTCAAGAAGTTCACCGCCATACCCGTCTCCACTCGAGAGGAAGCACGATGGTCCCGCCCACATCCAGAAGAGCACCGTTTCCCCCTCGGAGCTCGAGATGAGGGATCCTTTCCCTGCTTTCAACGGGAAAGAATTCCCGGCGATCCCGTCGCATCTCAAGAGGAGGCACTCTCCACAGGAAAGCCGAGAGGAACTCCATGGTCGTACCACCATTCCAAGAGTCCCCCAGATGTCTCAGTCCATTCCAGAGGAACCTCTTTGCCCTGCACTGGCTCATCTTTCACGCCGAGGATCGACTCACACCACGGTGGCACGTGGGACAGCCCTGTGGGAAAGCCTCGAGGGAAAGCCTCGAGGGAAAACCACAGATCCTTTGATCCAGGAGACGGGAAGCGTGACATTGCTGCTACAGCCTGGAAGGAAAGCGCACGTGCATGCCCCCACTCGAGACGAGGCCTGACTCCCCTGGGGAGACTCCAGAAGTACCCAAAGATCCATGTCAGCCCCTGAGAGGAATCCTCGGTTCCGGCCCTGACTCCACACAAGGTTTTTGGCCCCGGTATCGACGGGAGAGGAATCCCGAGAGGCCCCCTAGCAACTCGCATGGGGACTGGCCTCTCCTGAGGCCACCAGGGCGGTTCCCAGAGGTCCCCGTCGTAACTCGGGAACACCTGCCGCAACTCGAGAAAATCCAGGAAGTTCTCCCTTCCAGGCGAGATGAGGCCTATTTCCGATGAGGCGTCTGGAGACTAATGACACCTAACCTCTGGAACTTCGAAAGGGTCTTTCACACCCTTGCTGCAACTCAAGAAGTTCACCGCCATACCCGTCTCCAGTCGAGAGGAAGCACGATGGTCCCGCCCACATCCAGAGGAGCCCCGTTTGCCCCTCGTAGCTCGAGATGAGGGATCCTTTCCCTGCTTTCAACGGGAACGAATTCCCGGCGTTCCCGTCGCATCTCAAGAGGAGGCACTCTCAACAGGAAAGGCGAGAGGAACTCCATGGTCGTACCACCATTCCAAGAGTCCCCCAGATGTCTCAGTCCATTCCAGAGGAACCTCTTTGCCCTGCACTGGCTCATCTTTCACGCCGAGGATCGACTCACACCACGGTGGCACGTGGGACAGCCCTGTGGGAAAGCCTCGAGGGAAAGCCTCGAGGGAAAACCACAGATCCTTTGATCCACGCGACGGGAAGCGTGACATTGCTGCTACAGCCTGGAAGGAAAGCGCACGTGCATGCCCCCACTCGAGACGAGGCCTGACTCCGCTGGGGAGACTCCAGAAGTACCCAAAGATCCATGTCAGCCCCTGAGAGGAATCCTCGGTTCCGGCCCTGACTCCACATAAGGTTTTTGGCCCGGTATCGACGGGAGAGGAATCCCGAGAGGCCCCCTAGCAACTCGCATGGGGACTGGCCTCTCCTGAGGCCACCAGGGCGGGTCCCTGAGGTCCCCGTCGTAACTCGGGATAACCTGCCGCAACTCGAGAAAATCCAGGAACTTCTCCCTTCCAGGCGAGATGAGGCCTATTTCCGATGAGGCGTCTGGAGACTAATGACACCTAACCTCTGGAACTTCGAAAGGGTCTTTCACACCCTTGCTGCAACTCAAGAAGTTCACCGCCATACCCGTCTCCACTCGAGAGCAAGCACGATGGTCCCGCCCACATCCAGAGGAGCCCCGTTTCCCCCTCGGAGCTCGAGATGAGGGATCCTTTCCCTGCTTTCAACGGGAAAGAATTCCCGGCAATCCCGTTGCATCTCAAGAGGAGGCACTCTCCACAGGAAAGCCGAGAGGAACTCCATGGTCGTACCACCATTCCAAGAGTCCCCCAGATGTCTCAGTCCATTCCAGAGGAACCTCTTTGCCCTGCACTGGCTCATCTTTCACGCCGAGGATCGACTCACACCACGGTGGCACGTGGGACAGCCCTGTGGGAAAGCCTCGAGGGAAAGCCTCGAGGGAAAACCACAGATCCTTTGATCCACGCGACGGGAAGCGTGACATTGCTGCTACAGCCTGGAAGGAAAGCGCACGTGCATGCCCCCACTCGAGACGAGGCCTGACTCCGCTGGGGAGACTCCAGGAGTACCCAAAGATCCATGTCAGCCCCTGAGAGGAATCCTCGGTTCCGGCCCTGACTCCACACAAGGTTTTTGGCCCCGGTATCGACGGGAGAGGAATCCCGAGAGGCCCCCTAGCAACTCGCATGGGGACTGGCCTCTCCTGAGGCCACCAGGGCGGGTCCCTGAGGTCCCCGTCGTAACTCGACAACACCTGCCGCAACTCGAGAAAATCCAGGAAGTTCTACCTTCCAGGCCAGATGAGGCCTATTTCCGATGAGGCGTCTGGAGACGAATGACACCTAACCTCTGGAACTTCGAAAGGGTCTTTCACACCCTTGCTGCAACTCAAGAAGTTCACCGCCATACCCGTGTCCACTCGAGAGGAAGCATGATGGTCCCGCCCACATCCAGAGGAGCCCCGTTTCCCCCTCGTAGCTCGAGATGAGGGATCCTTTCCCTGCTTTCAACGGGAAAGAATTCCCGGCGTTCCCATCGCATTCAAGAGGAGGCACTCTCAACAGGAAAGGCGAGAGGAACTCCATGGTCGTACCACCATTCCAAGAGTCTCCCAGATGTCTCAGTCCATTCCAGAGGAACCTCTTTGCCCTGCACTGGCTCATCTTTCACGCCGAGGATCGACTCACACCACGGTGGCACGTGGGACAGCCCTGTGGGAAAGCCTCGAGGGAAAGCCTCGAGGGAAAACCACAGATCCTTTGATCCACGCGACGGGAAGCGTGACATTGCTGCTACAGCCTGGAAGGAAAGCGCACGTGCATGCCCCCACTCGAGACGAGGCCTGACTCCGCTGGGGAGACTCCAGAAGTACCCAAAGATCCATGTCAGACCCTGAGAGGAATCCTTGGTTCCGGCCCTGACTCCACACAAGGTTTTTGGCCCCGGTATCGACGGGAGAGGAATCCCGAGTGGCCCCCTAGCAACTCGCATGGGGACTGGCCTCTCCTGAGGCCACCAGGGCGGGTCCCTGAGGTCCCCGTCGTAACTCGACAACACCTGCCGCAACTCGAGAAAATCCAGGAAGTTCTACCTTCCAGGCCAGATGAGGCCTATTTCCGATGAGGCGTCTGGAGACGAATGACACCTAACCTCTGGAACTTCGAAAGGGTCTTTCACACCCTTGCTGCAACTCAAGAAGTTCACCGCCATACCCGTGTCCACTCGAGAGGAAGCACGATGGTCCCGCCCACATCCAGAGGAGCCCCGTTTCCCCCTCGTAGCTCGAGATGAGGGATCCTTTCCCTGCTTTCAACGGGAAAGAATTCACAGCGTCCCCGTCGCATCTCAAGAGGAGGCACTCTCAACAGGAAAGGCGAGAGGAACTCCATGTTCGTACCACCATTCCAAGAGTCCCCCAGATGTCTCAGTCCATTCCAGAGGAACCTCTTTGCCCTGCACTGGCTCATCTTTCACGCCGAGGATCGACTCACACCACGGTGGCACGTGGGACAGCCCTGTGGGAAAGCCTCGAGGGAAAGCCTAGAGGGAAAACCACAGATCCTTTGATCCACGCCACGGGAAGCATGACATTGCTGCTACAGCCTGGAAGGAAAGCGCACGTGCATGCCCCCACTCGAGACGAGGCCTGACTCCCCTGGGGAGACTCCAGAAGTACCCAAAGATCCATGTCAGCCCCTGAGATGAATCCTCGGTTCCGGCCCTGACTCCACACAAGGTTTTTGGCCCCGGTATCGACGGGAGAGGAATCCCGAGAGGCCCCCTAGCAACTCGCATGGGGACTGGCCTCTCCTGAGGCCACCAGGGCGGGTCCCTGAGGTCCCCGTCGTAACTCGACAACACCTGCCGCAACTCGAGAAAATCCAGGAAGTTCTCCCTTCCAGGCGAGATGAGGCCTATTTCCGATGAGGCGTCTGGAGACTAATGACACCTAACCTCTGGAACTTCGAAAGGGTCTTTCACACCCTTGCTGCAACTCAAGAAGTTCACCGCCATACCCGTCTCCACTCGAGAGGAAGCACGATGGTCCCGCCCACATCCAGAGGAGCCCCGTTTGCCCCTCGTAGCTCGAGATGAGGGATCCTTTCCCTGCTTTCAACGGGAAAGAATTCCCGGCGTTCCCGTCGCATCTCAAGAGGAGGCACTCTCAACAGGAAAGGCGAGAGGAACTCCATGGTCGTACCACCATTCCAAGAGTCCCCCAGATGTCTCAGTCCATTCCAGAGGAACCTCTTTGCCCTGCACTGGCTCATCTTTCACGCCGAGGATCGACTCACACCACGGTGCACATGGGACAGCCCTGTGGGAAAGCCTCGAGGGAAAGCTTCGAGGGAAAACCACAGATCCTTTGATCCACGCGACGGGAAGCGTGACATTGCTGCTACAGCCTGGAAGGAAAGCGCACGTGCATGCCCCCACTCGAGACGAGGCCTGACTCCGCTGGGGAGACTCCAAGAGTACCCAAAGATCCATGTCAGCCCCTGAGAGGAATCCTCGGTTCCGGGCCTGACTCCACACAAGGTTTTTGGCCCCGGTATCGACGGGAGAGGAATCCCGAGAGGCCCCCTAGCAACTCGCATGGGGACTGGCCTCTCCTGAGGCCACCAGGGAGGGTCCCTGAGGTCCCCGTCGTAACTCGACAACACCTGCCGCAACTCGAGAAAATCCAGGAAGTTCTACCTTCCAGGCCAGATGAGGCCTATTTCCGATGAGGCGTCTGGAGACGAATGACACCTAACCTCTGGAACTTCGAAAGGGTCTTTCACACCCTTGCTGCAACTCAAGAAATTCACCGCCATACCCGTGTCCACTCGAGAGGAAGCATGATGGTCCCGCCCACATCCAGAGGAGCCCCGTTTCCCCCTCGTAGCTCGAGATGAGGGATCCTTTCCCTGCTTTCAACGGGAAAGAATTCCCGGCGTTCCCATCGCATTCAAGAGGAGGCACTCTCAACTGGAAAGGCGAGAGGAACTCCATGGTCGTACCACCATTCCAAGAGTCTCCCAGATGTCTCAGTCCATTCCAGAGGAACCTCTTCGCCCTGCACTGGCTCATCTTTCACGCCGAGGATCGACTCACACCACGGTGGCACGTGGGACAGCCCTGTGGGAAAGCCTCGAGGGAAAGCCTCGAGGGAAAACCACAGATCCTTTGATCCACGCGACGGGAAGCGTGACATTGCTGCTACAGCCTGGAAGGAAAGCGCACGTGCATGCCCCCACTCGAGACGAGGCCTGACTCCGCTGGGGAGACTCCAGAAGTACCCAAAGATCCATGTCAGCCCCTGAGAGGAATCCTTGGTTCCGGCCCTGACTCCACACAAGGTTTTTGGCCCCGGTATCGACGGGAGAGGAATCCCGAGAGGCCTCCTAGCAACTCGCATGGGGACTGGCCTCTCCTGAGGCCACCAGGGCGGGTCCCTGAGGTCCCCGTCGTAACTCGACAACACCTGCCGCAACTCGAGAAAATCCAGGAAGTTCTCCCTTCCAGGCCAGATGAGGCCTATTTCCGATGAGGCGTCTGGAGACGAATAACACCTAACCTCTGGAACTTCGAAAGGGTCTTTCACACCCTTGCTGCAACTCAAGAAGTTCACCGCCATACCCGTGTCCACTCGAGAGGAAGCACGATGGTCCCGCCCACATCCAGAGGAGCCCCGTTTCCCCCTCGTAGCTCGAGATGAGGGATCCTTTCCCTGCTTTCAACGGGAAAGAATTCACAGCGTCCCCGTCGCATCTCAAGAGGAGGCACTCTCAACAGGAAAGGCGAGAGGAACTCCATGTTCGTACCACCATTCCAAGAGTCCCCCAGATGTCTCAGTCCATTCCAGAGGAACCTCTTTGCCCTGCACTGGCTCATCTTTCACGCCGAGGATCGACTCACACCACGGTGGCACGTGGGACAGCCCTGTGGGAAAGCCTCGAGGGAAAGCCTAGAGGGAAAACCACAGATCCTTTGATCCACGCCACGGGAAGCATGACATTGCTGCTACAGCCTGGAAGGAAAGCGCACGTGCATGCCCCCACTCGAGACGAGGCCTGACTCCCCTGGGGAGACTCCAGAAGTACCCAAAGATCCATGTCAGCCCCTGAGAGGAATCCTCGGTTCCGGCCCTGACTCCACACAAGGTTTTTGGCCCCGGTATCGACGGGAGAGGAATCCCGAGAGGCCCCCTAGCAACTCGCATGGGGACTGGCCTCTCCTGAGGCCACCAGGGCGGGTCCCTGAGGTCCCCGTCGTAACTCGACAACACCTGCCGCAACTCGAGAAAATCCAGGAAGTTCTCCCTTCCAGGCGAGATGAGGCCTATTTCCGATGAGGCGTCTGGAGACTAATGACACCTAACCTCTGGAACTTCGAATGGGTCTTTCACACCCTTGCTGCAACTCAAGAAGTTCACCGCCATAACCGTCTCCACTCGAGAGGAAGCACGATGGTCCCGCCCACATCCAGAGGAGCCCCGTTTGCCCCTCGTAGCTCGAGATGAGGGATCCTTTCCCTGCTTTCAACGGGAAAGAATTCCCGGCGTTCCCGTCGCATCTCAAGAGGAGGCACTCTCAACAGGAAAGGCGAGAGGAACTCCATGGTCGTACCACCATTCCAAGAGTCCCCCAGATGTCTCAGTCCATTCCAGAGGAACCTCTTTGCCCTGCACTGGCTCATCTTTCACGCCGAGGATCGACTCACACCACGGTGCACATGGGACAGCCCTGTGGGAAAGCCTCGAGGGAAAGCTTCGAGGGAAAACCACAGATCCTTTGATCCACGCGACGGGAAGCGTGACATTGCTGCTACAGCCTGGAAGGAAAGCGCACGTGCATGCCCCCACTCGAGACGAGGCCTGACTCCGCTGGGGAGACTCCAAGAGTACCCAAAGATCCATGTCAGCCCCTGAGAGGAATCCTCGGTTCCGGGCCTGACTCCACACAAGGTTTTTGGCCCCGGTATCGACGGGAGAGGAATCCCGAGAGGCCCCCTAGCAACTCGCATGGGGACTGGCCTCTCCTGAGGCCACCAGGGAGGGTCCCTGAGGTCCCCGTCGTAACTCGACAACACCTGCCGCAACTCGAGAAAATCCAGGAAGTTCTACCTTCCAGGCCAGATGAGGCCTATTTCCGATGAGGCGTCTGGAGACGAATGACACCTAACCTCTGGAACTTCGAAAGGGTCTTTCACACCCTTGCTGCAACTCAAGAAATTCACCGCCATACCCGTGTCCACTCGAGAGGAAGCATGATGGTCCCGCCCACATCCAGAGGAGCCCCGTTTCCCCCTCGTAGCTCGAGATGAGGGATCCTTTCCCTGCTTTCAACGGGAAAGAATTCCCGGCGTTCCCATCGCATTCAAGAGGAGGCACTCTCAACTGGAAAGGCGAGAGGAACTCCATGGTCGTACCACCATTCCAAGAGTCTCCCAGATGTCTCAGTCCATTCCAGAGGAACCTCTTCGCCCTGCACTGGCTCATCTTTCACGCCGAGGATCGACTCACACCACGGTGGCACGTGGGACAGCCCTGTGGGAAAGCCTCGAGGGAAAGCCTCGAGGGAAAACCACAGATCCTTTGATCCACGCGACGGGAAGCGTGACATTGCTGCTACAGCCTGGAAGGAAAGCGCACGTGCATGCCCCCACTCGAGACGAGGCCTGACTCCGCTGGGGAGACTCCAGAAGTACCCAAAGATCCATGTCAGCCCCTGAGAGGAATCCTTGGTTCCGGCCCTGACTCCACACAAGGTTTTTGGCCCCGGTATCGACGGGAGAGGAATCCCGAGAGGCCTCCTAGCAACTCGCATGGGGACTGGCCTCTCCTGAGGCCACCAGGGCGGGTCCCTGAGGTCCCCGTCGTAACTCGACAACACCTGCCGCAACTCGAGAAAATCCAGGAAGTTCTCCCTTCCAGGCCAGATGAGGCCTATTTCCGATGAGGCGTCTGGAGACGAATGACACCTAACCTCTGGAACTTCGAAAGGGTCTTTCACACCCTTGCTGCAACTCAAGAAGTTCACCGCCATACCCGTGTCCACTCGAGAGGAAGCACGATGGTCCCGCCCACATCCAGAGGAGCCCCGTTTCCCCCTCGTAGCTCGAGATGAGGGATCCTTTCCCTGCTTTCAACGGGAAAGAATTCCCGGCGTTCCCATCGCATCTCAAGAGGAGGCACTCTCAACAGGAAAGGCGAGAGGAACTCCATGGTCGTACCACCATTCCAAGAGTCCCCCAGATGTCTCAGTCCATTCCAGAGGAACCTCTTTGCCCTGCACTGGCTCATCTTTCACGCCGAGGATCGACTCACACCACGGTGGCACGTGGGACAGCCCTGTGGGAAAGCCTCGAGGGAAAGCCTCGAGGGAAAACCACAGATCATTTGATCCACGCCATGGGAAGCGTGACATTGCTGCTACAGCCTGGAAGGAAAGCGCACGTGCATGCCCCCACTCGAGACGAGGCCTGACTCCCCTGGGGAGACTCCACAAGTACCCAAAGATCCATGTCAGCCCCTGAGAGGAATCCTCGGTTCCGGCCCTGAATCCACACAAGGTTTTTGGCCCCGGTATCGACGGGAGAGGAATCCGAGAGGCCCCCTAGCAACTCGCATGGGGACTGGCCTATCCTGAGGCCACCAGGGCGGGTCCTTGAGGTCCCCGTCGTAACTCGAGAACACCTGCCGCAACTCGAGAAAATCCAGGAAGTTCTCCCTTCCAGGCGAGATGAGGCCTATTTCCGATGAGGCGTCTGGAGACTAATGACACCTAACCTCTGGAACTTCGAAAGGGTCTTTCACACCCTTGCTGCAACTCAAGAAGTTCACCGCCATACCCGTCTCCACTCGAGAGGAAGCACGATGGTCCCGCCCACATCCAGAGGAGCCACGTTTCCCCCTCGGAGCTCGAGATGAGGGATCGTTTCCCTGCTTTCAACGGGAAAGGATTCCCAGCGTCCCCGTCGCATCTCAAGAGGAGGCACTCTCAACAGGAAAGGCGAGAGGAACTCCATGGTCGTACCACCATTCCAAGAGTCCCCCAGATGTCTCAGTCCATTCCAGAGGAACCTCTTTGCCCTGCACTGGCTCATCTTTCACGCCGAGGATCGACTCACACCACGGTGGCACGTGGGATAGCCCTGTGGGAAAGCCTCGAGGGAAAGCCTAGAGGGAAAACCACAGATCCTTTGATCCACGCCACGGGAAGCATGACATTGCTGCTACAGCCTGGAAGGAAAGCGCACGTGCATGCCTCCACTCGAGACGAGGCCTGACTCCCCTGGGGAGACTCCAGAAGTACCCAAAGATCCATGTCAGCCCCTGAGAGGAATCCGCGGTTCCGGCCCTGACTCCACACAAGGTTTTCGGCCCCGGTATCGATGGGAGAGGAATCCCGAGAGGCCCCCTAGCAACTCGCATGGGGACTGGCCTCTCCTGAGGCCACCAGGGCGGGTCCCTGAGGTCCCCGTCGTAACTCGACAACACCTGCCGCAACTCGAGAAAATCCAGGAAGTTCTCCCTTCCAGGCGAGATGAGGCCTATTTCCGATGAGGCGTCTGGAGACTAATGACACCTAACCTCTGGAACTTCGAAGGGGTCTTTCACACCCTTGCTGCAACTCAAGAAGTTCACCGCCATACCTGTCTCCACTCGAGAGGAAGCACGATGGTCCCGCCCACATCCAGAGGAGCCCCGTTTCCCCCTCGGAGCTCGAGATGAGGGATCCTTTACCTGCTTTCAACGGGAAAGAATTCCCGGCGTTCCCGTCGCATCTCAAGAGGAGGCACTCTCAACAGGAAAGGCGAGAGGAACTCCATGGTCGTACCACCATTCCAAGAGTCCCCCAGATGTCTCAGTCCATTCCAGAGGAACCTCTTTGCCCTGCACTGGCTCATCTTTCACGCCGAGGATCGACTCACACCACGGTGTCACGTGGGACAGCCCTGTGGGAAAGCCTAGAGGGAAAGCCTCGAGGGAAAACCACAGATCCTTTGATCCACGCGACGGGAAGCGTGACATTGCTGCTACAGCCTGGAAGGAAAGCGCACGTGCATGCCCCCAATCGAGACGAGGCCTGACTCCCCTGGGGAGACTCCAGAAGTACCCAAAGATCCATGTCAGCCCCTGAGAGGAATCCTCGGTTCCGGCCCTGACTCCACACAAGGTTTTCGGCCCCGGTATCGACGGGAGAGGAATCCCGAGAGGCCCCCTAGCAACTCGCATGGGGACTGGCCTCTCCTGAGGCCACCAGGGCGGGTCCCTGAGGTCCCCGTCGTAACTCGAGAACACCTGCCGCAACTCGAGAAAATCCAGGAAGTTCTCCCTTCCAGGCGAGATGAGGCCTATTTCCGATGAGGCGTCTGGAGACTAATGACACCTAACCTCTGGAACTTCGAAAGGGTCTTTCACATCCTTGCTGCAACTCAAGAAGTTCACCGCCATACCCGTCTCCACTCGAGATGAAGCACGATGGTCCCGCCCACATCCAGAGGAGCCCCGTTTCCCCCTCGGAGCTCGAGATGAGGGATCCTTTCCCTGCTTTCAACGGGAAAGAATTCCCGGCGTTCCCGTCGCATCTCAAGAGGAGGCACTCTCAACAGGAAAGGCGAGAGGAACTCCATGGTCGTACCACCATTCCAAGAGTCCCCCAGATGTCTCAGTCCATTCCAGAGGAACCTCTTTGCCCTGCACTGGCTCATCTTTCACGCCGAGGATCGACTCACACCACGGTGGCACGTGGGACAGCCCTGTGGGAAAGCCTCGAGGGAAAGCCTCGAGGGAAAACCACAGATCCTTTGATCCACGCGACGGGAAGCGTGACATTGCTGCTACAGCCTGGAAGGAAAGCGCACGTGCATGCCCCCACTCGAGACGAGGCCTGACTCCGCTGGGGAGACTCCACAAGTACCCAAAGATCCATGTCAGCCCCTGAGAGGAATCCTCGGTTCCGGCCCTGACTCCACACAAGGTTTTTGGCCCCGGTATCGACGGGAGAGGAATCCCGAGAGGCCCCCTAGCAACTCGCATGGGGACTGGCCTCTCCTGAGGCCACCAGGGCGGGTCCCTGAGGTCCCCGTCGTAACTCGACAACACCTGCCGCAACTCGAGAAAATCCAGGAAGTTCTCCCTTCCAGGCGAGATGAGGCCTATTTCCGATGAGGCGTCTGGAGACGAATGTCACCTAACCTCTGGAACTTCGAAAGGGTCTTTCACACCCTTGCTGCAACTCAAGAAGTTCACCGCCATACCCGTGTCCACTCGGGAGGAAGCACGATGGTCCCGCCCACATCCAGAGGAGCCCCGTTTCCCCCTCGTAGCTCGAGATGAGGGATCCTTTCCCTGCTTTCAACGGGAAAGAATTCCCGGCGTTCCCATCGCATCTCAAGAGGAGGCACTCTCAACAGGAAAGGCGAGAGGAACTCCATGGTCGTTCCACCATTCCAAGAGTCCCCCAGATGTCTCAGTCCATTCCAGAGGATCCTCTTTGCCCTGCACTGGCTCATCTTTCACGCCGAGGATCGACTCACACCACGGTGGCACGTGGGACAGCCCTGTGGGAAAGCCTCGAGGGAAAGCCTCGAGGGAAAACCACAGATCCTTTGATCCACGCAACGGGAAGCGTGACATTGCTGCTACAGCTTGGAAGGAAAGCGCACGTGCATGCCCCCACTCGAGACGA